>NW_020450938.1:2198039-2266953 GCF_003343035.1 Apteryx rowi
CCGCCTCCCGCCCCCCCGGGGCCGACGCCGAGGGGCTGTTCCGGCCTGTCGCCTCCCCTCCCGCCGCTGAGGGAGGGAGCTGGGACTGGGGCGCAGATGCGGTTTACCCAGGTCCCTCTCTCAGTTTTTCACGGATGTGAGGTTTGGAGGAAGGGAGGAGGTCGTAAGTTTTCTGTGTAGGGCCACTGAGCCCCTCATTACTCCTGAAGCCAGACTCTTTGCTTATGTTTTCTGGCGCTGCCTTCAGCAGAGCCCATGGACCATCAGGAGAGCGTGACCACCAGCAGGTTGTCTTCACTTTCCATTTCAGCCTAATGAACAGATATCAGAGCCAGTGCTCCCGCCGTGTACCCAGCAGGACTTTTCCTTTTTTTTTCCTTCTGTTTACTGACCCTCCTTCTGGCCACGCAACACCTTGTTTCTCTTGTGTGCTGTTACCTCTCATTTTCATGGTCTCTCTCTTCAGCTTGGCTTCTGGCCTGCAGTTTAAGACCATGCTTGCGGCAGGCAGAAAGTGCGGCTTCACCAGTTTTCTGAGATCTATGCAGGGGCAGGGGATTGAACCAGATGTGCTTCCCCTCTGACAGGGCATTTGCAAACCCAGCAGGGTACAGGTATTGCCCTCCATGGTGAACCTGGAGGGTCTCATGTCCCCAAGCTCTCCGCGCTTCAGTGACATCCACATGGAGAAAGGTGCTAGGTGTGAGCTCTCCTGAGGCTACTCATGCCGCTTGTTGGAGCCAGGAGCTTTAATCACCAGCCTTTATGCTTGGACATTAAGCCCTGTACTTTGGAAGACAGCACCTTGTTGTCATTTTCATTAAAAAACAATGCCTTTCATGTTGGATACATCTATGCCTGTGTGCCACACAAAGGACAGCACAGCTGCCCCAGGATCCTGATGGCCCTCAGCCCTTTCACCTCATCCTGGGGGCAGCACGGATGCCTCTTCCCCCTTCTGCCCTTTCCCACAAGGAGACAGGGCAGAAACAGGCATCTCCTGCCCAGGCCCTCAGGAGAAAAGGAAAATAAAGCCAAAACGAGGAAAGAAAGAGAAAGAGAGTTAGAAAGAAGGGGAAAGAAACACATTCAACTGAGCAATGCAATGCTCAAAATACTCGGTGCCTTCCCAGATGAACATGCTGTTCCCTATGCCCATGCTCTCCACCACAGTTGTCACACAGACTTTGGGCAGCCTCCTCCTTCCTTCAGCAGCCCACGTGCAGCTCTGACTCTCTCCCAACCCTAACCCTAACCCTACACCTTGGTTGTGAGCTGAGCCTTGTCCCAAACATCCAGCCCCAGCTCAAGGGAAGAGTCTTGGGGAGAAACCTTTGTCCAGCCTCCCTCTTTCTTCAACAGCCCCTTCGCAGCAAACAGGAGCTCAAGGCTTTAGCCCTCTCCCAACCCTAACCCTAGGCCTAACCTTTGGGCAGCCCACCCTTTCTGTTGGCAGCTGGGGATCCTTTTCCAAGGGGTGCAGTCCAGATGACCACATGCATTCAGAGGAAACTTTTCTGTCTCCTGCAGTGACAGGTCAAGGCAACAGATGTGGTCTTCAAGGTAGCAGGGTGTGAAGGTGTTAGCAGATGTTGAATCCGAAGAGGTGCGAGGATGCTGCAGCTTCATGTATGCAGGCCCAGGTGGTAGCGAGTCTGAGCATGTGTTCCCCACAGGCATGTGAACACACACAGAGGGCACACATGTGGCCAGTCGTGCAGATCAGCATAGGAAGACAAYACACAGCACTCACACAAACTGCAACAGCACCGACAGCCCAGTCCTGCTCCTCCCCTTTGGCTGATCAGGATCGATGGGTCATATCCATATGCAGATATATACAATATGGCTTGCTCCGATAGCTGGTCTTTGACACTGTATGTTTGAGATGCATAGAGGTCAGAGTCCAATACTCTCTGACCAGGTTCTATTAGATGTTCCATGCATGTAGGGTGCAATGTTTAATATCAAATTCACATATTTGATGTTACATGGGCTTTTTGATTTAGCAGAGTGATACAGCAATATACTGAAATCACAATACACATGCAAGTTTCACTTAGCAAAATATAGCAATTGCAATATACAGTTCAATCACAATACCAATATGACTCCCATTACTGGTCTCTATAATATGCTCACCATTAAGAAGATGGGTGTCCCCGGTCACTGGGAAGGAATATATGGGTTGAAACCAGATCAAGCTTGCAGCTCTCTTTGAAATTCTCTAGTTAGTTGTTCTGTTTTTATAGCCTATATTGGGCTGAGCCTTGTATACACTCCCCCCATGCTGGTCTGGCTAACTCAGGGAGACAGTCACACTCCTTCGATAAACTCAGGAAGAAACATTTACACCACCAGCTGATCCACTCAACTGGCATAGCTGTTTGTCTAATACAAAGACCACCTTCTGGTCCCCTTTGTGCTGAGATAAAGTCAGCTTTCTTTGCAACAGATGTGGGCAGTCACACCCTACATTATTCCTTCAACTTCATGGGCACATCACCCTTGCCCCTCTCTTCTGAGCCTTCTTCCATTTTAGGGATTTATTGGTTGGTCACAAGAGAAGACATAGGATTTTATAAAACCAGTAAGCTAGCTGTGGAATTTCCTGGCAGTGGGTAATGCTGAATTGCAGTTCTCAGTGTGGAAACCTGGAATTAAGCCATTATCTGGTGCCTGTCAGTGATTTCATTCACCAAATGGCTCTGAGTTTGAGAACTCGAAATTCTGAGATGGGCATATGTGATCCTTTGTCCCTTGTATTATCTGTTGCTGTGTCTTGGAAGAAGAGCAGTTGCTAGGTAGAGTAAACAAGGGCTGGAATTTAATTCTTTGCTGACAGTGCGATATCTGCCATGAAGCAAGAAAAGATTTCTAGTAAGCAGAGACAAACCATGGGAGAGAAAAACCAAGTAATTGATAATGCGTACTGGCGTAACTGGGTACAAGTTCTCCCTTACACTAAGACAACTCATGCACCACAGAACAAGCTGAATTCAGCGTCTCTGTGCCTGCTGCTGTCTTGCATTGTAAAAACACAGGTAACTTTTTCCACCAAAGTGGCAATGACACTTGCAGCTAATGCCATTTGGAAGACCATAGCATCTCCTGCCTGTAATGGTTTTCTGAAGGAATCCCAGAGACACCAGAAACATTTTGTAAGTGCTGGAGAAAACAAGGGTGGTTGGGGAGGGGACAGCATCCCTGGTCAAAACACTCAGTAGCAGAGAAGCACCACCAAGTCTGGAAGACTTGGCTCCAGGAGCTGCAACCAGCACTCCAGCAGTCCCAAAGGGCCGATGTGACAGATTCTCACATGCTCTTCTTGCACTAAAGAGGACATAGGCCAGAAGGGAAAATGCACAGCCTATGCTCCAGGTGCTTTTCAAGTTTCAAGGAAGGCAAGAATCAGCTTTTTAGTTCAACATCTTCTCTCATGCCTTGTGCCTGTGTCCTCCTGTCTCACCACAGGGCATTTTACTGGAGGGCTCAAGTCCTGTGT
The DNA here is from genome assembly GCF_003343035.1 of Apteryx rowi. Taxonomy (NCBI): domain Eukaryota; kingdom Metazoa; phylum Chordata; class Aves; order Apterygiformes; family Apterygidae; genus Apteryx; species Apteryx rowi. Next base: position 2,201,545 of record NW_020450938.1, read on the forward strand.
GCTGCTTGAGCCTGGACAGCCTGGAAGCCTGGAAAAAAGCAGCTCTTCTGATGGGGCAGCCATTGCCAGCATTGGGTTGGATCAGAGGCGGCCAGCTGCTGGTGGTGATGTGGGGCATGCCCAGCCCCCTTGGCTGGCTAGCTCCAAGCCAGCTGGGGGGTGCCAGTGCTGTGCCACAGCGTGACAGCAGTCATGGACATGCCCACAGTTTTCCAGGATCTAGAGAGGTCTTTACTGGTCTTTAAGATAGCCACCCCTTTATGCTCTAAAGCAAGTGTTTCCAGGCTCCCCAAAGCAACCGGGGATGCTGCAGCTGTGGGGGGAGGCCTGTGCACTTGGGGGTTTTCAGTGACGCAGACCCAGCTGCTAAACCTGTGAGGTCCTCCAACACCAAGCTCATCTCCTCTTTTGTCCCAGGCACCATTCACCTCCCACTAGCCACCACTAGGAAACAAAAAGGCAGCTTCTAGTCTCTAAGCCCATCTTTTACAGCCTCCAAATGGCAGGAGCTGGCATTGGGCATGTGGCGCGCAGACCAAAGGGAGCACTGTGTGAGCCAGTAGCAGTTCCCCAGCCCCACCAGCTGTGGACACAGACTGCAGATGTAGAAATCCTGCACTGTGGAAAGCGATGCACAGCCAGGAAGCCTCCCCTTTCCTCCCACAGCCCCCAGCCCACGTTCCCCAGGAACTGTACTGTGGCCCAGCCAGTGCATTACAATGTGCTGTAGTGGCACCACAGTGACCCAGCCATCACCAGCAGCATCCCCCAGTGGTGCTGTGCTGGCATGGGGCAGCATGGAGAGAGGCAGGTTCCAAGCCCAGCGGCACTGTCCAGCACAGGAACACAGTTTCCAGCCTTCCGCAGGCCTGGCTGGCGCCTTGTGCTGCCCCGTACTGAGGCTGAGTGCCTTTGTGACAAGCAGGAACCCCGATTTCCTCCTCAATGACAATGGGGAAGTGACCTGCCACTACAAGATAAAAGGAAACTCCTGCTCTTCATGGAGTCAATCGCAATTGCCAGGTTCATGTAAGAATTGTCAGTTTTTGATCTTGACAGGTATCTCCAACTATTAGTCTCAAGACCGATTTTATGATCGGTAGGGATCAATGCCTGTCAACATCGATAACTTTCCATATTGGGAAGCATGAATAAATATCAGTTTCCGTCCCTGTCAAGAGGCATCAAAACCTTTTGATTTTGACAGATATCTGGAAGTATCTGTTCTGAGCCTGATTTTGCTATTGGTGTGCATTGATGACTCTTAACATCTATAACTTTTGATATTGGGAGACAATGATTCCTACCAATGTCCATACCTATTGATAGGTATCAATATCAATCGATTTYGATTGACTGATATCAGTACCTATCGAAAGCTATCGATACCTTTTGATCTTGACAGAAACCTTGAGGCCCACTACTGAATGGGGCAGGGGTCCTGGTGACAAAGGGCCCAGAAGAGGCTGAGGGACTGCATGCTGCCTTTGCCTCAGTATTTCCTGCTAAGACCATCCCTCAGGAATCCCAGGCCCCAGAGAGCAGGGAGAAAGTCTGGAGAAAGGAAGACWTTCCCTTGGTGGAGGAGGGTCGCATTAGGGATCACTTCAGCAAACTGCACATCCACAAGTCCATGGGCCCTGATGGGTTGCACCCACGAGTGCTGAGGGAGGTGGCCAATGTCACCTCAAGGCCACTCTCAATCCTCTTGGGAAGGTCATGGCGATGGGGAGAGGTGTCTGAGGACCAGAAGAAAGCAAATGTCCCTGCAGTCTTGCCAAAGGGCAAGAAGGAGGACTCAGAGAACCAGTGGCCAGTCAGCCTGCCCTCGATCCCTGGGGAGGTGATGGAGCAGCTGATGCTGGATCCCATTTCCAAGCACATGAGGGACAAGAAGGGTCCATGGTGGGTCCGATGCTCTTCCACTTATTCATCAGTGACTTGGATGATGGGGCAGAGTCACCCTCAGCAAGTTTGCTGATGATACACCACTGGGAGGAGTGGCTGACACCCCAGAGGGCTGTGCTGCCATTCAGAGGGATGTCGACGGGCTGGAGAAATGGGCAGAGAGGAAGTTCAGCAACGGGAAGTGCCGGCTCCTACCCCTGGGGAGCAATAGCCCCAGGCCCCAGTAGCAGCTGGGCACCGACCGGCTGGAAAGCAGCTCTGCAGGAAGGCCCTGGGGGTCCTGGTGGACAATAGGTGGACCAGGAGCCTGCAACGTGCCCTGGTGGCCAAGAAGGCCATGAGTATCCTGGGCTGTGTTAGGAAGAGCATTGTCAGCAGGTCGAGGGAGGTGATCCTGCGCCTCTGCTCGGCCACAGCTGTGGWGAGGCCACAGCTGCAGTGCTGGCTGCAGTGCTGGGCTCCGCAGGACAAGACAGGTGTGCAGCTGCTGGAGCGAGTCCAGCAAAGGGCTACGAAGATGCTGAAGGACCTGGAGCCGGGAGCGTTCTGACTGGAGAAGAGCAGCCTGCCCCACGGGGGGATCTTATCAATGCATGTACATATCTGAAGGGAGGGGGTGAAAAAGATGGAGCCAGGCTCTTTTCAGTGGCCGAGAGGCGAGGGGCACAAGCTGAAACACGGGCAATTCCGCCTGAATCTAAGACAAACTTTTTTTGCGGTGAGGATGACTGAGCCCTGGCGCAGGTTGCCCAGAGAGGTTGTGCAGTCTCCACCCTTGGAGATATTCAGAAGGTGTCTGGACACGGTCCTGGGCAATGTGCTCTAGGTGAGCCTGCTTGAGCAGGGCAGTAGGAGCATGTGGTCTCTAAGGGTCCCTTCCAACCGCCACCGTTCTGCGATTCTGTGAACTCCCCTGTTCTTCTCTTTGCTCTTTCAAAGCCGAGAAAACCAGATGTGCCATGAAGTTCAAAGGCASGGTGCTGTGCTGGGCAAGCTGAGCTGGGCAATGCCAGAGCTAAGATTTTCTCCTTTGCAGCACAGCCACGCTTCCTCACCAGGCCAGGTGTATTTGCTTGGGAAGAAGAGAGTGCATCATCGTGTGATTTAGAACACCCGCAGGATGCAGATGCCAGGAGCTTCATTCAGGCGGCACCAATAGGCTTTCAAAAGCCGTCTTGACAGCATCTTGGGCAATGTGCTCTAGGTGACCTTGCTTGAGTAAGGGGGTTGGACTAGGTGACCTTTTAAAGGTCCCTTCCAACCTCAACCATTCTGTGATTCTGTGATTGGATACCCCTTACTCAATTTCCTGTGCATTAACCAAATGTTTCACAATTGCTTCCACCAAAAAGTAGTCTGCAGAAAACCTAACACTATCACATAAGGCAGCAAGTAAGACACAAACATATTTCTTGTGCATGAATACAAGAGCACAGGCAATTTTATAAACAGAGTACATAGAAAATGTGTCTTTTGTTCCCTGTCACATCTGAGTATTTGTATGAATAATCAGAGTCTGGAAGTTTCTGCTAACAGAGTTCTTAGAGGTTATTTACATGAGGAAGTTTACCATTAATTATTCTACTACGGTTATGCCAAAATATCCCACAAAGACATTTTATTTGGAAGAACAGTGACCTTTTTTCCCCAGTTTTTCTTACATTGCTTCCCAAATATCCATGGGTCTGTTAGACTTGCTCCAGAATGTGTGGGGAATACCTATTAAGTTAAAGGGACTGTAACATTTTAACCATTACAGCTTTTTGGAGATTTAAGAATGCTTTCCCTTATTCTGGTACTGCGCAGGCCCTGAGAAACCAGAGAGCAGCAGCACTCTTAAAGATGGCTCCTTCTTTCTGCACCACGTACAGAAATGAAGAATCTCCCTCTCCGCCCGTCCCTGCCAAAAAAAAAMCCAGAAGTGTCCTCATAGGACAATACATGAGATTAGATTCTGCTTCCTTGATTTGTCAGTGTGAATACACAATTGCAGAGCACTCACATTTGCTACTGAGATGAGCATATAATTACTGGCCTCAAATACTTCCTCTCAGACTAAAATTCACCCTCCTTTCTTTTTCTTTGCTAGCAGATTTTAAAACTGAAAGTGCAAAAGAAGTTGTAACTCTCCCACCAGCTAAAACCTGTGGTGAAAATGCCCAGTAAAGCAGCACTCTAACCTCAACATTCCTTGGAAGGGAAGTAGAGAATTTTTTGCAAAATGCTTGACATTTTGTTTCTGTTGATTTTGCAACTCTGCATTTTTTCTCCATTTAATTCCCATTCTCCAAGGACCACGGCCCACTGGTTGTAGAAATTATGGAATAATTATTATTTGTAAGGTCTTCCTATAAACTATTCCTGAAACTGACAGACTTCCTATTGCATATGCTACATAACAATGTTTCCATTCGTGGGATCCAGTTTATACGAAGGAAAATCCTTTTCAAATTCCCAGAGACTAGTTGTACAGGAGAGGGGGAAAAGAGATACAGCATTTAACATTTGAAATTCTCTACTGATTTTCATTACAATGCATTCTGTCACATTAACAGATAGCTTTCTCCGTCTCCGATTATGTCAAACATATCACTTAAAATTCTACATTGAACATACTACTCATGTCTTTGTTCTACTGCACTAAATGCATTCTCTTTTAATCCTTTTGTTCCTCCTACTGTTGGATTCTTCCATTAACTTCCTTAAGTGATGCTTACGTGATTTTTACTGTTGCATTCAGATAATCTCACAATGCTTAGCATTGCCTGCTACGGTACTCACATCTGCAGGCCTTCACACAAGAAGAAAAATGTTGGTTATGGGGAAGTCTTGGCAAGTCCTTCCTCTGTCCTGTCAAACATTCCCTCCACCCAACTATACCATAATTCAAGTCACTAATTAACACTGCTAAACTTGTCAAGCAAACCCGTTAACTCCATGACTTGGTAACTCACCTGCTCCTTGCTGATCCAGATGACTCTTCCTCAGGGTCACCCAAAACATCATCTTAATTCTTCCCTTTATCATCCTCAACTTTAACTCTTTTCTGTTGTCTCTGGTACCTATTTCTTGTCCTTTCTTCCAAAAACTTTCACAGTCTAACTCTGCTTTGGTAACAGGCCTAGTTTCCACTTCTCTTCCTGCACTTTCACACTGCCTCCCATGTTACCCCAGAAAAACTTCCTCTCACAAGTCACTAAACCCATCACTACTGCACTGGTGAGTTTCTCTTCAAAACCAGGCCCTTCCCTAATGCATCCTGGTAACTACAACCCAATAACAAGGAGGCAAACAGTGAGCTCTGTGGACAAATTTTTACCCAGCTGTTTCTGTTCACTTTCCCCAGACCCTGCCTGCTCTGTGTATCATACCTCATGTTTCAGCCTGTAAGACCTCCACAAATGGGGCTGCTATTTTTCTCATGCATTTGTTTTCTTTCATATGCATTATGACCACAGGGTAGAATTTAAACCAAACCAAATCAGAAAAAGTTCCTCATTGTCTTAAGTTTGACAGTCTTCTTTAAGGCAGCAAAGATAGGCTGACTAAGCATTTTTAAAATCTCTGCTTTAGAGAAGGGTTGTGAACAGTTCCACTTGTTTCAAAAAGCAAAAAGGTCAAAAATTTCCACCGTCCACCCCTCCTTCTTCCCCTGAATCTGGCCTTACCCCCTACCTAAGATATCTCAGTGAACAGCCTACAAACAAAAGTAAAAAAGTCTTGCACCATGGTGTAAATGAGGAACAGACTTACTGAGTGAGCAGCAGAGCTGTGGTCCACCACTATCATTGGCAGCAAGGCAGCGAATGTGGTCAGATCTATGCAGTCTTCCTCCATATCTCTCTCCCCACTTTTGACCAAAGCTACATCTGCCCTGGTTCTGTAATATGGCAATTCTGTAAACCTTCTCATACTTAAGAGTCTTAAGTTCATCCTGACAGCATAACTGTGAGGTGAGAAGCTGCTGTCACCCCTGTTTTAAAGCAAAACAACTGAGCAAGTTGTATTATCCTGCTGTCCCAAAGCTGCCAAGAGAAAAGGTTTGAACACAAAGCGTTAACAAGGTTTGAACACAGGAGGCTGAACTCTCTCTTCCACGCTCAACTTATTCAAGAACTAAGACAGGTATTATTTCTGAAATTGTTAGTCATTACTTCTCAGGCCAGTAACTGTTCTACCAGGTAGTGTTTGCAATTCTGTACACTATTTAACCAGTACACTCACCCACAGCAAACCTGAGAGCAAAGCAGAGGAACCAGAGAGGGTCCCCTACACCAAACCCCAGCAAATATTACAAGACATTGAGCACCCACTCCATGACCTCCTAACCTCTCTCTCCCACAGGCACTAACCACCAAGCTTCTCGCCTTCTGCCTTCCTAACCTCTGCTGAGTAGGTGCCAAATACACTTTTAAGTCAGAGTAGTTGTTTCTAATCCATATTTGATCTGAAGTGTGTTGCTTCTGTTTCAGACCTGTGCCTTAAAACTATTTTCCCCAGCTGTTTGCTCTAATAAAAGATAACCCAGCTTCCTACAAACCTGGCCTCTTTGTAATAAGAGAGACATCGGAGGTCTCTCTCGTATATCAGATCAGTCAGTTTGTCAAGTTTCTCTGTCGAAAGCAGTGTCAAAGACAACTCATTGGAGCCGTGCAAAAAACTGGCAGTTGCAGGTGAGTTTATGATGGAAGGAGACACCTGGGGAAAGCTTCCAGATGTTGGCCAACAGAAAGAGAGCTGATAGCTGTTGGGTGAGTAAAAAGCGGCAGCTGTTGGGGCTGCCTACACTTGCTGGTGTATCAGTGCTTGTTTCCTAAGAAAGAAGAGCTAATTCAAAGTGCTGGGTCTGGGTGGATGGTGCTGAAGTAGGCAGTGGTTGCTGGATGCTCCCACAAGGACTGACTGGGGCTTTTGTCGGTGTCCCTTAGGAAAAAGTGAGAGAGCATGGTATCAATATTGAGCTCTTTGCTACTTGATGCTTCAGATGATAGTTTTTCCTAGAGGTAACGAGACTCTTTAATAGCATGATTTAAGACAACCCATTCTTGTTTCCAATATTGGGGAAGGTGGAGATTGTATTTTAAGGTGTTTTAAGTAAAGATGGGCTTGAGCTATACTAAATACAAGTTTTAAATTTACTCCACTAGTTACATGGACCCCAACTCTTCATGTGGTTCATTAGAGATGAATTACTGGACAAAGCGGGGCTACATCTGCCAGATTTTCTGATATGTGCCTTTTGGTGCAAGAACCACTCATTTCTTCTGCCTTCATGTGTACAGCCAACTTGTTTTAACACATTTGCCTCCAGACAGAGGTTCATGTCTGGAGCTTTCTGTGCATAGCCTAAAGCTCTGGTAAAGTATAAGGGTCTTTTCATAAGAGAGAATAATACCCAGCTGTGAAGTTTTGAATTTCAGACCCTCTCCAAACCTAGTGCCTCTGCACTGGAATTCACAATGCCTAAACGTCACTGTCCCACTTGAATGCCTTAAATTAGTAACTGGTCTGTTTTTTTGGGACAGCTCTTTTTTATTGTCAGCAGCTCAGCCGGTCTGATTTTAGACACCAATTTAAGACCTTTGGGCTTCAAGGCAGTGACCTCATCTTTCATGTAGCCATTGAGGAGTGAATGTTTTTCATAAGATGAAGTGTGGAATCAAAATACACTGTTAACAGGTGACTACCTATTTGTGTTGGGAGACAGCTCCAGTGAGCAAGATGCAAACTCTGTATCAACTTCCTGTGCTTGAGAGAAAGATGAGTTATAGAGGAGAGGGGGATGAATTTCAAGTTATCTGCTCTCCAGTTTTACTTTCTTTTGATAAATATTCATTCTTGACTAAAAGGCCTTGCAGACTGTGAACAGATTTGCCCTATTAATTAAGAGAAAAAAAGTACCTAGCACTGTTTTCAATTTTAGTCCTTTGTACTATATATAACAGCTCTGTATTATTAAGGTTGAGATTTGTTCCTTATTTTTGAATTTGTTTGTATTCTGCTGAGAAAAGGGCAACACAAGGAATCCATACTATTATCCTAGAGCCTCCACAACTCATCCATCATGTGGTGTAAACACACCAACACAAAGTGAGTCACTTAACATCCTGTTTGCAGTGTGCAAGCAAGTGGAAGTCAAAAAAGTAACACCTTATTTACAGAAAAAGGGCAAAAGGCACTAAAGCTTTGACAAATGTTTGTTTGTATAAACAACAACCAAACCAAACACTGAACTGCCTTCTGCCTCCTCAGACACTGCACTCTCCATTAACCTCAGAGCAACTGAATGAATATTAGGGAAAACCCGTGTTGCGAATAGTAAACAGAACCTTCCTTGAAAAGTTGTTCCTAAGCACTGCACTCAAACCATCCAGGTTTTCAAATCAGAGCAGAAGAAAAAAATATATGAGGAAGCAACTGATTTAAAATATATTACTGAATTATAAAATCAGATTATTCCTAAACAAAATACTGATCAATCATATTCATTGGACAATCATTTCAATTAATAAATACATTGGGGAGGGTTGCAAACTACTGATAGATGATTTGACAAGAAGTTGACTTTTATGCTTAGTGAATTTGTGTATCACTACAACTAATAAATTTTTATTAGTGGTCACAGAAAGATCTTCAGCAAGATCTTTCAACCAACGCTTTGCCCTCTGTAAACACACGAACAAACCCCAAAGATTGGATCAACACATGACTGTAACCAGACTATTTTTGACCTTCTGACACTAGATGGTGTCCAGTTACAGAAGCTGTAACAGCACTTGCATTAATCAAAAAAACAACATTCAGAATTGCTGAATGCTCGCTCTTACAGCTCTTGCTGATATTTAGGGTAAGCTCTTTTCCTGGGAGATTTGACTTTTGAAGTCTTATTTTTGATCTCTGTATGATCTTTAAACCAGGAACGATGAAGTCTTTGATGTGGATTCTTGCATAAACAGAAGCAATGAACTACAGAGCATCTAACTGCAAACAAGGAAATGTTAGCCAGGGTTGAAGTAATGCAAAATATCCTTCCTAAGAGTAAAGGGGGAAGTGGAAATGAGAATGGCAAGGGGGAGCACAGATAGTGAGTACCACAACCACTGCCCAACTGAGCAAACAATAAAGATTATGAAAACCAGTATGAGCAAAATGAAACTCTTCCTGTGTGGCGGGGACCTTGGCATGTGGTCTTCTACCTCTCCTCTGAAARCTATTGTAAAGCCATTCTATTATGAGGAAAATTGCAAGAAAAAGAAAGGGTAGGAGAGCACTGTAACAATATAAACAGTAACAGTATAAAAAATAAAATTATAAAAGTAAGGTTTTCAAGAACCAGACAGCAGTGTGCATTGGAAAACACAGCCTTTTCGCCTTCCACCTTTATTCCTCTATTATCCATGTAATTAAACACAGGGCAAGCATGGAAAACTCAGTTACCACAATGCTTCACTCCTCAGTTCCCAGCTCTGCTAATAAATAAGGTAGCAGGCACCAGGGGGCCTCAGTCATTCACTAACAAGAAAAGAAGATCCCATTAACTCTTCACTTGCTGAACTAACACACTTTAAAGTCTTCATTTAGCAGAAGTAAAAATGTGTCCGCAAGGAAAAGGAGSAAGGAGCAATAGAAAAGGAGCATTAAAGCTGATCTACATAGAAGTCTGTAATGAAATGGCTAGAAAAATGTGACTCCAATTCAGTTTTACTATTTGCATGACACGATTCTATTGGGGGAAAACAACAAAAACCCTTTATGTTACAAAAGTGTCATACAGGGAGAAAGAGTGATTTACAACTGAGAAGAAAAAAGGATTAGTTTGAGACATTTTGATCAGCTCTACTAATAGATAATGACAGGTTTTTATAGCAACCTATGCTGTTTGAAAAAGAAGTTCAAGTCAGAGGTGGAGCTTACGATTTCAGGGATGTTTAATTGTAATTAAAAGAGTAGTCTCTTTTCTGTTTTCCTCAAAGTGATACCTGCATATAAAAGAACAATTTAGACTCTTATCCTGTAAGATTATWACAAATCAGTGCTCCCCTACAAGTGGACTTCACTGATGTCAGTCAGATTATATATGCAGTCTTTCTCCTACGGACCCTGGGCTTGTAATTGCTAGCATACGCTAAAAATATTCAACTACTGTGTTCTGCCATGTCTGACAATCAGATGACTTCAGAGTAACTCACATTTTCTACATAATTACCTTGATTTTACTTTTTTTTATATAAAACACTAGAATACAGCCAAGTGAGTTGTTGCAGAGGTGACTACAGAGTAAAGTAACAGGGCTGCGTGATCCAGACAATTACGAGGAGCCTGAAAAATCTTCTGTGATGCCCACTCTATTTTCCATTTGAGGCAGTTGCAGCTGGATGCATCCTGGAGCTCCAGTCAGCACACTGATCCAAGACACAAAGAACAAAAAATGTTCCTTTGCTCAGCTCCCTGAGAAGCATCTGAAACCATGAAAATGTACAAGCACCTAGGGAAGCAGTACTCAAATTCACATCCTCACTTTAGGATTAGTAATTTACCTGGCGACCTGCAGCACTGAATCAGAAATATGTAATTATTGTAACTAAAGTGATATTAGGCCATTTTGCAGTAACAAAATGACATCTGATCCATATACAAGACTATAGCTAATTTGAGGATGATAAAACGTGCAGCTAGCTAGCTATTTAACTAATAACATTAATAGAGTACTCACAGTTTAAAATATTATATGTGTTATGCTACTTGATGATATACCTTAACATCAAGGATTAAGCTCTGTGACATGCCTGAAGTCATACTGTATTCAGCTGCATTTTGCTCCTGAATGTTTTGGTATCCTGTGACTGGACTGACTGTCTTTTAAACATCTCACAAGCTCATGAGACTAATGGCAACTCAGAATGGAACAAATGCAGAATCTGAAACACAGACACAGAAAATAAGAGATCTTTTCTCTGACATAGCCTTCAACTACTCTTGACTATTTCTACCTCCTCCATATCCATTACCATATTTTAGATTGCTACATTAGCACAATTATTTTGTTTGTATTATATCTTGCTAGCATTTGAAGTGACAGTCTTTAATTTAAAAAAAAAAGTGTTTAACTAGACTCCATTKTCCATGACAGCAACAATTAAATGAATCCTGACTTTCTTTTAACATAATATAAATTGTTTACATGAAAACCCTTCTTGCCCTCTGAGAAGACACTTAGCCCCAACCACCCTGCCCTTGCAGTGTGTATAACTTTGCAGAGAGGCCTGACGGCAGTGCCCCTGAACCTCACAGTGTGAGACTACAATCTGACAGGTAACAGAGTTGCTGACCTCATTCCAAYGTTAATAATCTTGTTTTTAACCAACTAAAGTTTCAAAATTTTCACATCTGGCTGGGGAGCTTGAAGTTGCTGATATTACTTTATACCAAATATTAACAGATGGAGAGTATTTTGACACAGAACATCCCACGACACTGAATGACACCAATAGCTACCATTGTTCAGCGAATCAAAATAAAGGAATGAGGAGCAAACCCAGAGAGTGGGCTTAAATCTCATCAGAGATGAGATAAGCMCCTCAAACGCCCTTCTGCCCACTCAGTCACTGCCTAATTCTACAAGGTCCAAATTTCAGCCAATGCATACCCAGCTCCCAATAGCTTGACGCTACCCAGTGCCTAAGCCCCAGGAGGGCTCTCGATGAGGCTCTCACTCTATCCTTCCCAGCCAAGCACCTCCAAGTGCTCCTGCTCTCCCATACCCAAGAGCCTTCCAGTTGCATTTTGACAGAAAGAAGCCTCCCCTGTTCACCCCAATCCTTCTAAAGCTGCAGTGTGGTGATCAATTCTCCTGACACATGGAGGAAGACTAAATCGGCTCTTATCTTCCAGGACTCCTGCTATACCCAGGGCTATCAGAGGAGAAGGGCAGTGGTGCAGCTCCTCGTTAGTTCCGAGAATTGAAACATGACTGACAGGTGCAGAAATGCCTATTTTGTGTGCAGGAATAAGACTCCAGCAAAAGAGAAGTGCAAAGAGCCATGAAGAATAATGTGCTTTTAGAATGACCAGAAAAAAAAAAAATTTAATGTAAAAAGCAAAACACGGACTCTATAGATAGTTCTTCCTAAGAACTGCATTCACTATCGCAAGCGAGCAATAGAAGAGCTTTGGTCAAGGCCCTGGTCAGGAACAAGGAGCGATTACACTCCTCTGCCCAGCACTTGTGAGGCTACAGCTGGAGTACTTCTGTGCCATTTTGTGCCCCCAGGGCAAGAATGACATTCATGAACTAGAAAAAGTGCAGCAGACAACCACTAAGATAACTAGGGGGCTGGAGTACATGGCATATGAGAAAAGGGTGAAGGAATTGCTGTCTTCCACTACCTGAAAGAAGGGTCCTAAAGCCAAATCTCTCTCACAGGCACACAGGGAAAGGACAAGAAGTAAAGGTCACTGGTATCATCTAAGGAAATTCTGACTGAACTTAATGAAAAAATTCTTCACAACCAAAGAGGTTCAGCACTGGGATGTGGCACAGGGAGGCTGTGGGATCTCCATCCTTGGAGATTTCTGAAGATGACTGGACAAGGTCCTGAGCAACCTGCTCTTACTTTGAAGTTGGCCCTGCTGTGAGCAGGGTTTTGGACTTGACATGCCTCAGAGGTGCCTTCCAACCTGAATATCTCTATGAATTTTCTAAGAAAGCATGTATTTAACACAAATATCAAAAAAATAATGTGGGTTGGGTCTTTTAATTTGCCTTTAGGAGTTGAGGTTTTGGGGGGTCATGAGTCTAAGAGCTGAGGCTGTAGGAGAAAATATTCCTGATAAAAATCTGTGAATAAATCTCTTATTGCGTGTTCCTTAACTAGCCAGTAATTAGCAATCTAATATTGTACATTTGTTGCTCATTACACAATGTCTTAAAGGGCTTTTTATACAAGAACATGTTCATTTTCCCTTTGTGATTCTTCATTCAAATAAAAATGAAGCTTAAAATGAAAAAAACATGAATTGCACAATTGCAGGAACATAAATTTGTCACAGTATTGGAGAACAAAAATGAAGATAAATTTTCTCATTCCACTACTAATAAAATACTGTGTCAGAGCAAATTTAGACATTTCAGACCCTATGGTTGCATCTGAGAAATGACTGAATCTAGCAGACAAATAAAGGACTGATCAGGCAAATATAAGTACTGCCAATCTGAATCTGAAAAGTTTGGATTTCAGGGAACACCCAGTGAGGACTGTGAGTTTTCACAGGGAGCACATAAATCTCTGGCATAAGTTCCCCTGAGAGAACAATTTCCTCCTCTCTGTCTTAATCTATGGTTAACATAAAAAACAACTTTACTGACAAACTCCAGACTCCCAAGTTTATAAAATTAATCAGTAAAATCTATCAGTTAGAGAAGTATAAGTCACAGAGAGAGTAAAGCACATAAAGACCTCAGCCATCTGACACTGCTGAAAGTTACTCCTGCCATGAGAGAGCACAGACATGTCTATCTGGAGAAGATGTGCTATGCCAAATCTTTTTGTCCCAGGACCAAATACATTTTATTCAACTGCTACGGAGACCACACCAACCTCTACGCTCTGCCTATTAGTTGGTTGCAACACAGTACAGGATCTAGCAGACATACCAGGAGTTACGCTGAGACAACTGAAAACAAAAAACTACTGGTTCTGCAAGTTAAGGTCTGCTAAAAATGTCAGTGTGGCATGAGTGTTGAGTTACAAGACATATAAGCACAGCAACTGATTACAACACATCAGTTTCTTACTGTTTTGAAGAAATCAGTGTCATGGTTTGGCTGTCAGTTGGGATCCAAGAGCCTATAAGAATATTCTGCCTGGAAGAGAATGAGTTTAGCCGTGTGCTTTGCCGCTACCCCATATACATATACGTTTGATAGGACCTCAGGCCTCTCAGATAAATGATTAATCAAAGTGCAATCAATTAAAAACACGAGATACATCTGCTCAAAGATTAGTAACCAGTAAGACAGACTATAACACAATGCAAGGAAAACAATCTCAAGCTTACAGACATGTCATCAGTGACCTTTGGATTCAAGCTGCTGGATAGGTTTAGCAACTTGTTAGCAGACTAGTGTTTCGCTACTGTTTGTTATTAAAGAGCCCCCTATACATTTGGTGTACAGTTAATATGCATTGCAAAGTCATGGCTAGAAGATCTAGTCTTGAAACAGGTGGTGCAGGTAGGGATTAGAAACCGTTTTGGCAGTATGAACTTGGGAGAGCAGCTATGTCACAAAACACCAACAGTGGCTCTGCACCTGTATCAGGAGTGAGGGAGACAGTGCTTAGTAGCACATCCTCCATCTGGTAAGGACCTGGGTAGAGTGCACTGTGACTCTCCTCTGGCCTGTCTGCTCAGGTTTCTTATCTGTGTAAAGCAGGRAAGAGGACAGGAAGGAGAGAGCTAACTGATGACCACAAAAGCACAGCGAGTACTATAACCATCGTGCTAACTGTGCCCCCCCACAACTTCACACACATTTGCATCTACTGCCTCAGAATCTGCTTCCTTTCAGTTGCCTTCCATAGCACCACAATTCTCCTTTCTCCACAACCCTATGCTCAGCTCTAGGGAGAATTTCCATTACCACCCCGAAAGCTGCTGCACAAGTTRCTGGGGCAGATCCATATCCCCCAATTGGTATGTCCCACCAACATCTGCGCAGCAGGCCTTTTTTCTCATGTTGAAGGCCCTGTACTACASAGTTCCTCTGTATGCTTCATATGTCTTCTAGATATCCCATCAGGGGAGGAAACAGTGCTTGCCCAGAGTGTGCGACGACACCACAAACAGAGACTGGATGGTGCTGAATACTTAAGACAAAGAAACCAAAGGCTGAAATATGCCATTCTGGCTACTTGTGAGACCAGTAGTTTGTCCTTGCTCACTAATTTCAGAATCCTTCTTGAGGAAAATATCAATACAACACAGAAGAGCATTAAATATTACTGCAAGCCCAACTGCTTTGCTAAAGAGTAGCGACTGCTCACTGCATTCCACAGGCAGCTGAGCCTTTTGGTAGTTAAACAGAGCTTCAGAGTCATCAGTAGGTACATTTGGAGGAAATAATAGAGTATCTTTCACCCATTTTGCTAACACGCTGTCCCAAGCTTACAAATAAGATAAAGGACAGATTTCAAGTGAAGCAGAATTTAAACAAGGGTGATTCAATCACTTATTGAACAAATTGCTGCCAGAGCCCCAGCTGGGAACTTGGATTCTGGAGGTAGTATTTAGCTCCTTCAGAGAGGACAAGTAGGGAGCTTTTCACAGCTGTATTCTCTATAACCAGAAGTATTTCCCACTTGATTTTTTAAGCAAGATCTCCATTTTACAGTGCAGTCCTGATGCTTCTCACAAGCAAGACACTGTGAAATCCTACACAAAAATAGATTGCATTTAACCATAGGTTAAACTGATGCAGAGTGAAACTGTCATTGAGGGGCCATTATCCTCTTATCCTCTAATAATCACCTGTCATTCTTAATTATATGCCTGGAAATTAAAAATCTAATCTGTTGTGACAAAATTGTGCAATTGGAGAATTGCAGAGTAAGCATTTTGCCAGCTTGGAACAATACTGGACAGGATGCCGGGTTTCAGCAAGCCACATTGGATTTTCACCAGAACAAGAGAGTTCTCTAGAGGATAAAAAGTATGTCAAAGTAGGAGTTTTCAAATACCCTTCAGACTGAAAGGTTGCTGAACCACCCCATCAATTCCTCAGGAAGTCAATACTATTTTCAATAGAATTAATTCATTTGCTCCTTATGACATTATTGACAAAACTTACTAATGTTCTTATCATTAAATATGTTTATGTTTGCTGGAAGATCTGAGTGGAAACATTTCACAAAACATTTAACTTACGTCTGCAATAAATCTGAGAAATAGTTTGTCTTTTGTTTAACCATTGAACCAATTGTTCTCCTTTCCTGCAAAACTTGAGAAACTACTACTTTGCTTCTGTGAAAACAAAGTGAACTGTAGTTACACTGAATCATTTCTTCAGACACCACAGCACCAGAGACTGAGATGACTGCCAGTTCCAGACTATTATAATGATGAAATAAATTAATTTTGATAATGAAATAAAGCATATTATTTTCCATTACACATTTTTAACACCATGCACAGTGTAAAAAATATATCTGAAATTCAGTTGCTCCTGAGCAAGACTGCAATAGTCAAGACACTAATAAGCAACAGTCAGGAAAGGGATTGGGTAGATGAATTAGACCCAGGACAGCATGGGAAAACCCTGTGTTAGGAAAAAAAAAAAGAAAAAAGAAAGATTCTATTAACTCTCTAGGGTTAGAAGAAAGCAAACAGAAAATTCGTATTTTTAATGTCTCATTCAAAACACTCCTGAACATTTAACTGAAAAAACAGGATAGGTTGAGACAGACGCCCTGGAATGGCTAATTCCAAATCTCATCAAAGGATGAGATTCCTCCCCCAGACTGCGATTAAAATATGGAATTCAACACACAGGATGCTTTAGAGACCAAAAGATTTAGCAAGATTCAAAGAGGAGGTAGATGTTTATCAGAATAATGAATCCGTAGAGTGTCAGGGCCTGGAGCACACTACCCTTTCACTAGCAGCTTAGCTGGTTGTTCAAGGCCAGCTGGTTGATAAGAGGTGTGAATAAAGCTAAAAGGCGCCTCAGAGAGCAACCCTCCTTCCCTTGAGGGCTGCTATAAAGCTGAGACTTTCACCCTGGGCCTGCTTGAGCTGCACTGTAGCCTGTGCCTGGTGAAGTACTCCACTGATCCAGACCCTGACCCATGGACTTTCTCCTTGCCCTGACCTCAGACCTGCCTCATCACTATGGACTTGCCTGGCAACCACTGGACTGTGTCTGACTCTGGTCACTGTCTCCAGACCTCATCCTCACCCTGACTTGACTTCCCAGCTTGACTTTGAACCTGCCCCATCACTTCAGACTTGCCTGGTGATCTGGTCTCATGGCTGAACCTGACTACCCTCACTTGCTCCCCCCACTTGGGTACTGTGGGACTGGTCCCTTGCTGGTGAGACCACTGCTCCTGCTGGCCTTGTTACTATGCTCTATACCTGGCTCCCTTTCCCTGAGGGAACAACCTGTCCTTGCTGCACCCTGACAGAGTGACAACAGCTGAAGCTAGCAATGAGCATATGCTGAGAAACAAAACCTGATGTTCCAGCTTTAAACAAGTTTCTCATTTTTAGGGCCTGGAACCCTGAAGGTTGTTTCAGAGCCAGGTGGTCTGCCACATCTATACTGCTGGCACAGATCTTCTGAAGCTTCTAATCTCTAATCTAGTACTCTAATCTAGTGCTAGCTACTGTCAGATGTGATACTGGAGTTAACGGATAGCCATTCGGTCTAGAAACTCAGTTCATACTAATATTGTTTCTCTCTACTTTACAGACTAAGTCAGAACTCTAGGACTCTCTTATTAACACTAAAAGTTCTGTATGCTGAGGTGTATTTTCTCTGACATCTTTGTAGTTGCTCATTGCTTTGCACAAATTAACCTGGGCTTAGTAAACAATAATTTTCTTAATGCACAAGGAGTAATATTGTACTGGTTCAAACACAAAGCAGGCAATTATCAATTTTAAGGGATCAGAATTAAAAAAAAAACAAAAAGCATTTAGTAAAGAATGAGCCCCAGGAATGCTCTAAAGGGCAGATAACCTGCAATTCCCTGTGTAGCCCCCAGCATGGCTCAGCACCAATCTCCTGCAACTCCACGCAACCCCTTAGATCCCAGCAGCCCTGCTTGCTGTCTCACTGCTCATCTTCCCCATGGTTCACTTGCCAGGCATGCTGCTCTCCAGCTGTCAACTTTGGTAGTAGTAAATCCATCTGCTCAGTACTAACCTACAGCCTTTTGCTATCCCCACTGAGGCACTGATGCACTGTAGCAGTAAAGGTGCAGGAGCTTAACCCTCAGCATCACCATCTCCAACAGGCCACACTTCAGGTAGCTTGCAATTGTCCTGCAAGCACAGCAAACCTGCAGCCACACAGTGTTGTGATGCCAGGCAGCAAAGCAACCCCATCATTAAGCTCTAGCCGCATGCTGATGCTGGTGGGGCATCAAAAAAAACCTCAGCACTCAGAGCATCTTTGAGCAGAGTAACAGATTCTGCTCCCCACCCAGTCTAATGCTCCCCATATATTTGGACTAATGCAGAAGTTTAAAGTACATATAACTGAATTATGTTTACTTGACAACGTTAAACGGCAGTTAACAACTAATAAAAAGTCTGTGTCATCCAAGTCACAAAATAGAGGAAGCCACATATTCTTTAAGAAGTACTCTCACATATTTGTTTTAAATAAAAGTATCCTACTGAAGGATACTGAAAATACAGAAGACCAAACAGCAGTTTTTCCCGATAGTGCTGTATCTTAGAACAGAAGTATCATCACTGGCTGCGAGAGTTAGCTGAAAACCAGAACTGTACAGGAAACTGAGACACCACGTATCACTTCCTTCTTCTGCAGGCACACTTTTTTTTTATAGAAAATTAAAAAAACAAAAATCTTTATTGCTGTATTGTAGATACCTGTACAGAGTGTAAACTTTAATATTTCACCAGATATGCAAATAATTCTGGAGAAAGAGTTATCGAGCACCTTCATTGCAATGCATTTTTGATATTTACAGTAAGACATACCTGATTAAGTGTATGAGTAAAATGAATTAACAGTTATAAAAAGTTATACAAAAGAATTTTAAAATGTTTTATATAGTTTGTTACTTTTATGATAAATATATAATTAAAGAGGAAGATGTCACATAGTTAAGACTTAGAATTGTCTCTGTTTAAACTGTTAAGACCTGGAAAAGAATTGCCCAGAGACTGTAGTGTTTGAAGAGGAAGTGGGGAAATGGGGATGTTAATAGCTTACTGCTCAGATCATCAGGCTGTGAAGGGTAGTGTTCTGACAGAAGGCTCCCAAGCCCTGTTTTGGTCTGTTGTTGCAGGTAAGCTGCCCTCCCAACACACAGTGTGGAAGCTAAACTTCACTCCCAGATACGTACTGTTGCTTTGACATTAGAATGTGCATTTTCATTTTCCCTCCCCACTCCAAACTCAGTGGTGATAACAAAAACATTTCACCTTCGCTTTGATTTCCAGTATAGCTTTTTGCTGTTACTGAACACTGGCACATGAATGGAGCATCACCATCACTTATTTTCTAAAGCCCTAAGACACAGGTGACCTTTCTGAAAATCAGGTTTTTAACTGCCATGGTTTCTCATGGTCTGTGAAAAGGCATGTCAAGTTTGCTAAAAAAGAAAGACGGCTAGGATGAGATTCAAAGATCACTTTCAGGTTTATGATATAGGATCAAACATAGAAACATTATTAAAAAATCCTCGGGAAACAAACAAATGTGACTGTCTCTTTAAAAAACAAAGATATTCAAATGAATCAACACCCATTCTTTGATGAACAATTAACAATTGAGATCCATATCTAAAACCTGTTCTGTGGATTTTAGGAAACTACTCCGGAACCCACATCAGCCAGATGAAAAATAAATCTCTTGAAAACCAGTGAAAATGTTAAAAACAGGCAGGGTAATAACTACCCTGTCAGCAAATGGATAAGGCATTTCTGTAGCAGAAGGCAAGATTCAATTTTTGAAAATGAAAGGATGCTGGCAGTGGAAGGAATGCAGTTAGGCGTTAGATGTGTGTTATTACTAGGTGTTCTCAACCACATCTATTCATCCTTGGGACCCCATGCTTGCTTCTCAGCTAAAGCTGTGGCCCAGCTGCACTTGTGCCGGATTAAGCATGTCACTACGCAGATGAACTGCTGCATGCTCCAAGGTACAGCCCTGTCTCAGGATTGAGTCACATCATACCCTCTCTATTCTGTACTTTAATTTTGACAAGAGACACTAACTCCTAGCCCAGCACAGGTGCAACTAGGCCCCCACAATCATCTTTAAAAGCAAGAAGACAGTATCACAAGGAACAAGAAGCAGCTGGACCCAACCTGGGCAGCCCAGTCTTGCCTAACTGGTACAAAATGGTTATTGCTAGTGTGTGTGGCTGCAGGTGTCTGCTGTGGCCTGCTGTCGGCAGCATGGAGCACTTATCTATCTTTAGGGTCTGATTGTGCTGACAGGAGTGAAATATTTACAGTGCATTTCCAAAAGGAGCCTGCTGCTCTAGCTTGTTTTAATGCTCAGTTTCTTTCTATACAATCCACTCCAACTGTGTTGTCAGGGCAGCGGCAAGAACGGCCTCCTGGGGTAGCCAGGCAAAGGTGAGTACAACCACCATTATTCACCGTACAGTAGTTATGTCCTGAAAAAGAACAGAGATGAAAATGTTAAAGAAAAACAAGAATAAAACCACTAAACACATTCCCCAAAAGTACAGATTTCATGACTACACTAGAAAGACAAGCCACACTGAGGTTCAGAGTGAAACTCTGGGGAGATGGGAGTCACCATATCCTTTGTGTCAGCTTCAGATATTTACCTCAAAGATCCAGATATCTGTGACAGAGCAGGAGAAGCAAAATGAAGAAACTGAGCTGTTTCTGAAACGCGCTTTATAAACTGGCTGAGTGGTCACACACACATTAGAATGAAGAGATAGTGAGTGAAGAAATATAGAAGTGAAACAGAAGAGGACCAAGTCCAAAATTGTACAGGATATCACCCCTGGATAGCAGCCACTACAAAAACACAGAGGAATGATCCATTTAAACAAAAAAACTAGGGGCAGGGGAGAACACTGATGTTGAGGAATAAAATGAAAAAGAAGACAGTGTCATGGAAAGAAGGTGACAGGAAATCAGTCAGAGAGAAAGAAACACTTAACAGGCATATGATGAGAGAGAAATGATGCCAAGGTTCTGAATAATATAAACATAAGCATTTACTCAAAGCACACAATGTTGTTTTGTTATACTCATACAGTGCCTACCACAATGGAACTGTGAATTAACTAGCAGTAACAAAATAACTGGTTTCTTAAGTATGATATTCATATGCATCTTTTTATACTCTGAATGAAACATGCACTTAAATTATTCAATATGTATAATAAAAAACATATACAATTTGAACACAAGTTATCTTAGGGGGGTTTTTTTGGTCTGAAGTAAAAGACCAGAACCACTACAACTCTAGCAGCATTGTAATAATAAAAACGCAAACTCTTCTAAATGCAATTTGCTAAAAACAACATAACTGAGCAGTGGTATTGCTCCCCAAAGAACAAACTGTTATTTCAAGACTATCAACTTCCTCTCTTCTAAGCTTCAAACGAGGCTTTTCAATAATACCTCTGAGAATCTTAACATTCACAGAGCAGAAGGATCAGTCCACCCACCCTACCACCTGCTGTTTTCTGAACATTCCTTTTTTAAAACACTGGATCCCATTAAGGACATCTGGAAGACCATGATGTTTCTATAGTTTTAAGTTAAGAATAAGTAAATAAAAGGCCCTAGCCATGAATATAGCATTCAGTTTAGATGATGGCAACATAACAGCTTTTGCTATATCAGATCTTCGTCTTGTTCATAATCCTCATCTTGATCTTTCCATAAAGGACAAAACAGGCCCCTTTTCCCCTCCCCATTCTGGTTCCACATGGCAACTACAACTGCTTTTATGGAACAAATTTTAAGTGGTTTTTAATTTCTCAGCAAACAGAAATCTAAGCAATAACCAGTTCTTCACTAACTACCTAGACTGGTCAGCAGGCCCCCAACGGGAGCTGCCGATAAAGTCATTTACATGCTGAGGTGTTGCACAGCTGGAGAAACTTGAGGAACATCTGGATTACCTCCTGGGCACTGAGCAAAGGCTGTAGTGATTCCATAGAGRCGAGAACGCTTGTGAGGCTGGAAGTTATCATTTTCTATTGAAATTGAGCGATCCACAGCTACAACAGCATCCCTTCAGTATGCAGGAGAGAATATACAGAAGTGAGATGAACTTGGAAGTACAGGGAGCAAGAAAAAAAAAGGGAGGGGGGAAGRAATCTGGAGCTGCTTTTTTTTCATGATTAGGCAATGACTTCAGAAGCAGAAATCCCTCAAGACCCCAGCTTTCCTGGGCAACTCAAACACATTACAACCCTCATTCTAGACAGCAAAGAGATCTAGCAGCAGGGAGCCACTTCCAACATAGAGTTACATCCCTCTAAAGGAACACAACTGTTGGTAGTTTTGACACACTTCTCCATATTCTGCCTCTTCAAYATTTTCAGTGGCATAGCTGATATTAGTTATTATGCATAATGATTATGAACAATGTTGTATTTCAGCTGGAGCCTGATATCCAGAAGACAGGAATACAGCTATTCAAAAGCAGTCATTTCTTTCTAGGAACGAAAGTGCGGTCAACTGACAGAACTGTAACACTGTTTCCCATTTATACAAGACTATTCTAGAACAGTATTTCAGAGCTATTTATTACATTCTAGCTTGGAAATTCTTACACTTACTAATAGTTCTTCCTGCTGCAATTGATGGAATAATTTGTGTAACAGGTTTGCAGATACAGCCCATATCACTATTAACCTCAAGTAAAAATACCGATTTAAAAATACATGGTCTGTAATTTTTTCTGGGAATTCTAATAAACTCTAATGTCTAGATGTTTTAAATCATTTGCAACAAAGACAGTGTTGTCAAGACAGTGAAAATGTCTTTTTCTTATTTCTTGTTGAACATTCAGTTAATACTGAGGATAGAAAGCCTCAAATGACTAATTTCTGCCCTCTACATCACAGTAAGTACAGCCATGAGGCAAACATGTTAACTCCCACTCCTTTCCCAAAAATGTTCAGGATTAAAAGCATTTTCTTAGAGGACGAACCATCAAGTTGATACCCCCTCCCCCCAGTTAACTGGCAACATCAATAGGTCAACTCTACATATCCACTCCGCCCTGCATCAGCTATTGCCAGGAAAGAAAAAAAGGAGGAATGCGCGAGTGGTCAAAAATGAGAAACACAGTATTTACTTCAGTTTCTGCCAGAGGGAAGAACAGATAAAAGCACTCCATAATTTCTTTAGCAGATAACATACCTTCTCCAGTCTGTGTAGTATAAATTCTTCCCATAGCTTGTAACACTAAAAGGATACTGAATTCCTTCAACAATCTTTCGTCGACCAAGCTGATTAGGGTTCATGCATTCCAGTCTCTTGGTGCCTGAGTACAGTGAAACAATTAAGTCTTTGTAGCAGACCAAGAGAGCTCTCATGGGGGATGAAGGATAAGCATAAGCATACAGACATGAACATAGTAAAAATTTCTGGAAGTCTTCCAGTACCCTACTTGGCCAAAGCCTTGCCCATGCCACATATCAGTACGTGCCAAAGACTGGATGGGAAAGTACTCTGGTGTGACAATGCTGTTCAGCACCACACCTAACTTACAGGTTCTCACATGTCCAATATAGCCATGGTCATCACTCACAAGCTGACTCTCTTGGTACAGATACAAGCATCCTACTACACACCCAGAGAACGCCCCCAGTGAGCATAAACAGCCATAGCTTTACCTTAAGTAGGGGATTTCAAGATAAGGGAAAACAGAAAAAGAGACAAATGCAACTTTGTAATGACAAGAAGATACTCTGTAGGGTCAGATAAGATGAGCTGATATATTTTTCTGGTCTTAAACTCTTATCTATGACAACACAACTTCTTATACAAAGGGCTAAATACTATTTAAAAATATATCTACATATAAGAAACATAGATATAAACCTGTTGCGTTCCTAGAAAGCTACCTGGTCAGAATTTAAATCTTGCAGTTTGCACACATCCTCATGCAAATTCTACAGTGCTAATAACAAATAAAGTGTGATTATTAAAGCCAAAGAGCAAAGTGTGAAGTCTAAGATGTAGCCCAAAGAACTATAAACATTAATTAGCTGTCCATCTTTTCAGGATTGGACATACTTAAGTCTTCTATTATTATGAACATACATTTCATCATCTCTTTACCTGCATCTACCCAGCACAGCATTGAGGAGTAAGTATCAAATGTCAGCCCATTTGGTAACCCCAGATCATCTTTAACAAGAATTCTTCTGTTCGTGCCATCCATGTAGGAGGTTTCAATTTTGGGAGCTTCTCTGTTCCAGTCAGTCCAATACAAGTTTCTTAAGAGGAAGAAAAGGCAAGAATTAAGACACTGATTGATCCCAAATGATTTTCTTAATTTAAGGAAAACTCTAAGGAAACAAAAATAACAAAACCAAAAACAAAGTAGTTAAAGCCATAAGAAGAACCATATTGCACTTGAATACARAAGAGAAGTATAGTAAAGATGTATCAAATGTTATAACCCCCATTAAAAAACAAAGAAAGAAGCACACGCGCACACACACATGCGCACACACACAAAATGCTTTCCCTACATCGTGTATATTATTTGCAAGATGCCAGGCAAAAACATCTCTATTTCAACAGTTCTGAGTATTGTTCAGAATGTGTGCCTAGAGCTTCCTTCCTCACTGCCCATAACGTCTGCTCAGGTTAAGCAGCAGGAGCATTTGGCATACATTTATGGGATTCATTCAAAATTACCTTTTCCTTTCAGTGCACCAAATAAGCAATTCACAACAGAATTGATCAGAGTAGCTTATGGCCATGAGAAAAACCCAGACAGGGCAATTAGTTCATTAATGCCTTATTATTAACAGCCATTTTCTAGTGATCATTTTTTCTTTGGATGCACTTTCTGTGGCTGAGAATTAACATGACCCCTAAAGGCAAGCACCTTTATTGTTCATTCTCTAACACTGAAAAATAAATCTACTGGGAAACTGAGAAGTCTGTGCAGCTTGACCTGAACCCAGAGCTCTGCCAGAGTCAGCSGGTTGTGCACAGAACAGAGGTCTCCCATCAGGCTGATTATGCTTGGGCCTCTCCCCACCCTTCACACAATTAAGTGCATTTGATTTCTCTACCCTGCTGTCACTTGATGCTCATCCACAGATGTTTTCACCTCACAAATATCTGACTTAGTTGAAAGGTTTATATTATATAAATGAGAGAAGTCAGTGCCATTATTTTTTCATTTAATTTTCAACCACCTGCAATTTCAAGTGCTGTAGGCATTGTTTTTTCACTGCAAACCTTGTTTGCAAACATCTGGAATGAGGATGCATCTTCCAAAAACCTTTCACTGAACAATACACTACATGTGTTCAGAAATGAATTCTCACATAACAGCATTCCAAATGCCTCACATCAACTGAGTAATCATTTATTAGAGCTTTCCAGAAATTCATGACCAAAAAGAAAGCCTCTCTGCTTCTGTGCTTCTGAGTATTTTTGACTGAAATCTCTTCTCAGCAGTAGCCTTGCTGCAGAAAATTGCACCAAGACAATAGCAGACAAGCTCAGAAATTAATGAACACCCATTCGGCATTACCATAGGCACTCTATTTGTTTTAATTTTCCCTGTATTTCTTCCAATATTCAGGGAAAATAATGTCAACAGATCAAAGACTACGTAAAAGTATGTGTGCTTCTGTTTTTGCAAACTGGTGCCATAGCCTGAAAAAATTTAAATTGTCCTACTGAAACCCCACAGGGCTATTTCTGTGATTCCATTTTACAAGCCCAATTTTAAAGTATATAGTTATTTGTACCTTCAGATAAAAGCTTAATAGGATCTTCTCAGACAATTGAATGACAGGAATGAAAATGATGACAGAAAAGACACTATGGGAGTTTTTGAAAAAGGGACACTGTACAGGAAAAATGAAAATATCAAATTGTTTAATCTAGTATTTTATTCCAGTAATCTTGTAAAAATAAATTCTTTTAGATAGGGGAAATGCTTGTCATCTTGCAAACAATGTACTGAAAGCAAGGTGCAAACAAACATTTGATAGTCCTCTCAATAAAATATCATGGGATTACATAGCTGCATTTTAAACAAGTTTTATTTCCAATATACTACTCAGATATAGGACACTCAAGTAGTTTATTTAGTTTTTGTTTGTTAGTTGTTTTAGGAAAATACAGTCCTATTGTTGTCTGAAGACAGTCTAAAAACATGGACATAGAGTATATGCTCATGTTAAAGAAATAAAATAAAATATTCAAGCTTTGCATGCATTTCTTGAAAACATATCTGTACCCTCTCATGGGATCTGCTACAATTGCTCTAGGGTTCACCAGGCCAGTGTCAAAGAGGACACGACGGTGGCGCCCATCCAGCTTAGCCACTTCTATTCTATCAAGTTGAGAGTCCGTCCAGAAGATGTTGCGACCTAGATGATCTAGAGCTATTCCTTCAGGACTTCCCAAGTCTGCAAGAGAACAGAGAAAACAACCTTAGCCATCACATTTATTCCCAATATACAGCATCAGCCTCATAAGCATTCCCAGCTTTTAATTGAGAAGAGTATTTTTACAGTTTTCTGACTGTGGTCCAACAAAAGCCACTTCATATGGAATACGTTAGCACATCAGAAGAGGACTATGTATTTTGCCTTATGAAGTTTATATACACAGAACTCTTGGAGATGTCTCTGATACATAAATAAAAGATCTATAATCAGGGAAAGACAGCAAATCCCAGTGCTAATACTTATGTCACTACTGAACACATCAGAATTTTGTCCGGAATTCCAGTACACCTCTAAGAGGTTGGAGCCCTGGAGTGCCTTGTGGGCTCAAGGATAGCAAAATGGCAGGGCAGCAGCCAGGCAGCAGCCTCCCTAGCTCTTTGTTTCTTGTACTTCATGGGCATTGGTTTACTGTGATGCAATAACTGAAGTGGGTAGATGACACTGATGGAGCTGCACACCTCTCTGCTTAGGGTCACACTGCCCAGGTGCTAGCCAACAGAAACTGCTGTCTAACATAAAAGGCTTGCATCAGTCAGTCTTCTCTTCAGATAATAGGGTTTCACCAGTGTCTAACCCAATTTACACATAGACTGCTCTGCTACACCCTGACCCTAAGAGTTGATGGCAGAGAAAACACAGTAGAGTTTATCAGAATCTATCTTTACCCTCTTTAGCAAGCCAGGACATAGAWTGTATTTTATAATCTTTAATGTTCCCCCTTCTTTAGCACTGGCATACACGGCACCCCTCTGAAAACTGGATTTATTCTCATTTTAGCCAATGCAATACTTAGAAGATAATCAAGCTCCAAAGCACTAGAGATAATGACATTAGCTAACTGATGGAATTTAAATCCATTTCTTTGTTTTTGCAGAGCAATTTTTTTGGAACATGTTTTGGTACTGTATGTGCACAGCTTTCCTTGGACAGTTAGCTGTTCCAAAAGCAACAGGAAATAGCAAATAATGACCTTACTGCTTTAGCCTTAGTAGTTTCTAACTCAAATGAAGGATGCAGAATAAATATATAGCACTTGAAGATTTAATTCAGCCAATGCAAAAACTGCTCTATGCTTTTCAAGATCGATATATCCATTGAAAAAGAACTAGTAGTCTGTGTGGGATATAAGGAAGCCAAAGGCAGGTACAAATAGATTTTTAACTCCAATTACAGTTCCAAAAGAAATAGAAAAGACTGTATGTGGTCACTTCCAAAAGAGGCAAAATGACCCTTCGTACCAGTTAGCTGTCAAGGAAACCTTCAAATACAGATCTATACATCATGTAAATGTCCAAGAATGAGGGAATGTGGCATGTTGGCCTTCTATTAATTCTCAAGTTTATTTACTGATAGCCATTAAACAAACAATATGTGACACAAACTGCATTTCTGGAGAAAAGACATTTGGGCCAGAACACTGGATGGAGCTGTCTTAAATTTGCTACTGCAACTTTGTTGTGAATAAGTTGCACAATACTCTAAATAGCCTCTGCTCTCTCATCTGGATAGATTAAACTTGTCCTGGACACAGGACATTTTGGATGCATGTCCATTGTTGAAGAGGTGGAAACGAACAAATAAGATGTGGGCAAGTAGCTCACTGCTTCTGACTCACAGCTCACGCATAAGGGGGCTCCCAACAAAGTAAATGTTAATCAGCTCTCTCTTTACTCCTCTCAAGGGCACTTAGACATACTTTAACTTAGGTGCACTGACATCACACCACTGCTTTTACTTCCCCAAGTGCCCACATGGAGCTAAACCTGTCATCTGCAAGGAACCACCTCACATGTCAGTCAGACCCCAAAATGTTCCTACCTCCTTTTTGCTAAAGGCAGGAGCTGCTGAGGGTGGCCTCATTTTGAGGTGATGATAGGGACAATCCCCAGCCAGCCTCTGGGATGAGGAGAAGATCACTGAGTGAATGGTGGCAAGAGAGTTCCCAGTCTCTTTTAGAAAACAGAAGAAGCAGCAGGCAAGAGATCTGCTGTCACTGGTTCCCAGGAACCTCTGTTCCCTGGCCAACTTCCTTTTTCAGCTATGAGCCAGGACAGTTAAAATAATCTAGAGTAAATTTCTTTCCTGTCTGGTTGACAATCAGCCAGAAGAAACTGGCCTCCACGAAGAGGTAAGGAAATATACAGACTTCATGTATCACAACCCTCCACCTCACCATCCTTCCAGGAGCACAACTGCGTTCCTGCTATATTGCCGTAAGGCCAGGTCCTGTCACAGGCTCTGTCCCTGGGAAACAGACAGGCTCGTACGAATGTGTGTGGCTGATATGATTTAAGCAATTATGACAAAGGGGAAAGCTCTCCTTCCAGACCTGCCTCCACAGCTGCAGAGCTCAGAAAGTCTCCACAGGCTATACATCTGCAGAAGCAGATGAGAACTGGATGGGGCCCCACAATAAAACATGTCTCTGCAAAGCAACCCAACTTGAATCACAAGAGCTTAAACAAAAAAAAAGTGCATTCCACAAAAATACATGTGAACTGAAGCAAGCAGCTGCAGCTCACAGGGGGAAAAAGGCAAAGATCAGAACAAAGACAGAAATTCTCACGGGTCTTCTGAGAGAGAGATATTTTCCTACTTCCTAACATTTTTAAAGTTTCAGTTTTGGCCAGCCATGCCCAGCAAAGACGACATCCGTTCAAATACTGAGTACTCAGCCTTATTGCTCTGATTCCTTATCGAAGAGCCAGTTAACATTTTATACAGAAAGTAAAAAGCAGCATTGCTTAACATGTCTTCAGGAGTGCCATCCACATCCTATACAAGCAACAGGACAACAGAAGTCATGAGATGCCTTTACACGTATGATGTTTTTGCAGAAGATGAAAACCACAAGGTTATTTCCATATGGCATTGCTATGTTGTAAGCACCTTGCATAACCTAGAATAATCAAATTTAGTTGAAAGCTTTCATAAATATCTCTAAAATATATTATACACTGGAAGATTTTCAATGCATGCACACACACTCTTCCTCAATCAATAGCGGAAATTAGAAACCCTTCCCCCGCTGAATTCATAGTTGCAGAGGCATACACCCCCACTAGGAATTAGAGTCTCTGTTAGATTAAACATGTTAGGCTGAAAAGAAAGTCTCACAAGTATCTCAGCCATCACATTGGACAGAAAGACCAAGCTCCATAGCTACTGTGTTAGTTAGGGATGGCTTTAAGCTCTCCCTCTTCTCTTCCTCGGGCAATGGTAGGATCCAGGCTGCTCCCATCTCTCTGCTACCCCTGAAAGCCTGAATGCAGTCACAGCAAACAATGGCTGTTCTGAAACAAACTCCAAGTGCAGATACTTAACACACACAAAACAAAACAAAGGTAAATTTATTGTAGAATTTTAAAATTGATTCATTGTTTTGCTAAAATAATTTCCTAAATTTTTGTGACAACAGCTGCAAAGGATCAAAACCAAGGGCGACCTACTCCAGTATCTTGCCTCTACTGTTCCAGTATCCTGAGGACTCTAGTACTCGGAAAGTTCCTCCAGCTACTTTTGCTGTTGTTTTTTAATGTCTCCACCTTCACTTGGTTCCCCACCTGTCCTTCTGCTCACTTCACTCCACTTACAAAAGGTTTTTATATTCAAGATGGGTGTATACTTATCCTTCTAATGAAAATGAACGTGGACTGCAGTCAGCAACAAAGGCTTTGGGGAAACAGTGTAAGAACAACACATGAACTGTAAAAGCACAATACCCTCTAGCCTAATTCTTGAAGCCTTGAGCAACTCCAAGGGTCAGAAATGAGCAAAATGGGTTTAATCACTTTTCTTTTACAATTTTAATGATAAGAAAGGAAAGTTGCAGCTGAAACAGTTTCTAACCACCTTTCAGCTGTTTGATCCCCAAACCCAGAAACAGAGAAGAGTTTTCCTCTTCATCCTCCCTTCTTACCAGTCCTTTCTCAGCAGAACAGACAGCTGTCAGAGGCAGAAAACAGGAGAGAAAAGGTCTATATATAACCAAACCTCACCTGGCCACTGGATTACCTTCTTCACTTGCCAGAACAAAAATCTAAGAGTCACACACACATATGGTATTCTGTGTGAACATATCAAAATATGAGACCTTTCTGCAACTCTTTAGTCAGCTTTGGTTTTAGTTATATTCAATACTTGTCCAACAGCAAACTGACAACTCACCATTCATCCCCTTTTCCAGATCATAAATACACTGAACAACATGGGTCTGCCCCAGCGTATGACCTAGGATTTAATGATAACTTACTTCTATTGTGAACATCAGCTATTTACTGCTACCCTTTGTCACTTACCTTTTAATCAGGCAATAAGTAGCTGTTAATACACCATAGGACCATCCCCCTAATCTCATGGTAACTTAGTCTATTCAAAGGCCCTTTGTGAAGAACTTCACTGAAGCGTTTTCAAAATCCACGTACACTGTACTTACTGGATCACCCTTACCTGCACGCTCACTGATTCTGTTGAAAAGCTCTAACA
Source organism: Apteryx rowi (assembly GCF_003343035.1). Classification (NCBI taxonomy): domain Eukaryota; kingdom Metazoa; phylum Chordata; class Aves; order Apterygiformes; family Apterygidae; genus Apteryx; species Apteryx rowi. The sequence goes on from NW_020450938.1 coordinate 2,232,345, forward strand.
GATAAGGCGTGATTTTCCTCCATAAAAAACTAACCCATACTGTTAACTCTTCCCAACTTCACGTTTATTTATGCTTTTTTCCCCCCTCTTCACATATTTACATCTTGGAGCCATTAAATCATTGTAACCAGGAACAACGTCTCCATCTACAGCAGTCTGAGCTTAGACTACCTATATGTTCCACTCCTCATGGCCAGGGACACTGGAGCCTTTCAGAAAAGATGCTGGACCACATTTTCTGATCAGTATGGTTGACATGACATCACTATAACATAGGTGGGCTACACAGAGGCTGCCAGGCTGGACATAACATAGCATAGCATGGCCAATCATCATAGGAAAGTGAGGTCCTGAGTGTGTGTCATGACCTGGGGAATTTGCCTTGGAAGTACTACTTGTCCTGCCCCACCTTGGTGGCATCTTGAAGGTTGACACCACAGGTGGAGAGCACTAAAGCATGGTGAACAAGACCTCGAGCCTGCCTCAAGACCCCTTCTAGAAGCGTCAAAGCATCCAAAGGGGGGGGGGGTTGTTTTGTTCAATGTAGCAAGAACATGAGCATAGTCTAGGACTGTAAAATGGTAAGAAACCCTCTAAACATTCATGGGAGGGTCAGCTGGGGCACGCTCAAAAGGCCAAACTGTGAGGCTATGAACCCCACACCTGTTAGTACCTTCACATGTGCTTTAAAAAAAACACAGCAACTTGATTCATCCTTCAAATCCCCTAACCTTCCTTTAAAATGTTCCCAGTGATGTTCACAAAACATGCAACGGTTAGATAGGTACAGTATCCTGCAACAGCAACTGTAAGTAAGAACAGAAACATATCACTGATGAGCTGCTCCCATTTCTGGCCTTAAACTTAGGTTATATAAAAAGAACAGACTTCTTGCCCGTCTCAGGAGGCAGAAGCCGATGAAGTGCTATTGCAGAGGAAATAGATCTTATTTAAGTTATCCATGCTTTTTGGTCCTTGCTTACCCAACTAGTACCAACTTGTAATGCTAGAGCTCAGGCAACACCTGGAAACTGTCTGTTACTAAATTCAAGTCCCTACTGCCATTCCTAGGGTGGAGCAAGATGAAGAAACTTATGCTGCTACCTGTTTTGATGATGGTTGTTGGCTCTCCACCATGCAGGCTAGCTCTGCTGATTGAAGGGCCACTGATGTCTGTCCAGTAAACCATCTTGTCCATGCAATCATATGCAACTCCAATAATAACTTTGTCCTGTTGGTCAACAAGCAAATTAGCAGAGCTAATACTAAATAACAAATATTTGCCAGCAGTACTAGCTTATGTGTCTAAGTCTCAAGCCTGAAACAACAACATTCTTGGACAGAGCTGGGGGGGAAGGCAGGCAGAGAAAAGGGCAGGATGAGCAGTCATTGCAGAGTAGCTTAGAATAATATTTTCAGTTATAAGTCCCTTTTAACTAGCAGACAGCATTTACAATTCTTTTATTTCAAAGAAGTATTGTACATATTAGGGTTGAACTGTGGGTCTCACTTGTACAGTTTCATCTGCATATCCTTTTAAAGAAGGTTCATGTTGTTATTTTACTGTGTTACTCCTCATCTGCTTTTACCTCTCAATTATTCTCTGCCTTCAAGGAGGAATAATGACTTCATAAAGTCTCACTGCTGTTCTGTATTCACCAATCCATTCACAATGGCTGCATTTCAGCAGTGCTACCTATGTACCATAAGTTTTAACATAAAAAAACAGTTTATCCAGTAAAATAAATACTCCATAAACCATTCTGCTGCAGTGAATATGCTCAGGAACATGGAACATATACACGTAACAGTCTAGGCAGAAGAAAATGGGACTAGAGTTTGAATTTAGAGTTGAAACTTTTTCCTCCAAGCAAATGAGAAAGACTTTCTGGGCAAAACACTAATTTCATATTGATTCCTCAGTCTGTGTCTTTTGATGCTTTTGTAACTTAAAATTCTCTTTCACTGGATGAAAAATGGAAGATCAGTACCTTCTTAGAAATTTGCTGACTTTCTAAGCATGTTTCTTCCCTAAACATGCATTAAAACAGAGATGTGTTTATTTCTGAGCCTACATTAAAATTGTACACTATAAAACAATCTGGACATCTCCATGTTGCTACACACTGTCACTTCCCAAATAAGCAATGCTATAAAATTTACAGAAATTTATATCTTCTTAAAAAAGAAAACCAAAAATAGAGACAGCACTGTTAACAAAAAAAAAAGTTTCACTTTAATTAGAAGTTTTAACTAAGAATTGCATCTTATCTTTTGGAAGCTCTTTCCTGAATGTACTCTTAATGAATTTATTTAAGCTAGATCAGGTAGGTAATGAGACTAGCTGACAAGGATTCAGAATTGTGCCTCTGTATCAGTGTAACTACCCTATTTGCACACCATATTTTACTTAAAACATGACTGTAGCAATGCTTTAGACAAGGGACAGAGCCTGATTTTTCCCTTACATCACAGCACAGTTCATGGTACTATTCACTGAACTGASTCTGTGTAATTTGGTCAGTATTTGGTTCAGTAAATATTCACAGCAACACACAGAAGATGCCAGGCACACTACCTGGTAGCTATTATAAATATAGTAATGCTGGAGTGAAAACAGAAATCCCATGCTTCAGACAGAACAAATGGATGTGATGAAGCTGGAGGTGGAAAGAGTTGGTGTGTCACAGGTGATGGAAAAAATAGGTTCTCAGTATCAGGGATTCTTTTTCAAGGAAGAAGATTTTCAAAACAGTGGTGAGAAGTGTGGGAAAAAGATTTACCACCCATTGAGTCTACAAATGGAGACGGAAACAGGGGAAAAAAAAAATCTATGTATCTATAGCCAAGAAGTGCAGGGTACTGACTGAAGAAAACAAAGAGATTAGGATTAAGGACAGAATTTTGAGGGACCGTGAGAAAAAGTTGCCTCTCCTATTGCTCTTCTAGGTCTCTTGGATTTTTATACCAGAGTCAGAAATGAACAGAAAGCCAATGAAAGCGTGAGTGTAGCAATGTTTGTATGATGAGCTCTTGGAGGCATGTGAGATCACAAATATTAGATTTTTGCCGTATGATCCATTCCTTTAAAGGCAAATAGTTTTTTCTATTTCTCAGTTTTATGGTCCTTTACTAATCAGGTCAAGAATTTTCAATGACAAAGTGACAGGATACCGAAATTTTAATGAAGAGTAAAACCTGAGTTTGGAACTTAAATAATCAAATGACATAGAAAACAAAACCTCTCACTTTTTATCTTTTTTGCAGTTCTTTCCACAGCTCATGACCCTTTATAGAACAGTACTTACTGGAATATGCAAGAGTGCTTTTGCTCCATTTTTCTTCATGTTGTTTCCCTCTAGCGGAACATGTTCAATTTTTCCACTTTGGGCAAAGAGCAAGTGCGTTCCAGGGGGGAGAGGTATTGTATCTGGTCGAACAGAGGGTCCAATAACAACAGGAGGAGCAGCTGTGCTCAAACCTTGTTAATAAAGAAAGAAACAGATGGAAACAAAATTAGCTTGTACAACATAACAAGGGTCCATGTTATTTACAGGGACACAATTATAGCTAGGCTTCTTAGATGAAGCAATCCTATAAGTGGAAACTAATAACTATAATCAGATGCAGAAAGCTTCTGAATTTTTCTCCTTAGATGATAGAGAAGGAGCAACTGACATAATACTCTTTCCATGTTTAGCTCTTTAATTGCTTTCCTTCAAATGTTTGAAAAAGCTTATTTGAACATTCCTGCTATTTTGCAGCTGAAGTAAGGAAGCTGTAAGGAAGGAACATCCTTCGTATCCTGAGGCTACAGTCAGTTGCCACACATTCAGACTTGTCACAGCTCCCAGAAGGCAGGAACTAGAGAACCCAATAGTTTCAAGGCAGGGAAGAACACAGACAACCATCTTATTCAGAGCTCACCACAGCTGTCCAGATGCACTGGCTGGAGGAACAGTGTATGTTGGAGTTACCAAAGGGCTGCAGCACGAGACATATGATCACTGGGATAAAAGAGGCCTGCACTGCTCCAAGCCAGCACTGTATCTCAGGAATGTGACCAAGCCCTGCATTTGGGAAACAATGCACTCCAACAGAGACATCCCCACAAAAAACAAGTGCTTTAGACACTTACATGGTGGTTGAACTCCTGGGCCACTTCTGGTGCCATCAATTTCATTTCCATCCCTATCCACACACCAACAATATCCTGTGCTGGAATGGCACTGAGTGGGTAGGTAATTCCCATGCTCATCACACTGGGGAACGAACTGACCAACTCTCATTTCTCTTGGGAAGAAAGTGCCTCCACTTCCAAGAGCTCGTTCTTGTTCATGCTGACATTTGGTCTTTTCCACTTCTGTGAAAAGATACAGTTCAGTGAATACTCTTATTTTTAACTAATAAATTTGTTCCGTTCACAATTAATGTACACTGGCCAGTTACAACATAAGCATTCTCATCTCCAGAGGACCATGGCACTGTCACAAATCTTGAAGGCGTATGCTTTCAGGGCACCTTCATAACAGTCTGCCCTATGTAAATGTGATGTGTTTGCCTTAAATTTATGTCATTTTCAATGTCACCCCCTACAGCTTCCTACCCAAGAGGGTCCTAAACAAAAGCTGAAAATCCCTTTCTTTTTCTCTTGGGGCACATCAGCAAGAAACATGTGAATGGAGCTAAACTAAGCTTACCCTAATGTCTAATCAGTTTGCATCTACCCATGGGTCCTAAAATCTGACTATTTAGTCAGGCAATACAGTGGATAAAGCTTGAGTCTCCGTTTAGAGTCACAAGAGAAAATGATGACAAGAGACTGATGGCAAGTTCTCTGTAGGACTTGGGAAGTGTGACAACTCATTGCTCTGATGCACGTTAGGATTTTGAAAGTTTGGGCATCAAATTTGAGCATCCATTTCATACTTTTGGACCAAAGAAAGGAAATGCCAGGACAGATTGTCCAGTGCCTGATAGGCATAGAAACTCACATACACAGAGAAACATATGATACGCAATGGCTACATCACCTGCATATGTGTTACTGTAGAGATTACAGAGGAAAGATTAACTTTCAAGATCATCAGGAAATTCAGGGATAATCAGTTCTTTTAGTTTTAATTTTAAAACAGTTTGGACTGAAAAAATACATTTTCATATGCTATCATCTCTCATGCAATCGGGAACATGTTTTTAGATCAATACATCCTTCCAGATGCCAAACAGCCTAATGAAATTAAAACATTTATTAAAATAACCTTTTCCCTTCTCTGGATAACCAAATCTGGGTCAGTTCTACCTTACACTTGAGACCCTTGAAGCGCTCTGTGCACTGGGAGAGCAAGAGCTGTGATTATGGAGCCTATCTTCTTCCTATCAATGATTTCCATAGACAGTTAGAAATACTTACTGCAAACTGCCTGATGAAGAGGCTTAAACACCACAGTTCCATTTATTCCTTTCATGCTTTATACATGGACTGCATTGGTGGACAGCATTAGTTTTGTGTGGCTCAGGCCAGACCCAGCCCTGCTGAACACAAAGCTAATCCCATGTGCCTGCAGACTACTGCGGTGCAACAGTCACACAAATACAAAACAGCATAGTTGGGTTTTTTATTATTTATTTACACTAGTTATGCAAGCAAAAGCTTTGGACAAGTTTCATGCACCTGGATACAATTAGAGAAATACAAATGTCTGGAGAACAGCTCACTCTAAACAACTGAAATATTTGGCCTCAGCTTTAATGTGGGTGGTGGAGAGCCCTGAGACAACCTACACAACCAGAACCCAAAGGAAGGCATTCATTATCTACCTCATACTTTATTTGCATGCATTCAATGAAATACGTAGATAAAAAGTATTGAATTCCAATAATAGATGGTGTTGCCACACTGCTCTTTTAGAGGTCATATTATGTGCACCATTCACAAGAGAAAGCAGGGGGGTACAGAGTATTGGTAAATTGACCCCATCCCGTTTTTGTTTTGCAATCCATCCGTGTTATCTTTGAGATGCACTATTAGCTCCTCCTCAGCGGGGATATAAAATAATTCTAGAAGCCGGCCATTTTTCCTTCCTGTCCCCAACTCCCAGAATTAGAAAATCTCAGTCATCTTATAAATGGCTTGCAATTTTTCAAATTAAACAGACTAGATAAATTTTATGAAAAAGGAGTTAGCAAATATAAACTATGCAAACAAATGTACTAACTCCCAGCTGGGACCCAGCTACTATACACAGAATATGCTCCTATACTTGGGAACTTGAAATACTGATGTCTGTTCAGATTTCAAGACATAACTCACATTTATAACTGCAGATTTGAAACAGGAATACTGAYGGAAGTTTTGAAGAGTACCTATATTGCAATAATCAAACCCACCTCACAAATATCCTGCTTATGCAATTAGTCCTACTAAAGTCAAGAGACTAGTCAAAAACTAGTTTTCAAAGTCAGAACTCTGTTTCTAGAAGACTGCATATTATATGTTTTCTTTTTTAAAAGCCTATCAACACAGATTTTCCACTGCATAAAGAGATGCAAAAATTCCATTTCCACTCACTTTCAGTGATAACTAGATCTCCTATTGCCTCTGCTGCTGAAAGTCTTTCTTATAGATATTTATGATAAACATTATTAATAGTATAAAGTACAATATGTTGTCTACCTTAAAGAAATATTCTGAAAAGAAATAAAAGCAGTGTCATCATTTCCATTCGATGAAGACTCAATCATTTTAACTAGTCCTCAAAGGTTGTTTTCCACCAATTTCAACTCATAACCATGAATTTAGCTAATATTATGATTTATAAATGGAAAAAAAAAAAGAAGAAGTTATGTCAGTCCAAACCAGTCACTTAGTATCCATACTGTACTTTTTTTTCCTCCTTCTCTCTGAATCATGGGAAGAATTACTATGCTCCATGCTACAGCTCACTAACTTGCAGGTAGGCATCTTTCCAGTCTTCCCTCAAAACACATTCAGAAGAAGGGAAAAGTTAGTCTTACTTAAACACTTTTTACCCAAGAGATCAGCAGTGAGAGTATGTACCTTTCCTTTACCAGGCAAATGCTAAACAAGATCTCACACATCCTATAGCAGCACCTTCCCTGCACCTCTAGGCATGCTGCAGGGTGACTGTTTTAACCCCTCTTGCTGCAGCTATTCCCTAACATGAGCACATGTTAGACAGACACCACTGGGCCAGTGAACGCAAGAAAAAGTCTTCTTAACCTAAGAGTTAGGGTTCCCAACTAGGAGTGGGGAGTCTGACTAAGTGTGGGTACCCAGATCATAGCCACAGTCTCCTTTGAAGTGGAAAGAAATCTAGTCAACATAGTCAGTGGATTATCCAGGGGGTAACTCATGTTATCCTGAAGTAGACACCAACATCTTAGCTAAATCAAGTTCTGAGTAAATTGCCGCTTAGACTTCCGCTCACTATAAAGACGGTCTCAACAGCTAGCTTAACTGGAGACACTTAAAGGAAAGCAAGCTGAATCCCAGCCCAGCATTTGTAGCCTATGCAGCAATGGAAGCACAATAAACTTASATAGACCTGACAGCTGGTTGCGATAAACAGTCTGCTTATATAGTCATACATTTTCTCAGTGCTCTTAAGACAAGATGGTCTGATTTTGCAAACCTTAAATTGTTTTTAATTAACTGTCTGAAATGAGGCTAGCTATGACTGAGTTTGAAAGATGAGATTCACACAGTAAATAGAGCACATTCCTTCCCTTGATGAGTTAACAATACAAGCTAGACAAAACTTATAGCAAGAGTTGGCATGTATTCAGGCAGTACAGGGACTACTTTGTAAGTCAGCTTCCAGACAAACATTATAGCTAGTAACTTTTCTTTCCTTCAGCATACCAGTCTGATAAAGGTTCTTAATGCTTCTCCTTTAATATAAACATAGCAATACTTCATCTAATCAAAGTTCTTCAGAGATACAGAACAATTAACATTAGGAGAGTTTTCTGATCTCTTTGACTCTTGCATAACAAAAACTTCCACTAACTACAATAGGAATTAAGAGCAAATAATATTTACCTGGTATAACTGTGTTGTTACATCTACTGCTATTCCTGATTCTAGAAAATGGAAAATAAGTCATGCCTATTTCAAGGCTAAATTTGTATTTCTATATGGCATTCTACCTGGGCCTACAAGACAGTGTTATTTTTTAAATAGAGCACTATACCGTAGGTTACCTTAATTTGATAAATGGTTAAAACCTGAAAAACACCTGAGTCAAAGGGCAAATATCATGAAGTACTGGTATCTTTAATAAGTTCCCACCTTATTTTAGTCTTGGTTTTAAATTTCCTTATTAAGAAATTTAATTTCTCCATTAGGATTCTGGAGGAAAATATACAACCATAGGTTGTATGATTTGTGGAAGACAAGCTGCAAAAGATGAGAACGACAGGACCTGGTGACTAGATAAACTGAGCTCATTAAATCAACAGTCATTTCACACAGTCAAATGGAAAGTTATACTTTCAGGAACACACTGTGTAGACCAGCTTCTAAAGATGGAGACTTATCTTGGAAAATGATGACTAAGAAAAGCTATCAGAAGATAGTCAATTCAATGTGACCACCCAGCTGAATGCCATAGGGAGTCTGAGGGGATGTAAAAAAGAATTCAGCATATACACGGGGAACACTGCACAGGTATGGAGAAACAATGTTATTGCTGTGCATGGAATTCATGAGATAAGTCACAGACTACTGTGTCCAGTTCTGGTATCCAAAGTTTAAGATATCAGTGAAAATTTGAACCAGCGTACAGAAAATTGCTCCTAAAAGAGAAGCTGTAGTTCAGAACAGGGATCATGAGCCAGACAAAGAAGTAATGTTTCATGGACCACATTACACACAAGTTGGACTAGATAAATAGAATGGTGCRTTTTGAACTCAAGCAAAATGAATTGCTTTCCTCAGAAAATTAAATTTGCATTATATGTTTTAAACAAATTTTTGCATTTGCTTTATAAACCACCATTAGCAATCTTGAATTTAAAAGTCACTAAAATATATCATGGAACTTGAAAAAATGAACTGAAAATAGCATCGATACTGAAAGTGGGTCAGATGAAAAATATGCATATACATATTCCCTGCATAAGCAAAAAAACAAGCAGAATGTGTAAAAAATAAAAGCCATATATGAATATTCAAAGTCTTTCTGGTCATGAAGGAAAGCTATTGCAGAAGCACTGCACAAGATAGTTTATGGATTTTTCCAGAAAGATTGAGACTGAGAATAAAGGGTGAGAAACAGGGATRTAGAGGACATCTTCCTTTCCACTTTGCAGAAGGAATTACAGCCTGATATATTATACCAAATTCAATTATTTAGTTTTGTGACATCATTCAAAAATTTGTAAAAACCTGATATAGCTACTCAAACAGGTTTACAYTGAAAAGCTAAAGTTACAGAAGTGCTTTAAAACTGTATCCAGAATCGAAGAGTACTTTTAAATTTCTTATTTGGATCACTTCATTCCTCACATATCACAAGAAGCTATACTAGGATTTTTAATTGCTGTTCTCAAACATTGCCAAAAAAACGAGAGGTAAAAACAAAAGCAAACAAAATAACACACTTCCCTTTGTCCATTCATTTTGCTTTGCAATCCTTCACTTACAGTGTTGCTCTCTAAGTGCATTTCTCATGTGAAATGGATTGTATACAGACTAACAGGACTAGTGTATGGCTCTTAATGGTCATACCCCCAGTCCAAGAATCTGGATTTGTTTCTGTTTAGTAAACAGTGTCTGGGGTCTGCAGGGGTAGAAACACTCAGACATCTGGTTTTTTGAAATGGAAAAATGAAGCGTGAGGAAATAATGAAGTACAGACATGCTTAATAGCTGTGAGCAGTGGGACATTCCAACATCATTAACTCTTTCGTTAGCCCACTGGCTTACTCTGGAATAATTGCAATACTACAGACATTTTCCTATAGCGTTTTGCCTACAAGACTTGAAAAGTGATTTCTAAAGCCAAAACTGACAGGTTTTTTGCAAAGTTCTGATGCAAGACCAAAATGTACGACTCAAATGCATTTTACTTGTCAACTCTACTTGTTTTAAGAGTTCCTGTTCAGCAGTGGCTATATTCAACAATATGTTTCATAAAATAATAGACACCAAACAAACAGCAATTGTATGCATGGCTTGGAAAAAGATACAGCAAAAAGAACTGAGTATTTGGATGAATGAAATTTTCCATGCTGTTAACGACCAGGATTTCAGTGACTTGGCTGAGGCTAATTAGATCAAAACCTTAGTGGATAAAAAGGAGAAGAAAGAGCCTCTAATTAAAGCTGAATACAGTAGATTCTCATCTGGAAGCTCCATCCTGGAACAACTTGCTTTGCAAATTAGGTGCTAAAATAAACTAAGCCACTTTTGTTAGGCTTCAGAAAGTATATTTTGAGTCTAACTACAGGAAACGATTAACTGTCAGATTGTTGGATATTTGCTTGTAAAAGTACATATTGCTTTAGCAATAGATGACATCCCACAGGCAGCTATTGTTCCATTACCTCTCCTCTGAGGAAAGAGCAGCTAAGTTTATCATGAGCACTGCCATTGATGCAGACTAGCAAGGCAAAAGCAATAGTCTCCTGTACAGGTTTCAGCAAAAGCGAGATTTCTCATCTACCAAGTTTTTCTGCTCACAGCATTTCATGAACAGAATCAACTGATGCAAGTGCTTCTAAAGCATGTTCCACTGGTAATGCAGAACAGCATAAAAAAGACAGGCACATATGAAGATTAACAAAACCTGGCAGATCCCCTCCCATTGAAACAATAGATACAAAGCCCTCCAAAATAATTTGTTATTACCATTAACACCATTTTAGGAGAGATCCCCACTCAAGATACAATTGTAAAGAGTATGGAAAGTCAAGAAATCAACAGCAAAAATAATATAAAGCTACTACTAAATATAAAGACTGTACTTAGCAGTTTAATAGCTACACTGACTACTAYATGCGGAAAGATGTTGTTTTCAATAAAAAGCTTAAATAAACCATCATATATATGCAGAAGAAATTAAATATGTCCTGGTAATAAAGCTAATTTGTTAAATTCAAGTATCACAGTCTACCAAACTACCTGTTTCAGCTACAAGAAAGGGGATGTGCCAGACATGAAATATTTCTGCCTCTGCAAATCTTACTGAAAAACTGTAAGCTTTACAGTTCGATTTTGCTTGAAGCTACCCACATCAAGTTTCTCCTCTAGGAAGAATAACCCTGCACGTTTATCTGTAGGTTGGTTTGAGAAATATTTTAACAGAGGCCRGAAATACTAGGTAATTCTCCATTCATCTGGCATTAAAATGAAAATACGAATGGGCATTCATGCATAAAAAATAAGTGAAAATAATACTAGAAGACTGGCATAAAGTGACAAAACCTATAGCTTCAGAATTAAATGCTGCAAAACCTCCTACAACCTACCTATGAAAGAAAAATCTACAGACACTGGATGATTTGACATACCACATGTACTGCTCAGGACATGAGGAAGTGTCATATAAATATGATCTATAAACAGAAATCACCTTGCAATTTTTTTTGCCTTTCCAATGAATGCTCCTTTGCCTTTTTGGTTCAAGGCATTGGTACCCAATTGTGCAAAAAAGTAAAAACTTCAGAATTAGGGATGATGGTGGTAGGCAGAGGGACAAAGAAAGAAAGTATGTTCCAGCTACACAGCAGGTAGTGATGTTGTGTCATGCAGACAAGCATGTTTAGGCAAGCATTTCAATTATATATTAAAAAAATCATATGTTAAAAAAAAAAGAAATCACAGCTTTGAATTATCAAAGACTTTGGACATCAGCAAGACCACAGTGCAGAAGTGAATTTATAAAGACAGCCTACTCAGTCACACCGCTTCTTGCTTTCTTCCATTCTGGTCCTATGACTTTTGTACTCTGGGCTGCACAGTTCAGAGTTGCAATCTATAGAGAGGTGCAGGGTCTCTTGCCTGATATCAAGAATCTTAGGAAGCAGGAAAAGGGGATTTGAATCTGCTCAGAAATTAGGCCTTATTTCCTGAATGAGAGTATGCACCATTCTGCAAAACATGAGTGCTGTCTCCTGGTTTTGCCACACTTTTGAATGAAAGTAAGCACAGCAAGGCTACTTCATGCTTCAGTGTTCCTTACTTCTTATTTTTAGCATGCCTTCAAGATCAGGAGTTTAATACTTCAAGGCCCAAACTGCAGGGCATACATGCAAGAGCAGAAGTGCCGGGGGCGGTAAAGAACCTTCTGCTGAATAGGGAACAAGCTGAGTGAAAACAGAAACATCTAAGTGTTAGTTAGAAACTGGAGTTAGGCTTTCTGAACTCCTATTAGCTATACAGTGGAAATCAAGCATCTAGATCCTGCTGAAGACACCAGTGCAGGTACTCTGGTTTTATCCTTCACTTTCCTCTTGCAATTGTTCTGCATACACAGTAGCCACTTACCATAAAACATCTGGATTGTTGGTAATGTCAATGAAATGCAACAAAGTATTCACAGAATCAGTCTGTCACCAAATGTTTATGTAATGCAATCAAAAAAATACCACTAGCCTGGGACCAAGGACTACTGGGAATAGAACAATTAAAACATAATACAGGGGATATTGAGCAGGAAAAGGGATAGCAGCCAAGAAACAGATTTTAACAAGCTTGGTGAAGTTCAAAACTTGAGAGACTGTGGGAGAAAGAATAAAGACCATAATAAGAAAATACACTATTTGTTCCAGAGAGGAACCAAATTAACATATGTCATCCAATTCCCAAATTATATTTCTGGTCCTACTTTCAAGAACTATAAAATTTTACCTCCTAACACACACCGGAAACCATCCCCACGATAACCTGCCTTACACTGGCAACTGAAGGACCCAGGTGTGTTGTAGCAGAAAGCATCTGGATGACAGCGGCCCTGTTGACATTCATCTACATCTGTAAAATAAAAGATCAGTTTCAGATAACTGTTCTTCCTGATGAACAATAACTTACAAATCAGAGTGATGAATTAAAGTACAAATCTGTTTTATGACTTTCAGGCACCTATTTGAGGATATCTGATTAGAATTATAGACTTATTTAGAATTATTGGAATTTGGAAGAATGTCTGTACAGAAATGCTAAGAAAAAAAAGTATGCATGTATTTTAGATTCTGGCTCTTAACAAATCCCTGCACCCTATTCTTAAATCAGCAATGTTGATAGGTAACTAGCACTGTTAACTCACAGTATTCTAGAATAACTTATAGATAAATGTAGTAAGAGGGATAGGATTTGGCCAGCAAGATTTCCAACATGTCAGCTGGAGTGTAGTGGGGAAGCAGCCTTACCCAAAGAAATGAAACACAGTATAGCATTTCTACAAATTCAGAATTCTAAGCATCATGTGTCACCACCTTAATAATATAAACCAATATAGTGCAAACAGTTCCAGCAGATGACAATCTGATCTGCTAACTATTGCAACTATTGCAATTTTTATACCTAACTCATCTCTGACCAACTGTAGCACAAATATTGAAGACTGAATTCAAACATGGGGGGAGGAAGGGACAAGAGCTTAATGTAGTGCTTGCCTGGGGGGCTTAAGCTATGACATTTCCTATTTTAAATCAGAAGTAACTACAGGACATTGCAATAACCAGCCGAGTTGTACAATAAAGAGTATTAAAAAACCCACAACAAATAGTGCTACCCACCCTCACAGGCACGCCCGTCACCAGAGAAGCCAGGGAGACATGAGCAGATGTAGGCAGACCCTCCGGTGTATACACACTGGGCGCGCTGAGGAATGTCGCAGTTGTGTGTGCCTGTCTGACAATGGTTTATGGCATATTCAACAGCTGCAGGTAATATATAAAAAAAAAGAGATGAAAATTTGAATTTCCCTCCTCAAAGTCTGAAGCTTGTAAGACATTTGTAGAGAGAGAACAGCTGTGAAAGCATACAAAAGAGAAAGGAAAGGGTTTTTTTGCCRAGATCTCCCTTTTCACTGACATTACATGTTTAACAATGTTTTACAAAGAAAGGGGCTGACTCCTCTCAGCATCTCACAAACGTTTGTTAACATGCAGTATGAGAGAAAGGCTACCACAGTCACAGACTCTAACATCCAAGATACTTTTGTTTATAGAAAAGAGTCCTGGAACAAGAAATGTAAGGAATCTCACAGAGACACCTCACATATTAGCTAAGCGGCCAGTTCACTGCACTGGGAATTATTAGATATCCTGCTACACTAACCTAGCATTGACCCAGGGTTGTTGTCACTTGGCAACAAATAAGAACTGTGACTCACTCAATAGGAGGTAAACACATTTGCCAACTAATGGAGAGATTTTGACTAATTGTGGCAGCTGGGACCAGTCCTGCAGCTTTCCATAACTTACTTTGTCAGTGTTGACAGCAGTGACTCTGACAGCATTTCATTGTTTTACACACAAATATATTTCAACCAGTCTCCAGAGCTCTCCCCATGCCTACCTGATATGCCAAGGAAGAGTAAAGGAGACCATGATATTTAAAAAAGAAAGAGGCAAAATACTACAAAATTCTTGATCCCAGAAATACACAAGTCTGCAGCATGTGCATCTAGGAATAGACTTCCAGCTGCTATAGCAAGGCATCACTGAGGCTTTCTTTACACAGTTCTTACTAAGAGCTGTCAGGGTGCTGAGAGCAGACTCTACAATGCTCCTTTCACCACACACACAGATGGAAACTACCACAGTATCAGCATGAAAATAACAAAATCTTGTGATCATAGCAAGATCTGAAAACAGCCATTTTCTCCATTTCTCTGGGGGAGATGACATTGTTAGAATCATTTAGGAGATATGTTCTACTTGATGAAGTAAGTTTTAGACTGCAAAATTACCTATTTAGGACTGCATTTAAAACCACCCATTTTAGACTCTGAGTTCCTAAGAAGTCCCTGAGTCCTTCTATTCTTCAGTCTACAAATAAGAGAACAGCATTTATTCACAACTCTATTATGCCATTTGGTGAGTCACAGAGCTGGTATGAAAAAGCTGCAGTTCCAGAAAAGCTGAGTCAGAGCTGGTATCCCAGAGCAAGCAGCAAAAGCACAAAGAGGGTAACTGCCGTCTCTTCAGGAGTTCAAGTTGTCTATGGGCTGTAAACCCCTCCCCTGTGGGAAGGGGAACAAGAACACCATAACATTTATTTTCATCCCTTTGGGAAAATACAGTTCATCTTCCGCCTGCTCAGACTTATGGATGCAAAATTTGGTTTTGATTGAAGGAAGGGATCAAACTGAAATCATTCAAGCTAAGCAAGGAATTGGAATAAGCATTTGGAACAAGTGTGTCAGATCAGCTTCATGGGAAAGGGGTATAATGATGCCAGCAAGGTCATGCCTCGAGAGAAGGAGGTTTCCTTTCAGGTCGAAGCATCAAAAGGGCAGTGGTGGATATAATGGAAATAATATAAAGCTCCACTCCCACATCGCACCCTATCCCTTCCAGTATCTTGGCGGAAGTTGCCTTTTCCAACTGTTCTGCAATAAAGGGGAGGGTCAGGGTGCACTGTGAGCAGATGCAAATGGTAACTCCTACTGGACCAGAGAGATGGACTTGCACTGGAATGTAATACACAGCATGCAAGGTCCCACATCTAGGGGAAGTAATGCAACTTTCTCAGGTAAGACGGAGGCTCTTCAGTTGGGAACAGCTATGATGAGCAGAGATCTGAACGGATTAGCTGATCACAGGGTAACTGAGCTGCCACCATGAAGCAGTCATGAAAGAAGCAAAGGTGACCCCCACCTGTTTCAGTCATTTTCAAAAGAGAGAGGAACTGGTCCAGTCACACTGGAACAGTGTGTACAGGTCTTGTCATCCAGGTGCAAGAAATATGAACTCAAACTTAAGCATGCAACGTTACTAGGCTAATCAGAGAAGTATGAAAAAAGTAAATAAATAAATAAATAAATAAATAAAGCCTGTTTTAAAAGATGAGGCTGAAAGGGCTTGGCATGTTTGGAATAGTAAAACCAAGACTGTGAAAGCATGTAATTGTTTTCTGCACTTTAAACTTGTTGATTTGTCCCTTGATATCAGGTATGGAGAGTATGATGCAAAAATAAGTGTTTATGAAAACTGTCAGGCTGCAAAATTAAGACAAAAACTCTAATTAAAAAAGCTAATCTATATCCTATCCTCTCTGCCCAGAGAAATTTCCCCACTGAGGAGACTTCCAAACTGGAAGTAGATAAGATACCCTGCCTTAAATATTATTCAACAGTCAAACAGCAAAAACCAGACAGTTGGAGCTCTAGCAGAAGAGTCATAACCCTTTCTCCATCTGCCATTTGYAGATTTTGGGGGTTTATAGCCTTTAATATTTGCAATGTAACTGACACCCAAAAGAAGCAGCTTAATGTTCACTAGGGTAAAGCTCATGGGTTTTCCCTCTATAAGGAAAATTCGCTTTCAATACACAACCCACATAAACACCTTCAAACTCTGCAGCTACCACATGGAATTTTTACATTTTAGTGAAAAAACAGAACAAATAAGAAAAAAGAGCCCTTGGTAAGAGAATCTAGTCTGGCAAGCACAGGTTAACTCAGGCTTCCTATAGGGAAATGTTTTAAAAACATTAAATAAACATAATTCAGTGACAACTACYGAATTTGGAGCTTTAATGGTCCATTATCACACCAGCTAGGTTTCCTCAGAATCCCAAAGATTTTTTCAGTGAAATGATCTGCAGTTGTAATTTCTTTTCTGCATGGTTAACAATCACTTCAGGATAAGCCTGCAAATAGCCTAGACACACTTGTTTTGACCTGGGCACTGCCTTGTTTAAATGATGAATCAGAAACATTTATTTTGGATTAGAATTAACAAAGGGGGAAAAAAAACAAACTCCAAAAAGCCAAAGCTCAAGACTACAGAAAATGATTTAAAGTGATGGTGTAATACATGCAACACCTAGTGTTGAGAGTGAGATGCTGTGAAATGAGGGCAAATTAATAATGGCTCCCACTAATTCTTTTTCTTTTACAAATTTGAATTTTGCTTCCATGTGAAGTCTGCAGCTAAATAACGGTACAGAAAAGGTAGAAGCATTCAATAAACAATTCCATTTTATATTTGGATAAAATATGAATGGGCAATTTTTATGAGAGGAAAACAAAGTACTGTAGGCACCTTCTTCGGTTACCTAATGGATTGTAATCAATAACTGCTGCACAAACTTCTAAATTCAACTCAAGTTAGAAGTAGCACAGCTCCTAGAAGCTCTGTCTCCTGGTTCTGCGAGACAAAGCACAACCCAAAATCAGCCAGGCAGTGCGTTAAGAAATCTGAAACTCACCAACACACGTCCGCCCATCTGCTGCAAACTGGTATCCATCAACACACTCACATCGGTAGGTTCCCGGCTGGTTACTGCACACTGCATTACTGCCACATAACACTGGTTGCTCTGAGCATTCATCAACATCTAGATTATTATAAGGATTCCAGTTATTACAATGCTGCATTCAATACAGGAGCCAGAAAAGCAGAAACTGTGCAACTGTTGAATAACAGCAACCTTCTGTATTTAATCCATATCTTGGATAGATCACACCTCTTATAATATATTAGTAACCTGAAAATAAGTTTTCAGGTAACTGTGCCCTCAGTTAATCTGCAAAAAATCAGAAGAGGTGCTACAGCAGGGTACTAAGGACAAGGGACAGGAAATCAAAGGGGGAAGAGGAGGAAGCACTGAGAAAGAAAATGCAGGCTACAAAGTGATTAGAAGTAGCGATGGCTACTGGGAGAACAGGAACTTTAGGAGAGAGTTCCCTTTTTGTTATCCACATATATCTCTAATCCACACTGCTGCTCAGCTCACAGGACTGGAAGACTGGGAGGGACAGTTGGCGCTGTTGTTCTCATTTGTGATTTTTTTTTTTTTTAACTCAGTTAACTCATAGGGATGCATATTTCATTAATACACTCATTTTCAAGAGGTGAAAATGTATTTGTGCTGTGATCTGATTATGAAACAAAAACCAAACACCTTAAAAAACACATGCTCTACAATAACCTGCAAATTCTTTTTAAGGACAGGAGACAACAAATACACAGAAGTAATGCGTATTATTATGTTAAGATACGGACTAAACTAACACTGGAGATAAAACCTTTAAATTTGGTTTTAAAGTACAGACTTTTGACCTTACATGCAATAACTAGGTTTATTCCAAAAGGTTACTGTCTGCTAATAAATATGCACACACATATAAGAGGTAGAGATCACATGTTCAAAAACTAAAATGATCTAAATTTTTACTAAATAGTGCTACGTAACAGTCAGCAACTGGAGTTTAGCTAACTTAACATGTGGAAGACATTTGCTCATGTGGAGATTTTGCTTCATTACTTTCTGCTGCAAGTTGTGTACCTCATATCTTGCATAATCAGATTTTAAAATCCTCCAGTAAGCACGGGGCCTTTATTAAGTTTCTAATATGATCTGGGGCATGCAGAACAGATTAAAATATGAAAGAGAAGAAAACTTCGTACTGCAAAGCAATCCTAGCTTTGTCAACCTAACAACACACTTCATGCCAAGATGAAAACTAAATAAAGAAGTGGAGCTTTAACCTTTTTTATAACTCTTACAAAGGATCTCAGAATCCTGTCATATACTACAGAGAGCAGATTTTAGGCAACAGGAATGCTGTACAGAGCTGGAGAATGAAAGATTTCTTGAAAAAAAGTTTCTAGTTAGATCTTGAAAAAGATGGTTTCAAGGGGCTCCATCGCAGCCCTGTATCCTATGCACCTGTTCTCTGTATGCAAGTGCGTATGCCATTCCTCCTCTCCCTCAAGAACTTTCAACGTAGCAGACTGATTTTAACCAGATTTTACAGTAAAATTCTCACAGGTAAGTTCCTACAAGTTTTATGAAAACAGGAATTAGGTATGAAAGATGCCTTGTAAGCTAGCAAGAAATACTCAAGTTTGACCCTTCAGGGGAGATAAATTTGCTTAAATTGGTTATTCAGATATGCCGGCTGTTCCAGCATCCCTCTCAACTATCTCTCCCAAAACCAACCTCTTAGGACAGTTCATTTTACTGGAATAGCTAGTCCTGAAGGTCAACTCATTCCAAAGAAACCAGACTCTGCGTTAGCTGTCATTTTGTAATGAAAGGCTTCTCATACCATAACAAACATGTCCATCTCCACGGAAGCCAACTGAACATTCACAGAAGAAATGGTTCCCCATTCCTGGACGACATATTGCATTGGTGTCACAGTTATGGGTACCAGTGTAGCAAGGATTCCGGTTAATATCAGCAGAACCATCTGACAAGAGAGACCATGTTTAGTCATAATGACTCTGTCCAAGTAGAAGGACCAAGATACAGCCCAGAAGATTGCTTGTAGTGTGCATCAAATAAGGAAAGAGAACATGTTTTGCACTAGGAAGAGGGGGCCCTGCAGGCAATATGCAGGATGTGAGTCTCAAATATATGACAACAGCACCTGTATTCCTTGTTACTTCTGCAAAGAATTGTTGAGCTAAAAACAAACAAAAAAAGAAAACCAACTGAAAAACTGACAAAGATAACAACTGACCCTATGCCCCAAATATGATTCTTAATGCCCATTTTGTTCATTGTAATTAGTAGAACTTTATCTTTGGAGTAAAAATAGATAGATAGATAGATAGATAGATAGATTAAAAAAAAGAGCACAGTGCTTCCTGTGCTCATCTGATACACATTTTCATATTGTTCCTTTGCTTTCTTCTGATTTTAGTGCATTTGGAAAAAATTGGAGACAGGCTCACAAGCAACCTTTCCAGGAAAAAAAATAAAAAAAAATAGAACAACTGCAAATTAAGGAAACACATTGACAAAATGCTAGCAAGTTTTCAGCTAGTCTCAATAAGACATTTCATAAGCTGCCTAACTTCCAAAGATATAGTGTCATGTTTCAAGGTGAACTATAGAAACTAGTCTTTCCAATGGCAGATCTTATTCCCCTGTTCTCCCCTTTGTTCTGTCAATAAAAAAAAAAAAAAAAAATTAACAAAGGAACAATAATTCAGGTAAAGATCAATGATACATTCCATGCATCTAAGCAGCAATAGATTCAAGCTGATATGTGGAGAATATTTCAATGAATTCAGCACACAAACTCCACTCGATTTCAAGAGGAGATAAGCACCTCCCCCAAGTAAAAATACACCCTTCAACAGTGTTATTTTTCTTCTTAATGGATGGAAACAGACTTTCAGTGACCTATGCAACTAATTAATTCATTAGCACCCAGCTAAGTTAGGCTAGAAGAATATAGGAGCTTGGCTCTTAACTATTCTTGAAAGAGAAAAAATGAAAGATTTCCAATTCATACATACCACTGATTGGGCCGATGGAATTACTCATGGCATATCGCAGAATCTGCTCATCTTTGTTATACAGGACAAACACACTGTCTACTGAGAGCTGCTGAGTAGCAGAAGTGGCATGGTGAGAGTCATCATGAATGCATTCATCAAAGGAGATGGTTTGTCGCCACTGATAGGCAGCCGTGTAAGAGGAAGCAATCCCATCCCTTTCCGGCTCTGTCACTGTGTACTCCCTGGTGGACAATGAAGTGATCACTGTAGAATGGCAACAAACAGCAAGAAGCTATTAAAGCAGACCTATTTCCAGGCAAAGGAATAAAATGTCACTTGACTAGGCTTATTTTGTTCTCAGATAGCAAAGCCTTGAAGAACGAGCCATATAATATACCTAGACAAAATCTAAAAATTGAACTTTACTCTGGGGCGTGATGCTTCCCCCAGAGGGGATAGCCTTTCTGCAGAGTAGGCAGATGTTTAACACAGCATACACTGCCCAAACAACTCCTCTGAAACTTTGAAGTAGTTTGGCACTAAGTGGAAGCTTCTTGTTGCCTCCAAGACATCACAGTTCACAACAATAGGCGAAACAGAAAGAGGGGTTCAAAACTGGCTACTGAAGCCAGACCCTAGTGGAAATAGAGCAGCAATGATGCAGCTACACCAGTTTGAGCTGTCTCTAGCAATCAGAACATGCCCTTGGAGCGAAGTGTATTCTCCCAAGTATCCAAATGCACTCGGCTGCTTGGGTACACCCCAGGCTGCTGCATCTTTATTGCTCTTTGACAGTGGGGCTGGCTGGCCGGCAGCAACACTCCAGCCACACTTTGATTTTGTTGTGTTGAAACACCCATGATTTTATCCAAGAAGAAGAAAGCAAAATGAGAGGTATCCTACTGTAAATGGTGACATGAAACACAGATCGCTCTTACCAAATCTCAGACTTTGAAAGAAGGAATTGAGAAAAGCACTGAAAAGATAGTGAGAAAAAATTGGTAATGAAATTAAGAGCGTTTTAATTTTCTGGTCAGTCATTCAAATTAAATTCAAATGATACTGACAAATGCTTGTTACCAGCATATGGCATGGTCACTGCTATGCAGCTTATGTAACATGTACTGGGGCATAAACAGTTTGTACGCTTTCGCTGGACAAGACCAAAGCCTGCTTAATGACAAAATCCCTACAGATATGTATATCCCAGTCYAGCTCCTACTGAAGAGCTGTGGACACCACAAAAAGTTTTGTAAGCTGTATGACTGCCATCAGCAGTGTAAGAACAAGACCAATGGAAAGGGAATCTGGTGTGTTTTGCAAACATCAGTTCACAGAAAGTTAAACTCAGAAACTCTTCAATAAAAAGATTAGAAGTATTTGCATTGCCTCAGTTACAATCCACCTTTTCCAGGACCTGTTCCTAAGAGGCAAAAAACAACTTTGTATTAATTGAAGAATCAAAAATACACCTGTGAAGAATGCAATAAAATAACATTTTTTCAGATTGTCTTACTTTCCACTCTGAGAAACATGCACTCTCATATGATTTCATTCTTAGGGCACCTTACCAGAACTAGAAGTGTGATAGAGCTCAGTGTATGGTTCTATATGGACTGATGAATCAGAGGGGATCTCAGGTATTCTGCCCTCCATTTCTGTGCTGATGGTAAGGTGACCATGCTCATCAATTCCACTGAATTTCTGTTTGATAACCAGCTTCTCGTTGTTGCCAAGAAAGGTTACTTCAGTTTGCCGTGTAAACTCACCACCTAAAGAAACAGTATTAGTTAAAGCACTTAATAGTAATTTCTGAATCCTTCTATCAAACTATTGTTTCTAGTAGCTAAAATATAAATCAGTATTTTCTGCCAGCTTTTATGCAGTGTAATTGCTAATGTTTTSGGTTCCTACAGAAATAACTTCCAGAGGTGTACAGATAATACCTTTGGATACTGTAAGTAAACTATCTTAAGCATTGAACATGCTGAGCTGCAAGTAAGCCTGAAGTAGTAGTTAAAAAAGTTCACCAAAACCTTTGATTTTATCATATTAGTTAAAATGGGAAAGGAGTTGTACATTTTAGGGAAAATATCTCCATTGAAAATACAGTCAGTTAAAGAGATTCAATACACTTATTTCCAAATCAAAATCAAGAGAAATGCATGTTGTAAATTCCAGGAAAAACCTTAAACACACAAAATCAAAAAAAAAAAAAGTTATGCTCAGCTAACACAATGATGATATTAATCTAAATTCACACTACAGCACTGTAAAGGAAAAAAAAGAAAGCACGTGTTCTCCTAAAACAGGCTGGACCTACGGCTTAAATTCACGTGCACAAGTAAGAGTCCAGGCCCATATCTACTTATGAAGAGCCTTAATTCTGAAGTGGGGTTTCCTCAAACAAGTTAAAAGACTCATTAGCATCTCATGCAGAAATTCCTTGTTTAGAATTTCAGACCTTCACGAGGTCAGACTTCCACTGTGTTTTGTGCCCTTGGCACAATCTAAGACAGACCTAATTAGATATTAATTCCCTGAAAAGAAGTCTGTCAGGAGAATGAAATCAGCAACAGAGACGGGAGGCAGCAAGGAGGTGAAAATGCAGCTAGGGTGCAGCTCTAGAAGACCACTGGCAATTAATATGTTACACCTCTTGTAGACTACAGGCATCTTATTGCAGTAGTTCTGCATACTTTGCTACCAAAAATCAGATAATTTCTTATAATCTGTTTCTTATATGGGAACTGGCCAATTCATTCTCCTTGGCCGATCCGTTATCCTTCTCTGTAAGAGACTTACATGCTTGTGCACTGATTGTAAAATAGAAATCCCAATATCAATACAATGTAAACAGGAAAAATGAAAAGGATCATGACAAAGCAATCCATTTTCAACTCAGAACAAGTAAATTTTTCACCCTGTATTGCTTCTAGATAAGCATTTCTTTTATCTCAAGCCAGATGAAAGAATAACACCATTTTTAAACACTATTTTAATTAAAAAGTTACCAGTAACACTGAATCCATTTTTATATCCTTCTTGTTCCACAGCAAACATCCATCCTATGATACCTCCAATAGAGGCAAGAGGCAGTAAAGAATACCCCAAAGTCTCTGGGATTGTGCTGATGGCAGTGTAGGCACGCCCTTGGTTCATCACAACATAAGAGTGGAGGTCAGTATTCTCAAATATCACTGGAACTGGGTTATTTCCCACAAAGATTCTTCCTTTGACTTTCCCATTGACCCTCTGAGGAGATCCTGGCAAATCAATACAGTGAATCAGAATAAAATGACAGTTCTCACATACTCTCCAAGAAACATGTTCAGAGCATTCACTGTGTTCAAAGATATTAATATCAACACGAAGAGCAAAAACAACAAACAAGCAAAAAACAATTAAATAGACAGGCTAGGCAGGAAACTGCCTACAAACAGTGTGTGAATTTGGTTATATATGTTTTTGTCATTACACGGTGACTGAATGGCTATAACTGCCTAAAGAGATGTTTGTTATCCTCATTAACAATTTTTCATCTGTGGATAACTCAATGAACAGACTAAGTTGTTACAGTATCTCTGACCATAAGTGGCATACAGTAATTTCAGTGGAAGATCACACTTCATATCAATACCTCCTGAATGCAAATTTGGTCATCCCCTATTAGAAGGCTACCACCATTAGGCATTCAGAATAACTTGATTATTTACCTGAAGATGTGGAAAATAAACCCACTTTAGAGAAAAATTGTTTTAAGAAGAAGTATAGAGGTAGTTACGTTGGATTACTAAGTGTCTTCTATATATAATTTCCTAAGTACCTAAGATAAGCTCATGTTGCATTATCATCAGAGGCTTTGTTTCCTTCTCTGGAAAATCCATCAACTGAATGCTAAGCAGTAGTTTTTGCTTTCCTGCCTTATAAAACATGAAGTCTGCAGTCAGCTATTTTAGTTGTTGAAATGCATCTATAGTCTGAGTCAAGTCACTGTGAGGATTACCAGTGTATACATAAGAAATTCCTTCATGGATCTTGCACAGGAACAAAGTTTAAATGGATATCTAACAAAAACCTGGCAGATTAGCCCTTTAGTAAAGAAGCTTAAGAATCAGATAAAGAAGAGCCATGCTTTTTACTTTGATGATCAAAGTTAATTTGCTCATCCCTTTTAAATTGTCCATTTCTAGACTGGTGACCAGATCAGATTATACAACACATTGGAACTTCATTACTGTAATTCCAGTAATAAACACTGGATGTTATGCTATTGATTAAGTTATGTCTGTTACATAGGAGTTTATTTGCTCTAAAAAGTCAAACTAAAATATAATGCATTTAATTGATCACCCAAAATAATTTGCTTCATTTAAAAAAACAATCCTTTTTTAAAGTATAGCTCACTTCTTAATATACCTTTCAAAACATCTCTATTGATAAATCTTTTAAGAAGTATTTATGACATATCTTTTTTTTACTCTTGAAAATAGGTTGTCTCATTCAAAAATGTCATGTGTAATTGCTGCATGTGTGTCCAATTTTCAAAAGTTACCTTCTGCTACACACTGTCTGCCATTTCCTTTGTAACCAGCAATACAACTGCAACAAAATCCATTGGGATAATCTTTGCAAATAGCATGAATGGAGCACCGGTGACGGTTGTTAGCACAGGTCTGTTGGACATCCGTGTGGTAGCGGAACACTGCAGAAAATAAGATCAGCCATTTAAACTAGAAGTAGCTACTATAGTATTCACACATCCCAGGTGTAGTTTTGAAATCCCAGTAGACTCACTGGATCAGGTTTTTCACATTGTCTTTACAGAAAACAAACAACTGCAATTGACTTATGCTAACGTTGCAATATGCAAGTAACAGTCCACTATTTTCCAGAAAACATCAGGGCTTCAGATGTTAGAAATCTGTGTAGTTCTATTGACTTCAGTGGATCTGTATTAATATACAGTGGTTTACAARCTGTCTTGGTGAAAAAAAAAATACACAGAAAGTTTAACATGTTCTGGTTTCCAAACCAAAGCAAAAAGTAGCCTCTCTAAACTCAGAACAAACCGCATCAATACAGTACTTAGGAGCCCGTACCAACTGATGTACCCTGTAATTCTAGCGGCTTACTCCATTAATTCATAGAGATGGCAATCTTCTCATCTAGTTCAAGGAACATTTAACATCTGGGCAGTCAGTCATACYGTTTTGAATTTTCTATAAACACTCCCTCAGAAGTTAGATTTGCCAATCCTGTCCTTGTAAAACACAAGGCCATGAAACCCTAAGTTGACAATTTTTACAGCAGATGCTATTCTCAGCCTTTATTAAATCACCTGTATTCAATAGCATGTCTATGAAAGGCAAAAAACTAGGTTTCAATAGATCTGATCATAAAATCCTTACTAGAAACAGCCAGTTAATGCAGCTATTGAAGTTCAGATCATACTTTTAACAACAGTCCTGGGTAAAAGACATGGATAAAGTAGTTTCTACCAAGAATGTGTTGGCTTTAGAAATACCAGTATCCCTATAGGAGGCTTTCCTTAGGACAGATTCAGGTCTCACAGATACATTGCAGACTTGCTCTCCTGTGAGCTTGACTAGTAGGATAAGTTGACTAAACTGGCAGGATCTGAATCAGAGGTGACATCCAACCTAACTGCCTCCATGAATAACACAAACTCATTAAATATGCGCAGATTTTTAAATATGAAGGTAGTGAGAAGGAAACAGATTACTCCTTTAATAACTCAATTTCATGTGCATCTCTGATTTTTTCCAACCTACCCACCGTACAAGGACCCAAGCACTACAAGAGACCTTACCTATCCCAGTTTCATCAAATTCTTCCACATCTATGACCTGGGGTTGTTGTGGCGGGAACTGCTGAACTTGGAACTGGCGAGGTGGAGCTTTTGCTGTTGGGAAATCTTGCTGACCGTAAAAAGACTCAGTTGAAGGTGTTTCTGTTACATCTTGGTATGAAGTCATAAAGTCTTCTGCAGGTAGGTGAGAAACACTAAATGTAATGTGGGGCTGATCCCCTTCTGTACTGTCCATAGTGCTGGTTACGTGTTCCAGTCTTATTTCAGTGGAGCCATAATCTGACATAAACGGTTTTGAAGTCATCTCTTGGTCTTGTTCACTTGACTCTAGGCTCTCCAAAACGCTGCTGATCTTGGCAGGCACAATACTGTCAGACGTGCTACCAATCTCAAACACCCAGACACCTTGCCTGCCAGCATTGCTACCTCTGTCAAAGAGAAGCATATGCCAAATCGAACTGGTCAAGTACAAATTCTGTGATATTTACATCCTACACATAAAATGTTATACTCCACTGAGAAATACCAGGACAAAACTGCTGGGTTATCTTTTTCTACATAGTACTAAATAGGTACAGTTTATTAAGCTATAACACACCCCTGAGAGTTTGGGCAGCATTTACCTTCCACAGCCAGAGCTCTCCTTGAGAACTTCTACCCTCCTTGCCTCCAAAGAGATGGGAACAAAAGGAGGAGACATCTGAGCCACAAAGATTTTCTTAACAGTTGTTAGACCTTTCTAACACATTCCCTTTTATTCTTGCCCACATTTTTGCAGAAAAAACTGTACAGGTAAAAGTATTAAGAGTTAAAGTACTAAATAAGTGCCAATTTTTAGAAGGGCTGAGTATACAGCAGCTACCAGTGACAACAGGACTATGGATTTCTGACAAATTAGACCAAAGTCCTTATATTCTTTGAGAGGGTGTATATTTATCACTGGCAGGCAGACTTTGCGATTTCTCATGCAGTCGCTAATGGCATCTTGTAATTTCTCATTGTCTCATGCTGCAATTATTAAAAAGAATGTGGAACTCCTCGGTATTTTCTTGGGGAGTTTAAACAAACAAAAGAAGCATACTTCTGTAGGTTTCTGATGGTGCCTTCATCATTAGCAATGACATTGTAGGATCCTGGTTTTTCCCAAAAGTAGTAATTTGTAGAGGCTTGACTAAAGCCAACCATAGCAGGAATCTTTCCATCATCATTCTTGGAGTATGTACTATAGAACTGCAAACTATCTTCTGGATAAAGGAAAATAGCATAGGAACTGGAGTCAGAAGAGGCTAAAACAGCCTGGAATGTGTTTCTCTGTGAAGAAAATTTAAAATCCACTTACTCATGGAAAAATAGTCAAGATAGACAACAGGATGATATTTTACAGTCAAAATCTGAGTTTCTGTAAGAGGTAATGTATCATGTACTTATTATAGACTGGTCAACCAACTTTTCAGATAAATCAATATTAAGCAAGCTTACGTTTTGCTATGGTAGTTTTTGCTTAAATATTGATAAATATTAAAAGGTAAGTTAAAGGTGTTACAAAATAGCCATAGAGGCTGCCTAAAACACAACAGTCCTAAATTCTATAACATGCAGAGCATGCTAGACAGTCTCCTTAAAACAGAGTGATGTACTAGACTAATTAGAAAGATGTATAAAATTGATATGAGTATATTTATAAACAGAATATTTAAAGAAGAGTTCAAGTTTTATGTTGTTGCAACTCTGTCATTCTCTGTAGGAACACTCCTACATACTGTAGGAACCATCAAGACAGTACCTCATACATCAGCTACTCATCACTACCACAGTGTGGAACCATTACTGTGAAACAGTTGTTGTGCCAAGTCAGGCACAAGAAATTATGTTAGGCAAAATAAGATCTGCTAAGTCACAGTGATGCTCTCAACTTAATACATTGTGAGCAGATTCACCAGCTGGGATTATTACAGTGCATAGTTACACATGTTCTGAAGTCTTTGCAGGATGGTACCTTACATGTTTCAAAAAGGGAAAATGAAATGCAAGTAATACAAAAAATAAGCTTCTTCCAAATAAGCCACCTACTTCTTCAATCAAGGAAGATAAATAGTCTCTTACCAAAAGAGTAGCTACAATATATGAGCTTTTTGTGAATGCAATGTCATCCATTGAAAATGAGTTCACAGTTTAGCATAATTAAAGTTTCTACTAGTCCATATACCTATCACATTTTGGATAGTTTGATACCAAATAAAATGACTTAAAGAGTCTGTTGAACAGTGCAAGCCAGCTGGATTATACCGCACAGATACAGAGCAGGACATCCTAGTATTTCCAGCTATTGCCACATCACAACTAACAGATTCAAAATAAGGATTGTTGGGCAATACAAAGAAATTCATCTATTTAGGCTTAAGCATTTTCTTCTAAATGACTAAAATACTATAAAAGTCAAGTAAAAATTCTGGAAACTCCCATCTTGCTACATCCCTTTCAACAACAAAAGAATACATTCTTAACTGTACAGGATTTATTTACACACAAAGGAATTCAAGCCTTCAGAACAATAGATTATGGTGTGAAACTTCTGCTGAACTTGCTGTCCAACATGTATTAAAGCTCTGCTTAACATTCACCTTTTCTTTCAAAGTAACATCTTCTCCAGGTGCCCGGTAAGGAGCCACAAGCTTCCACGTAACAATCACAACACTGCTAGGATCAAATGTAGTCTCAGGAAAACCTCTTTTGATGTAGTCTGAAGCAAGCTGTAAGACATCTGGGGATGAATCTTCTCTGTAATACACATTTCCATGTCCATCTGTTGTGTCCAGATCAGCCATAAAGGGAGCAATAGCCCCAAAACTGACTGGGAACTGACCAAGATATTCTTCTTCATTTGAAGGTTCATTCACTGCAATAATCCCATTAGTGGCAATCTAATAAAAAAGTGGAAATCATAAGATAAATACTGTTCATATGACTGTCTCCCACACCTATGTGCTTGAGATCATGGTATTTTCATTGTATTTCTAAAATAAACTGAGCTAAAAGTCAGTCTGGTATTTGTGAAGTAACTGAAATTTTACAAGTTTTGTTTTGTTTTATATCCCAAGTCAGGAGTCTTAGGATTTCAGTTCCCCAAAAGTCTACTTTAGGGATAAACCAACCTTCTCCCTCCAGAACAAGATTTTAGGTATTTAAATTTCAAATTTTTATTGCCTCTTCTAACAAATATGTACAGAACCCCCACATTTCACATGTTTCCAGTTGTCTCACAAACCAAGACCCAGTGCATCCCTTCTGTGAGTCTGTAAAGAACTGTGCACAGACCCACTTAGATAATTATAAACTCATCTCACTTTTTCACTGTTCCTCTCTTGCAAAGTATTTTTACAACAGCAAGACTGGAGATGGTGGGGAGGAAGCAAGTACTTGCAAGAGTTTCTCCTCTGGTTAACCAGTAAGCTAAATTCTTACTTGGTGTTTAAAACAGAGCTGACTGCAGAGAAGCTGTATTGAAGTCACACCCCTGAGAATTTAACTTCTACTATGAAAGCAGAGGAGGCTTAATCTGAACAGTTTAGAAAACTGTTCATTCCTGTGAAAGTCTGGCACTGATGAAAAAGGGGAGAGGAGAAAGTAAGCAGCTCTCTCTTGTTCCCCTCATACACGAAGAAGTCATGCCACAACAGGTTGTACCATTTCCATGAAATCCTGCATAGGCTGTTAGGATGGAAGTGGTTCAGTTGAGCTTTTCTTTGCTAATACAGCACTGCCTCAGAAGGTGATAAGAGAATTTCTGGGCAAAATATCAGTCTACACAGAGAGGTCTACCCAAAAAGCTGCTCCATTCTGCTTAAATATTGTAATAGCTTAGGTGAAAGTCTTCTGAGACAATGACAGAGACTTTGACTGGCTGGGACTGCTCTAATTTTCACTTCACTACAACCATCCTCCTAGGAATTTTTTTGCCACTGTGCAAGGCAGACCACAATGAGCTGCTGCTTACTCTAGAAGCCAAGGAGACAGAGTCTGTATGACAGATACAGGCCATCCAGTAAATTCCCTCACAGCAGGGAACGACAGTTCCTCTTCAGGTGCCCTGTCACAGTAACATGGAGAACTGGCTCCATTACTTGAAAAAGATTTAGTATTAATAAATGCAAGTGAAACTCTTGGTCTGAAGACTGCAGACATGACTGGCTCAGGGAGATTTAACTGGCCAGTGAGATGATTACTTGCAGCCCACCACCTCTGACTGAAAAAAATGGAAAATGGCTTGATGCTAGGGCATGGCCTCATGTGACAGCCAACCCTCTTGACAGTGTATACAATAAACCAGGGCTGACTCTCGCAGAAGAGGCAAGCAAGACTACTGGTCTTGAGGCAGTGCATAGACTGCACTCCCACACACCTTTTTATTCCAGGCCCTTCTTCCAGGTGGGTATGGCACCATATGAATCAGACACATACAAATATATTTTCAGGTGTTTGATCCCCTGATACCAGAAACACATCTGACTACCTGCAGGCAGCCACGCGCTTGGACTCTGGAGCTGCTGCCACATATCCAGGTGGCTCACACGGGCACAGAGCTCCCAAAACTGGCACCACAAGCTGTGAAACTAAAAGAGCAATTTTCTACAGATTTGTCTCATTCACATGGATTATTGCATGTCCAAGAAGAACAAATTGCCACTGACCTTTTTCATGTTTGAGACATTCAGAATATATGTAACCTTTGTGAATGCCTGGAAGAACAYAAGAATTGCCACAGTGACTCAGACAGCAAAACCAGCTAACCCAGCATCCTGTCCCTGACTGCAGCCACTAGCTTACGGCCTCAGAAGAGCAAGAGAAAAACATGCACGTACTTCACCGAATACCAACCAGCTTCCAGGCATGTTCAGCTGAAGGGATTCCCTGTGGTTTGACTGTTTAGTCACCCTCAGTGGATCTCTTTCAAATATTTGTTAGTCTTCCCTTGAACACACATAAACTTTACACATCCACAAATTCCTTTAAAAAGGAATTCCACAGATCTGTGACTCATACTCCGAGCTCTCTTCTACTTTTTTTTTTTGTTTTGAACCTGGCTCCCTGCTTCATTTGATGGCCACTAGCTTTTGTACTCAGACACACTGTCAAATCCTGTCCAGTCTATCACCTCTCCTCTTGTGTAATCTCTCCTCCAGAACAAAGACTTCCAGCCTATTTACTCATTCCCTGCATAAAAGCTGTTCCATGTCTCTGATCCTTCTCATTGCCTCTGATTTTTTCTCCCCTCTGCCACTTTATCCTTCTGAAAACAAGGAGGCCAGTACTACATATATCTGTCAAGGCACAGATGAACCCCACATTCACACAGTGACATAATGATGATTTCCAGTTTGTACTGTACTCCTTTCCTAATACTCTGAACATTTGTTTCACTTTTTGACTACTACTGAGCCAATGTTTTTGTGGATTTTTTTTTTTAATCACACCTCCAAGATCTTGCTCTGGAATGACAACGGTCAGCTCAGTGTCTACCATTTTACCTGTGAAGCAAGGATTGCTTTTCCTTATTCACATTTATCTACAGTAGATTTCATCTCCTAATTATTATGCAGTCATTCATCCCTGTAAGGCCCTTTTGAAATACCTCCTAGTCATTTCCAGACGTTCTCTAGCATCTAATAAGCACTGCACTCACACTTCCTTTCAGGGGAAACATTATTAAAGGACACTTCACAAGAACTGTGAGGGCTACTGACATGAAACTTCTAGTGATCATAAAGATTTTAGGCTCCTGTTAAAGTTTATTGAAATTCACCAACAGGTTCAGAAGTTGCTTCATAATCTTTGCTTTCTCAACAAACCAAGCTAAAAACCTAAACACCCCAGAATTCAGTTGCTACTAAGGTTACTATATTTGTTGCTTGCAATGTAGAACGAAAACGCAAAGAGGAAAAGGAGAGAATTTGGTGGCCCCCATAAAAACAATCCAGATTTTAATTAGTCCGCTCAGCTCCTCACAGAAACAGCTGTTCCAAGGGAATGGAAAAGATATGTGAAGCTACAGAGCAAGCTGTTCACAGACTAATGCTTAATATTCCTGAAGAGACAGTGCAAAAACATCTGTATCCAAGATGACATCAGTAGTGGCAGAAATGAAGACAGAGCCCCTCCTCACACACACACACCCTTCCCACTTCTGCAGATTTGCTACTGCAGCAAAACAGGAAATAGATGAGTCTCTCAATATGTCTCACAGAAAACAAAGAGAGACTGTAGCACATTTCAACGTACCTGCTGTAGGCTTCTTTAGCACGGGTAACAATAGTACGTAACCAGTCAGCATGGGGCATGCAAGCCTGTCAGGTATCTTGGCTGCATATGTCTTGGCAACATCCTTTACAATGCAGACCACCATTACTACTGCTATATACAGCAAATCACAAAAAGGGTGGTGCAGGTACTTAAGCTACAAATCACCCCTTCATGTATTGCACACACCCACCCCTTGAGCCCTCCTTTGACTACCCAGGGTCAGAGCATGTGCCCTGCGAAAGGCCAGCAGTCAGCCATCTTGATACAGGATAATGGTCAACATGACGAACCATTGCCTCAACTTTGCAAATAGCTAACATGATGTATCAGAAGTGATTAAAAAAAATGGTTAACTATATGGACTATATCCTCACCAGATGCATAAGTAATTCAGTTAGAAGTTATAAATCAGTATTTAGATGCTACAGTGAAAAATACTACAGCAAAAGTTAAGATCATGTAAAAAACAAGAAGTTGCCTTTATTCATAAACAGTATATATAAGGTATTGAAGCACTATGTAATCTACACAAGCAGGATGGGAATGCAGGTCATGTTAGAAAAGGGGAGAAGAAGCAAATAAAGTGACCATTTTTCCTCTATTCTATTTGTGATTTACAGTGGCCGCAGATCCTAAAGTGAACTATGAATTTTAGGAACACAGAACTACAGAGACAAGGTGGGTTAACCCAGCACAGACTCCCCAATTGCAGGCAGCCATGCAACAGAAAGCTACTTCAGAATGGTTCCCACAACATCTGTTACACCTGCACACCATAAATCGTCACTGTAAAACAAAGCTAAGACTTATCCTCAAAATTAAAAGCCACCAGCTGTATTGTACCACTGGAAGACAGCAAGAAAGACAGTGAGCATTACAGTGGGCTTGCTAAGGCATGTTAGCACGGAGGTGGACTCCACCTTTAAAACTGGCACTTAAGAGTACCTGTTGCAGGTAGAGAGTAAGAATTTATAGTGTCAGGTCTAAGTTTTTCCCTTCCTTCTTCTTGCTTATACTTTTTGTACACAAGCAGTCCGAGTCCCACTCTAAATCTTCTTGTGAGGGATGACTGGTGTTTGAAAGAGCAGAGAATTAGTATAAAATATTTATCAGAGTTTAAGTGTGCAGACTTTGTGTCTACATGGTCCCCCCATTTATGCAACAGATTAAAATAACATTAAGATAAAATTCAATCGGGATTACTAAATATAATAGAATAGGGAGCAGAGATCAGAAGAAACCATCTAACACCTCTTTTCACCCATTAGGGGCGTGCTTCTGGCTATTCATTTCTTAGATTGCTAAAAAATTAACTGTACCAAGTAATTTTATTACGGAGATACAAAAACGCCAACCATTTTCATTCTATGCTTGTAGCTTATAAATGAGACAGTTCAGATTTAATGTTAAGGGAATACTTGATCAAAAACCTTGCAGGTTCTCTACCACCTAGAAAACATTTGCAAGCCTTTAAATGAAAATAAATTAAAAAATGAGCATTTTGTAAAGAGATTCTAGTGTAGAGAATGAATATTCATCATTACTGAAAAAAATGTTTTTAGTTTTCATATTTAACAATACATTTATATTGACACAGATAGTGAATAGTATGATTTTACTTCACCCTGTTCCTTTTAAGCTCACACTGGAAAGTTAAAGTGTGAACCCCCCAAAAAAGAGAAGTAATTCAGAGTAAGCACTGGGTTTCATTAAAGTAACATTCCTGTCAAAAGGGAAAGAAAAGCAAAGCAAAAGGCCTCAGGGGGGCGTTGTCTCAAGACCAGCTGTACTGTACATCTTTCCTTTTAGGGTATAATTCTATTTAAATTGACAGGAAATAAAACAGATATATTTTTAGCATGTTAAACTTCTGGATGACACACACAGTTAAGATATATTCACGGTTTGTACCAGAACAAATCACACACACACTCTACAGATAGTCCTAGCTCAACTAAGCAAGTGAGGAAAAGGAGGCATAAAAAGAAGCAATAAAACACTCCCAGAAAAAGAGACAGACAGACAGACAGAGACAGACAGACA
>NW_020450938.1:2268467-2270260 GCF_003343035.1 Apteryx rowi
AAGCATTCCTCTGCTTTAGGGCATGAGCAAGTAACAAGATCACTAAACCAAAGAAACCTCGTGCTGTTAGCCAATTCACTGCTCTTTGAAAACTGCACCCTTTCACCTCTTATCCTACACATTACATGTTATCTGTGCTTCTCAGTGACTGGATACACAGCCCACTATCTTTCAAGAAGTCCCTATGGCAAAAAGTGTATTTTTTACTTGGGTTGGCTAATCAGTTACCAAACTTGGAGAAGTGAAGACACAATAATGAACTAATGGTCAAACTGCAGTCTCAACTCCAGTTAATACTTGCAAATTACTTCACCTTTACCACTAGTGTCAGTTACAAACATCCCTTTCCGACAGAGGCATAACTTGAATACCTCTGGATCTTGGATTTCAGACATGATTTCAGAGCTTATCTAGGTGGGGACAGTGTAGAAAGTGAAAAAAGGGCACAATTTAAGGCATAATGATAGTGTAATTCAATGTAATTTAAGCATGTTGAATCCTCATGTGAACACCCTCATACAGTAGTAAAGCAGACTCAAGTACATGTGAACTGCACCAAACCTGAAATGACAGCAGCCATGTGAAGGGTCTTGCATTCTTTAAAGCAAAGGAATTAGAAGGTGTGAAGTTACATTTCTTGAGTGTCCCCATGTAGATTAGTCCCAAAAGTCATATCTTAGACCCATGATGCTAGAGCATGTTGGTTTATCTGGACAGGGAGGCGGGTTTTAACTTGAGTAGATTAGCATGTTAAACACACTGGGCCTTTCCTAAGGCTCTTCYAAATATGCTAGTTAGCATCTTCAACTGCCATCCTAGATGAGGCCTCAGGGGAAAGGAAGAAGCAGTGATAAAACAGACAGAGCTACAAGCCAGGACTCTAGCAAAGCTCTGGAGACATGCTGCTATCTTCAACATTTTCTTCTGGTTACCTTTGAGCAGTTCTGCTCCAGGCAATCTGTTTTCAATCCCACTTTCAGATACTAAATGTCCTCCATGAGCTGTAAACACGCACACACAACGCAGGGATGCAGATTCTGCTAGGAGGCATGCACACATGGCAGAGGTCTGTCTGCAGCACGAAGCCTGAAGTTGCTCTGGCTGCGCATTCCCATGCGCCAGCAGACCTTTAAGCAATGAACATCACACTGAGAGCCCCCAAGGCATTGAGAAAAGGGACAGAACGGCACTCACAACACTAAGAGATGCCCGTCTTGGACATGTCAGGCTGCTGTTTAGACACCCATTGTCAAAGTTGTGTGACTTGGCACAATCAAGCACACAAACACAGACCGTGACAAGGACATTTCTTAGCTGTTAACGTATCCCATACAGAAGGCATAGAAGTTACTGGGGGATGGCGTTCGTTCTGGGTAGCTGGTTAAATGCTCCTTTCCCCCTTACCATCTGTTGCATCGCCTCCCAGGCAGACTGTGTATACCACAAAGAATCAGCAACTGCCACAGCACTGAGAAGCGAACGAGCACAGACCTGACACAACTCAACCGGAACGCGTAAGCCCTTCTGACCAGAACTACCACGGACCAGCATTTGACCATGCCGCTACCGCAACCGACGTAAAACCCAACAGGCACCACCACGCACCGACCCATCGCCAGGCAGGGCCACGGCGGCGGGCAGCAAGCCCGCGGGGCCCCCTACCAGCCTCCCCGGCCCCCCGGCCCCCCGCCGCAGCCAACCCCGCCGCGCCCGCACTCACGTAGAGGGAGCGGGCGGCAGCGCCGTAGAAGCGCAGCGCCGTGCGCAGCCCCAGCGCCGCCGAGCGCGCATCG
>NW_020450938.1:2270512-2287479 GCF_003343035.1 Apteryx rowi
CGGCCCCGCTCCGCCAGCATGCGCGCCGCGGCCGGCACCCACCTGAGAAACAGTCCTCCGTTTTCGCGGTTGGGGTGTGTCGTTCTTGAGCGAGGGGCTTCGGACCCGAAATCAGTTCAGTTCTTCGGGAATCTGGCAGGCGTTTCCAAAGCCACGGCTCTGCCCCAGCACTGGTGGGGTCTTTGCGTTAGTGCTGGAAATGCAAGCTCTTCTAGCGGTAGCCGCACTGCAAGTTTTTCCAGCAGCTGCGGTGTATTACAATAGTGTTCCAACAGCTAACATACTGAAACAAAGTATGGATCAAAAATCAGTATGAATAAAAAATAGGAATTCTTATATTGTTTTCTGAAATCTTTTCAACACCAGCTGCTCATTACTGGAAGAAACAGAAGAAATACGCTGAAATGTGTTTCATAATTAACTCCATCAATGTCAGAGCTTCATTTGATTGTAAAATAAAATTCAAAAACCAGCTGTAAATGAAAACTTATTAATGATACAAGATATATACAAAAGAAATATGGAATATCTATATAGGACCTTTCTGACTCTGTCTTCCTGTCTTAGAGTCTTGGTCCTACTCCCAGGAAACACTCAGAATCAGCTGAAGAATGAATGTATTTGATATCTTTTCCTAAGCTCCCAAGTAAACATATTTCTAGAAAACAGCAGTGTTCAAGGAATCAATCTTGTCCAGCAAAGCATACACCATGGTATTTCAACAGAATGTTTATAGAAGAAAAGCACCCAAGGGAAAGCAGCTGAAACACTACTCATACACACTATTTTACATAGCCAGATGCAACACCACTTTTCTTTAAACACCTGCTCATTCCATTTCTCTCATTTGCCCCATTAGTATTTGTCTTCCATTCATCTGGTTCTTTCTCCTAAAATCTTATAGAACCTTTTTTTGGTAAGAAAACACAATTTTGCATTTGGTGAGTTACAAGAGCACAGGACATTCCAAGGTAAGGTTATAACTGTGCCTAAAGAGAGGGAAACCCACTTGTATATCAAGAACATTGTTATCACTAGCAACTACTTACAGTTGACTTTTGTATTTCAGGGAAGACAACCACGGAGACAAGTAGCACAGTGGTCTGGGAAGAAGAGAAGCCTTCTCTGCACACAGTGCAGAGCTATCTGCAGCTTCTCCTCCAACTTCTCTGTATTTTCACAGCTCAAAAGACAGTAACTGGTGGATTCAGGGATATCTGGCTGATCAGTGCTATCAAAGTAGACTCTTGGCTGGATCACCACCATACCTAAGCATAGTCATTAGTTTATCCTCAGAAGACCCATGTGAGGTATCTTCCTTCTCATTTGACAAAACAGATACCTAAACTACAAGCAATTAAGCAGCCTGTATCTCCTCACCCATGTAAGCGTTTACACTGTAATACCTTCTTGTAGTAAATTTGAAATTGATTTGAATGCTAGAGAGTTAAATGTATACAGCTCTGTATTTAAATCACTAACAGCTTTGTAAATCCTCTGTCCATGAGTCAGTATATTGTGATTGTTCAGTCTATTTTTATATTGAGAGGATCGCATTGTTTCTATCACAATTGAGTAAGTTTACCTCATATGCAGCTCCCACTGTGATGAGTAATAAGAATCATTAGTTCCAAGACTCAAAAAAATATTTTATTTAAGCTGTCCTTTCTAGCATCTTCATTAATGATTTGGAAAAGGGGTGGAAAAGCATGCTCACAGATGTTGTAATTAACTTGGGAGACATTAATTGCAAACACCAGTCAGAATGGAGAATGTAAAGGACTTCAGTGAAATTAAAGATGAAAAGAAATGTATTCAAAAACAAACTGGAATAATGCCAGCTAATATACCATGGAGCAAAATCTTTCAAAACATAGATATTAAATACTGAAAGGAACATCACATTTTTAGTGGATAACAAATTAGGTATGACAGCAGTTTACAAAGCAACACCATGTCCAGAACAGCCAATTAGAACCTGTGCTACAAATGAGCAGGTTTTATTGTGTTATAAGGAGGTGAATGACCTTTTCTAAAGGGATAATAATGACACTGCTTTTCCACAGACTGTTTGTGAGATGAGAGATCTCACAAAAAATGCACCACGGGAGAGAATTCAGAGTGAAACAATGAAAAAGTTTAGAGGACCAGAGGGAGTGACATACAAAGACTTACTAAAGAACAGAGCATGTGTACTTAGCTAAATGATAACAGGGAGGAAATTTGATTACCATCTCATGTTAAAGATATGAACTGTTTTCAACTCAAATATCTGAAGGGTGTTACCAAACAGAGGGAAGAATTGTATGCACAAGTTTGAGAAGTACAGATAACTAGGGGATCAAAGTAACTAAAAGAAACCATGAAACCAAGTATCAGAAAATGCTTCCTAACCAGGGGGTCTATTTTCAGAAAACCGTAGATTTGGCATAGTAGAAGCAGAATGATAGAAACCTTTGAGTTGCCCAACACTAGGTTGATTGGATTACTAAAGAGCAAACCTTGAGGAATAACTCTGTGTTTGGTCCTGGGATAAGATAACCCATCAGATTTTTCACTTGAGTTTCTATGTTGATACGCTACATAAATAGTTCACAGAGATAAACATGCATATCTTTGAAAATTTCCACTGCCTGGATATGAGGAGATGTGGAAAAGGTGACTGCAGATATTGCTTCAGACATCACCTTCTTGACCTTCTCAACCTCCTCCCCAGGTTCTAACAGAGAAAGGGAGCTAAAATGTTCCCTTTGCTGGCCCAGTTGAGGGAAGGAAAACAATGACATGGGCCTCTCATGAGGATCTTCAGCTGTCCAAAGATGATGAAGCATTCTAGTGGATAGATCATCAAAAGTAATCATATGGTAATAACTGGAAAGAACTGGACAGTTGGGATAATGACAGGAAAGAATAGGACTGAGGTCTGCTGAGAAGGAACATTTTTTAGAGACACAAGGTCATGGGAATCAGAGGGTCACAAGCAAAGGCAAGGATTGCAGGAAGATCATGGAGTGAGCATCATTAATCACTGGCTTGGCACTTGATGTTTGTGGCTCATTAGAGTGGAACATTATGAGATTCCCTCTGTAACTCTAAATGAGCCCTATATCATTAAGGAGGTCACAAAATTTAGGAACAACACCAAAAAAAAGGATATTTTGCAGCTGAACTCTCTACAGAAAGAGACTAATTTTTGAAGCACAGTTAGATGCTTAAGAGATGTGGATGAAGGCAATATTGTATCATGCCCTCTGCATTAGTACAGGTATAAAAGATTGTAAAGTGCCTTCTTTTTCTCTCATGTGGAAATATTGCAAAGCAACAAAAGGACAACTTCCTTGGGAACTCATATCCTGTTCTGGAGAACAGCTGGGCAGGCATGGGGATGTGTAACACTTGGCCGATGACCTGGTCAGTACAGAAGAGATATACTGCTGGGATCTAATGGTACAGAGCAGCAACACATTATTTACTGCCTGAAGGAGGGGAAGAAGCATGGGTGAAACAATAGTTCTCAGGCCCTTGCTAGGTCTGCTGCTAGGAGAAACTATTTATATTTCTAAGGTTACCTTCAATTATTTCTGTGCCCCATTACTAGAACTGATAACTATATCAATAAGGGACAGAAAAAAATTATCACATCAGAAGCTATGCAGTGAAATTATGCTTATAAAGAAGCATGAACACTTTTATTCATCTCAGTTTATAATCTTGGAAAAATGAGATGGAAAATGGAATAGAAAAATAACAGCTTCACAGCAACCGGCTAGCTAAAAAAGCAGTCTTACAATTCTCCCATCTGTGATTTAGCCACATGAAAAATATGAGGGTTTTTATCAAACATAAAAAGATATCCTTCTTACATCCTAACGCCTGCTGTCTCCCAAGAATGGAGTCTCTAACTCAGGAAGAATAATCAGATTTCTTTTGAAGTGAGAGAGAGTTGGAATAGGGCAACAAGACTTACAGTTAGCCTTCTATTTAAAAATTCAACACAGCACAAAACTACTACACCTATTCTGAGTCTTACTGTTTTGTCATTATCTAAAAGTTTAAGCTCTATGCAACAACAGACTCCAAACAAAGACACTAAGAATGGACTTCAGACTTGTAAAAAACCTCACAGAAGACAGGAAGACAAAAGGTACAACCAACTTCTCATATATGTAAAAAACTGATTACAATATGAAGGATCATTGTTTTCTAAACAATGGTAATGCGATGTGGAAAAGCAAATTGAACAGGACAGGAAGACAGATATGGAAAAGGTATCCTTTATGTCCTATCTACTGTGAGAGTAAAAAAAATAAGTATTCTGTCTCACTGATATCTTACTGTATCAGACAGAACAGAAATAGTAAACACAGGGAAACTACATCTCCTTGTAGTCTGGTGATGAGATGGTATTTAATGCATCTCATGTTAAACCATCACTTCAGAATAAACATGCACCCAAACCAAAAATATTGCTAAATTTTGCTTTCTGTTTTTCTTAGGCATCCTGACTTTCAATCCAATGAAAATGAATGTGAATTTCAGCTGCCCAAGAATGCAGGTTTTTTGCATGAGTCCCAGCAGTAAAGTCTCAAGATGATAATGAACAAGAAAAGAAAAGCCAGGTGCTAGTCTGATGTTAGTGGTGGCTAGAAATTCAACTACAAATGATACTACAGAAGCTCAGCCTTAACTATTGCATGAAGTTAAATTCAAAAAGGGCTAATTAAGCCTGAAACATTGGCACAGATTTTCATGTGACAACCAAGCTATTATCTCAGAGTTTTCTGTTCGCAGTATGTGCCTTTACAGCATCCAGTCTCATGGAGCCTAACTCTGACTTGAGTCTCTGACTGCTAGAGTAACACAAGTTGAAACACTTATAATTTAGAAAGGGAGCACATGGTTTCTCAGATGAGTCTAAATAACCATGACAAGTTAGAAAAGGCACTTACTAATTTTTCCCCATCCATGATTCGATGGTCTCTTTAGAAGGAAAAGGACTTTTTTTCTGAAACCGATTTTCTGAAGTGGAATCCATTGCCTAAGCTGGTGAAATTCATCAAGAAGAATATATCATTAACATGGGCAGCTATGAGTAAAGCAGAGAAACGGATTTTCAATCAGGTAAATGATGCTGTGGTGCAACAAAGGCCAACAATCTTAATTACTGTTTTTTACAACAGGATTGGATAAGGTAAGAGATCTTTAGTAAAGTAATCACCTGTTCTTATGATGTGGTCTCAAAATTATCTGGTGGCTCACCTTTACATGTAGAGACAGTTGTGAAAGCCCTGCATAGATGGAGGACAGAATTCCTTATTTGAGTCTATC
This sequence comes from Apteryx rowi, assembly GCF_003343035.1. Lineage (NCBI taxonomy): Eukaryota > Metazoa > Chordata > Aves > Apterygiformes > Apterygidae > Apteryx > Apteryx rowi. Next base: position 2,275,841 of record NW_020450938.1, read on the forward strand.
CTCGGCCAGATTGAACACTAGGTATTAATATTTCCTACAGTGAGGTTGCTTGTAAATGTTTTCTTTGTTGGACAAGATCTACTAAGAACGGAGAAATTTCTGCCATTAAGAAAAAGAAGATACTTGTGTTTCCTGACATCTCCTGATCAACTGTTCAGTTATCTACACTGAAAGTTTGTCTTTAAATGATAAAAGTAAAGCAGATGTTTCGCATGTAGTAACTCTAGAAGCAGTGGAACTTATGAAGTCTATTTTTATGTCCCTTGGTGTTTACTGATGAATGATTATGTATCTAATAATATGCAAGCTCTGACCAAATTTCTACATTCATTACACTCATTACATTGTGCATCTTCAGCAGTGTGATGAGCCTTCTCAGTGATGGACTTACGCACATGCTGAACAAAAATCTTTCTGTAATCCAGGAGTCCACTCAGCATATGTCAAAGTTTTCACCAAGTTACTGCAATTTATTTGTGAGCTTAAGGTATTTTGCTAAAAGAGGATGGACTTAAGCGTGTGCTTAAAGGCTAAAATACTCTCTCTCCAAAGCTTGCCTGAGGATGGTTGAATCGTAACATTAGTCTTCAAGAATAGGCAAAATATTGGAGAGACATACAAAATGTTAGTGAAAACTGGTGGACAACAGTTTAGTGTTTTCAGCAGTTTCTTCATCTCTTTTTCATTTTTTTCTCATAAGATTTCTAGTCCTTAAAGTTAAAATTGAAGCTATGAGATGCTATAAACATAACCATTTCTTCTTAGATTAGACACACAAAAATTTAAGAATTTACTGTACCTTTTTAGCCTGAAGAGCTAATTTCTGTGCTTTGAGATAAACTACATTTAAAATTAGTTGGACATAATGCATATTGTCTGTAACATACTATACATCCATAATGCTGAGTGAAGATATCTCTCTCCTCTTTTTTTAAAAAACTGTTTTGCATCCATTTTGCAAATTTTCCCCTAGCCTGAAACAGTCCAGATCCAAGAACCAGGAGTAATTCAGTGAATTACAACTATTTATTCTCCCTGACCCGAGGACTTTATGTTGCTGTTCACTTCACTAGGAAACTGCAGACTAACAAAAACAGTGGCACACTCATTTCTTCCCAAACCTAGTTTAATGTTTTAGCTTAGCTCTTAACATGGTTTTGTCACAGAGCAACAGTAAAACATTAAGATCTGCACTACAGCAACTCTGCACAGAAATAATCACTGTCTCTGGGAAAAGAGGCATTATTTGCAAACACAAGGGCTGATGCAGTAACTCTTATTCACTTGTGAAGTTACAGGGTTGGTGCAAGAAGAGCAGGAACTCTCTTCCTGCAAGAGCTTGCTGAGAGCAGACTCTGTGGGTAGTCTATACTCCTAACTGAAAGAGGGACAGAGTGTGATCCCTGAGGCCAGGTAGCAAGGACTGGATTGTATCCCAGCTGCTTAGCCCCATCTCCTAGAGCATTCTGGCTGTGTCCACCCTACATAGCATTTAGCCCCAGATCTCTGCTGGGTCCTTGTAGCCCTAAGACACAAAAAATATCTTTCTGGTATGCTCTTTCAGTTCAAAGTGGCTAAAATAAAGTGAACCATTATGCCGTCCAGAAGTGGTTTAGTTGCAACATGAAACTGAGGGTATGTGTTGCATGCCATAGGCTGTGACATAAGGGCACGTGCAGGTATTTGAAGTTGCAAAGCTTTGGGGTTTGTTTTCAAAGACTGTGTAGGGTAGAGACCAAGACTGATCCTGCACAGTTGCCTTTTGAGCGTGGTCCTTGAAGCAAACTGTCCCCAGACTGCTCCTGGGCTTTGTCTTGGAGATGGCCATTTGGAGCAGGCAGCAAACGAGCTAACACTCAAACAGTTTGGATATTCAGGGGTCTAGTGCATGAAGGAGATCTCTGGCCTTCTTTTATTTAACACTACAGATGTACCTAACATATCTGCAGCCTGAGTTTATCAGAGGCATATTTACAGGGAGTTTTTCAAGGAGGAGAGGCATCAACTGAGAAGTTACACTTACAAAAGAAAAGGCTACCAAAGACATTTTCAGGTAATTATTTGTTCTTGTGCTCGCCAGTCACTATTGGACTTCTCTCTAAATGATTTTTCTTGTCACGTCTCCTCTCCTTTTAACGTCCCTTAAGCTCTTTAAAAAATCTATAACATCCTCCTCCTTTTACCTTTTCCCCACAAGAGCCCTTAATTCTGTACCAGTATGTTCTTCTTTGTTTCCTTCCTCCTCTTTGTCCAGTACAGGCTTTTTATTAACCCTTTGGGATCTTAGGGCTGACCCACTTTATGGCTCATTTGACCAGTTCTCATTCCTGGAATTCTTTCTCAGAGAAATTCATGTCTGTTTTCCTTTAATTGCAAAATCTTTTATGATTCTCTCAAGCTTCCAGCATGGAAAACATTTTAATGTTTCCAACAGCACAGATCTTTAAAAGCCCGCTCTGCCAGCATTGGCTTATTTACAAGACCACTAAACTTAAGGAAATTACTCATTTCATAAAAACATATTATTTAAAATAAGATTATCTTAATCTGGTCCTTAATTCTCTATTTTTTCTTGAAATACAGTAATTCTAATAACTGCTTAAAATGTATTTAATGCACTTGTCTCCTAAAAYAATGATCCAATCCAGTAATCCCCATCCACCTTTACAGCTATTAAACACGAAACAAAATCGACATTTATAGACTCCTTTTCACCATGTGTATACAGTTTATACAATCTGAAAATATTTGGACACACAATTATTGGAAACAAACAATGCAGAAAATGTGCATCACATTAGACATAAGTTTTAATAAAAAGATTGATTTTGTGGATTTACTGATATTTACATTTTTATCACAGCGAATTTAAGTTCTGAAGAATGAGCCATGGCCTTTGAACAAACAAGACCATTGTGCTCTTGCTGAGGGAAGTCTACTGTACTCTGCTTCTTCCATATTAGTAACTACAATTTAGCACTCAGCACAGGACTTTGCCTCATTCAAAATGTAATTGTTTTCCGCAACTTATTCCCTGCAGTAGCATTAAAGCACAGAGCAGATTTTCATACAGCAATCACGGTATAATAGTCTCAGCAGCCCTTCTCATTATTACTGTGTCAAGTCTCAAAACCTCCTCTGTTGATTTAAGAAACTATCATTACCTTGCTTCACAAATAGAAGAATGAAGGCACCAAAAGACTACAGCTTGTCCACCTAGTGAATCAGAAGATACACAGGAAACTCAGTGGAGATTTCCTGACAAACAGAAAGCTTTCTGAACTGCACTAGATTATGTTTCTTCCCAAGGCAAATGCCATTTCAACTGTTAACTATCTCTGTGGGTATCCAGGGTGTGAAGCTGTTTTTTTATTCTTAATGCTCAGAAACCTCAGGAAGGCTCACCAACTTCAGATAATTCAGGAGGCTACTACATGGCAGAAATGAATGAAAAATCACAAGGAGGATTTACAGTCTTTTTTTTTTTCTTTTTTAAGATGGATATGTAATGTAGAATTCTGCTGCTGCCTGATAAATTCTGCCTTATTGGCAAGGAGAGAATTGATAAATAAATTCAGTAACTAAAAAAAGATCTAAAAATTTTGCAACAATTTCCATTCTGTGTGGTGGAGGCATTAAAAGGGTGGCCTTAAATAACTACAAGCCAATTCTGATCTCCATAAATTCTGCCATAACTTTGAAAACAGGAAATATGCTTCAGAGTAAAGTACAACAAACAGGCTGATTTGACACAACAGCAGTAGCGAATCACCTCTGACAGGACAGTATTTTTCAATAACCCTCTACCCAAAGACAGCAAAATATAAAAACATATGAATTACAGAAGAACTGCTTGGAATGATTCTGTGCTGAATAACACCCTACCCTTCAGGTTTCCACAGCCTCAGGTCTACTTGACCCAGCAAACTGACCAAACTAATTTCTCTTGTTTACTGATGCTGATTTTCACATATATCGCTATGACACTGAACCACTCACCAATGTGCCCTGCACATTTCATATACCTAAGTTTTCTCACATACTTGGGAATGGTTCTGCCCAAGCACTTGCAAACTCAGGGCTTACATTTAGCATCGTATTACAAGTACAGAAGAATTTATAAGTGCATTACCTTTATTATTTCACTACCACTAACTCTGGTAGTTTTTCCTAGTTATTAAGATTTCTGAGCACTCCCTGCAGTTGCCTACAGTTTTCTCAGGCTTTTCAGACTGACTTAAACAGAAATCCCCTCAAACTGATGAGCCTTTTCTACAGACAAGACCTAGGAAAATGCTGTCATCTCCAAAGACTCCATCCTCACTGAGCATGCGTTATCCCTCCTGGTACCAGATATAACCAGATGTTGCATGTGCTGTCTCAGCAGAGTAACTGAGCTGTTACTCAGTTACTGTCCCAGCATCTGAACCAGCTGCTCTCAGCTGTTCCTAGCTGTGGTGGAGGCAGACTCAGAAAAGAGAAGAGGAAGCCTGCTGGACTGCCACTGGCCTCAGCGACCTCACCTACTTTGGAGGATGTCTTTTTTAAATTGAGAAGGGGCAACCACGAAGGGAAAGGAGGGGATTTGGAAAAGGAGTCAAATGAGAGGAGGGAGGATGGTGGGAAAGACAAAGAGAACCTGAGCCTTTTGAGTAACAGGAAAGAAAGAGAAGCCCTGACATTGCTAGCATTTGTGCCTGCAAATTAAAGGAGGACTGCTGTTGCTTACTAATCAGGAAGGTTGCTTAGAGAAAGGAAAGGAACAAGCATCCCTGACTCTTTGGGCCCAAGAAAGGCACTGGTACTGGTCCAAAGAGCATAAACTGAGTGAAGTTAGTGCTCACCAAAAAGACAGAGCAGCACACAGGAGGAACTAAGAGGCTTAAACTGTGTATTTGAGAGTTGCTTCTTGTTGAGATTGACTCAACAAGAGTCAATGTGCTTCCCATATCTAATAAATTCCTTCTGTCATCAGACTCCATTCAGTGATTGTTAAAGAGTTCTTGGTATTTCAGGCTTTCTCTTAGGACCTCTCATAGACTGAAGATATAATGAAGCAGATGCTGAGGGCTCCACCAGGGTTTTTCCTGGTCAGATGTTCCAAATCTCTGAAGTCAATGAACAAAGCTCCAGGCATGCTCCAGGCATATGCCATCCGACATACAAGGGCTGCAATACATGATACTTTTAGTATTGCATACCTTGCAACCTTTAAAAGGTAACTTTTCAAAGTTGGCATTGAGATTGCTTGAAAGCAGCCAAGTAGTCACAACTATCACAAGGGAAGCAAAAGCTCACTACAAAGGACGCTCTCTATGCAGCCAAAGCCTGTGCTAAAGGAGGTAAATCCCCATCTGTGCAGCTCTGCAGTTACTTCAAAATAGAAACAAAGCTCAGACAAATTTAAACAGTTAGCAAGGCGGAGAGAGTCCAGTGGCTGATGGGAACCTCTTGCCTGCCAATGTGTCAAGCCTCACACACTGAAAGTGAGACAAACAACTGCCTCCCACCATCATACATAGCTTTTTGCAGTGCTCCACCACAGACTCTCTAAATGACCCCATGTGCAAAGCTATGTGTGGTGGTGGGAGGCAGCTGCTCAGCCTTATCTGTGATCTGCTGACCCGTTGGGATGGGCTTAGCCTCTACATCTGTACAGGGTAGGTGCTTCAGAGCACGGACTCATCTGGGGCCATCACAGTGCCCCATGTGGTGTGCATGGTAGCTGCCTCCTGCCTCACCTTTTTCTGGAAAGACCTCCAGGATTCCCTGGGCTTCCTTGTACATCAGACCTGAGATACCTTCYGCACTGCCATGACCAGCCCTGCAGCAGGTGGCTGGCTTACTTATACCCTAGATGTTGCTTTGCAGAACCTTTTGGTGGCACTTGGCACCCATTGTCCGAGCCCCCGTCTACCCTTTCTGTCACCAGGCCTGCATTCAGACTAACATGAAGCAAGTGGCTAACAAGAGGGGGAGAAGTGGCAGCACGCTACGGTTGCAGGACTATGTGTTACTTGTGCAACTCCATGCTCACAGCCTAGAAAGCCTTTCCCCTCCTGCTCCATGACTCCCCCACCTCTCCCTGTCACACCACAGCTAACACACTGTACCTTTCAGACTAGAGACAGTGCTCACTGACAACCATTTCTAGTTACTTCGTAGACTTTTAAGGCTGTGGTGGGTGGGAGTTTGCACAGACCATGCTTGGAGAACAGCAAAACACACCACCACCACCCCCTGCACACTACACTTCTCCCAGGACAAGGCTACCTTCAGCCTTTTTTCACCATACCTCACTACAGAAAAGTACCAACAGCACCCTCTGATGGTCCCTGCTATAAAGTCATTTGCAGTAAACAGGCTGGCTAGAGATGCTACTAGATCTGTTAAGTCCAGAGGAAAAAATACCTTTTTACTAATCATACTAATAGACCGTTTCCTCTATAAGTGGCCTGCAGCTGCCTCCAGTTACTATACACATATGCCTTTTAAAAGCAGGGGCAGTGACTTGAAAGCTCATGCACAGAACAGGCACTTAATAATAGTGCTAATAATAAGTATTATAAATTATGATTCCATATATCAAAAGGTACTTTTCCCAAACAGACAAATGTTAATTAACACTTGAATTATAGTGCTGACCTTATTTCGAGGGTGGTAATGAAAAGGTAAATGTAAGATCAGGTATCATTATCAACATTTTTTTCTTCCTCCAAGACTTCCGGTAGTTGGATATATGCAAAATTCAAACCTGAAAGGAAAAATGGACAATCTAAACCACTACTCTCCCTACTGTACATGAAGAAGATGGGGTGTCTGTGTGCATGAGAGTTTATAAAAAATTTCTTTCATTTGATCCAGAAGTAAACAGTGACACTCTGTGATTAGGCACATTCAGCACATTCTAAAAGTTACTTTTTCTTTGAAGATCACCTGTAAATTACCAATTGACAGATCTTTGCTTTGTGTAGTTGTGGAAAATCTTTTTCTAGTCATATTGAGGTATCCAATAATACAGACACATGCAGATGCTGAAAATAGATCAGGTAACCTTTGATGCTCTGTATTCTTAGAAGAGCTGTGTAACAGTAAAGACCTACTCAAGTCTACATATGTTCCCAAGTTTGGAAAAAATATACCAGTAATGCAAGGATGTAAGAAGAAGTTGGTAGATTCTTCTTTGATTCAACTCACTCCACAGTCTGAGCACCTTCCAGAAATAAATGTGTTTGTCTTTCCCAGACAACACTTGCCGGAAGGGCCGTACTGAAAATAATGGTATATTTAAACCAGTTCATGATCTGATTACTTTTTTTTTTTCTTTCCTTTTAGCATATGTGCATCCATGCATGTTAATGCAGCTTATTTTTATTTTAGTGGCTGCTCCTGCAGAGCAGCAGTCATTCCAAGAACTGACCGAAATGCGTATTTGGTTCTGCTTATTCTTACCAATTAGACAACCAAAAATACTTAGACTGAAACTGGGAAAGGTCACTTATAGTTATTACATGGGCTTACTGTAATTGTATGGAATTTGGAGGTTTATGTGGAATTCAAATGAGAATGTGAAATATAWTCTCCATGATCATGTGAGTGGATAGACACAGAATATATATGCAATGACTAGATTAGTTCGTATTCTTATTACAAATTACTGGACAAAATTTGCCTTGACTACGTTCAGGAATTCATACTGAATCAGATCTTCAGCCAGTATGTTGTCGTAACTTGAGTGAAAACAATATATACACAGTGACTTCCAAGACAGAAATATGGCCCTGAACTGGGGGATAAAAAAAAATCAACATCATCTCTTCCTGCCCAAAAAGACAAGCTGTCACATTGTTGGTAAATTTACCTGTTTGATTTCTAGTGATGCTCAAGCTTCTTTGTAACATTCAGGCAGTGTGCAGTCTTACAGAATTTAGAAATGCCCAGATTGTGTATTAGAAAAGTTAACAAAAAATTACCTTATAAAAATGCTTAAATGTAAAAATCATGAAAAAAGTGGTTGAAGCTAATAAAAACAGAAAAACGAAAAATGAAACCTAATTCACTAAGTCAGACTGTTGCATCTTTACTCGTGGAATCCTCCTGAATAACGGGCAGTCCATCGTGCTCAGAAAAAATGGAATTTGGGCCTGCATCTGAGTTTCTGGGCTCATTAACCACTTTGCATACACAGGCATAATATTTCTCTTATAAAAAACATAAAATGTGTTAGAAACATTTTTATCTTCTCTTCATTAATCACTGCATTTTACAGTGAATTACTATGCTTTTAATAGAAAGCATAAAAGGAGAGATGGTTGCATTATTTTTTAATGAAAAGTTACTTTTTTCCAAAGTAAACCTTATGTCTTCTAACATTAAAATCATTTTTGATATGCCATTATTATAATGTTTTTATAAAGAGAACATACTGCACAAATAACTACCTTTCATTTTTTCACACCATTTGATAAAAACTACCTTATTTTTACAAAGTTCTAAAAACTAAACAGATGAAATTAATCTACATTTAGTATGTCTCAATGAAAACATCTGAAAGACTAAACTTTGCTTGTGCAACTGATTTTTTATACAAATCTATGCATGAGACCGACTCCCAAACTCACTTCTGACTATCAGGTCACACTGTCTTTTTTATTGCAATCTTTCTCTCACATGACTATTTTGCCTCTCTTAATTCAAATTTATTGATAAACATAAACACAGTAAAACAGGTAAGCTGCTGGAATAGATTTGGGAGGATCCTAACTAAATTAGAATCACAGCTGTCTGAAGATACAGACAGAGGTCTGCATACTCTACCTTCAAAGATACAGTCCTGGAAAAATTTTTTCCTTCATATCTTTATACTTTTATGTCATATCTTTGAGCACAGGAAACATTCTTTTAGCCAGGTGCAATACATGGCCTGGTGCTGTAGAGTTCTTATGACTATAATTTTATTATATTCGTGATTCTCTACAGTCTGTACTCTCTTTTCAAAAAACAATACTTAGCATGACATGTGTAATGGGCATCTGATGTCAGTGACCRGAGAAATAATTGAGACAAGATCCAAAATATGACAATCTCAACAAGCATTATCACTTAGCACTTTTGATTTTAGCTTTGTTAGTGATCCCACCAGCAAAAGTTTCTTTAATGCACACAAATCAGATCATGCATATCTCAAAATTCTTCTTACTGATTAATCAGACTCAAATTCAGCTGCTCATTTTCTTTCATTGAAGTATTTTGAAATTATGTATGTATCTTCTATTCATTACTCAAGTGGCTGTACTACCTTTGCCTAGTTGAGATTTAGACTTTTTCAACTCTGGGACATCAAAATTTGAGAAATTAAGACAAAAGACAGCAGTTTCCGACAGAACATTCTCTGCAATGGCATAATTAAGAGGAAGCAAATATAGTTGCATACAGGAACACATTTCATGGTATGTCTTAACAGCAAAAATGACTTTTTACTGCATGTTGTCTGTTCTATTTCTAGGACTGGAAATCTGCCATTGTATTATACAGGAGTTTTCTCCAAAATAAACTACAGACAGCATGGCAGGAGGTGACAGAAATATGTCCAGGATAAATACCTACTCCCGACCCTCCATCCCAGCTGTTAAATCATTCTTTCTCTTTGCCCTTTACAGCATGATGCACTGGGCAGTTTCCATCCTCTCTGCAAAGCTCCTCAGCTCTCTTTATCCTACGCTCACCAGAATACTCTATACGATGCTCAGGACAAGCAGCCTGCAATTACAAAGACCTTCTGACGTGTCCTAAGATGAACCCTTATTTTGCCAAACACCAATTCTCATACGCTTTATATCCTACAAACAAGTGCATTACTCCCTATTAACTTTGGTTCCTTCCCGAACACTTGTTGCACTGTCCACTCTGTCCTCTGACAGAAACGAAGGTCCTGGGGAAAAAGCAGTCACTAAAGACAACACCAAAAAGCATTTGCAAATGGGGTTCAAATTAAGCTTGCACTGACAATCTTAATTCCACCATTTCCCAATTTTTAAATAATTGACATAATATCTTATTATTTATTATTATAATAAACTTGCATAGAGGCAGGTTTCTGAAAAGAAATAGAAAGACAAACAAATGCTTTACTATCTGCGTGATGATGGCTTCAAACTCTAATTTTTAATCTGAGAGTTTATGGAGGAAGTATAACCACTTGTTTTAAAGAATTTTACAGAAACTTCCCAAAGGTTAAGAGAACTGCATAGTACTTACTTTCTGCTAGCAGGCTTGATTTTCTTTTATCTAGTTCATATAATAACATCTGCAGCTTTATTTCTTCGAACTTTCTCCTTTTTTCACACTTTCAGAGCTCTCTGCTGTGTTCCATCCACTCACCCGATTTATCCAGCTGGGCCATTTGATGTCTAATGTATTCAAAGTTCTACCACAGTATAAGCAAACATGTGGTTTGCATGATCATTAAATTCATGGAATGACCATCTTTTATTTTACTATGTCAGAAGCAAAAGTAATTCAATTTAGAAATGTACAATATATTATTGGAACTTTTCCACCAACAAAAACAACACTTTGCTAAATCAGCTACTATTAAATATATTTTTCACAGAAACGTATTCTAATGATGTTAAGGAAGAGGAGAGATGAAGCACGACTGATTTTTGCCACTGAGTCACAATTTATGAACAAATAAATTGCTTTAGAAGGAATCAGAACAAAGAACTAGGCTACTCTGATTATTGCTTTGCAACAAAAGTAAATCTGGAAAAGCTGCTGGCTGGGACAGGAAGCTGCCTGTCTAAATGCAGCTGGCTCAAGGACATGAACCTACGTTAACTTTTCTGTTTCTCCTCCAGAAGGGCTTCATGCAGAAAACAGGCATCTTCAGAGGCAGGCAATACAGAAAAGCAGATGTCCTCAGGACAGACAGAGGTACAAAAAAAAAAAAAAAGAAGCTGCAATCTCCTTTCAATCATTCCTTCCAGGTGATCAGCAGAAACAAGTCAACTGCTTGTCTGGACTCCTGGCTCCTGTGTAACTCTGAATGTTGTATATGCATGTGCATGTGCCTGCAACTAAACCCAGACAAGAAACACACGCGCTCCAAAGAGCTTAAAGCCTAGCCCACAGCACTGTGAGTCAAGCAGGAATTATGGAGAGGCCTGGGGGAATAGCCCAGGGAGTTCACAGAGCTGCGGTAGGACACATCACCCTGCAGCTGCGGCCGGGCAGCAGGGAGCAGAACCAGGAGGGTTTATTTGCTCCTGTACCAGGGAGGAAGGGGGCCCAGCGCAGCTTCTTCCACTGCATGAAATCAGCCTCCACGTCTGGCTCCTTCTTGAAATGCTCATCTTTTTGTTTTCTTTACAGTCTTAAAAATAACAAACTGCCCATAGAACATGGATTAGTTTCCTTGTTCTCTTCAGATTCAGACTCACTATGGGTATAGAAAATGAACGCATCTGTAGTATACGCTGGCGTAACTACGGCACGTTAACCTGGCTGGTCTGGGTGCTGCCGCTGCGAGGAGCCAGCGCAGGGGTCTCGGGGCAAGCTGGGCACTGCAGCGCGCCCTCAGATCTAAGAGACCCAGGTGCTCTGCCTTAAAAGTTTTAAATAGAAGCTGTTAAGCTCAC
>NW_020450938.1:2287868-2559518 GCF_003343035.1 Apteryx rowi
GCGCGGTCCCCCGCCGCCCGCGCTGGCCGAGGGGGCCGGGCCGGGCCGGCGGCTGAAGCCGAGGTGCGGCCGCGCGTCCTCGCCTCCTCTCTGCTGACAGGGAGCCGCCTCGGAGGGGGTCAGTGCAGGGGGCTGTCGACGGCGCCCTCCCCTCACCCCAGGTGAGGTGCCGGCTCCCTGAGGTGGAGCTGCAGGGGTGTCTGAATCCTTGGGCCGCGGGTGGAGCCAACGGCTTGGGCAAGTCAGCCTGCAGCAGCAAAATCATAGCCCAAATATATGCATATAAACATACGATATGTGCATACAAATGCATATATGGGGGGGGGGTGGCCTGTTGATTGAATCCTCTGTGTTAAGCCCAAATGTTGGGCGTAAGTTTGCTGTAAAGCTCCTCTGGACATCTGAGCCCACTCCCTAACACTGTACAATCCTCTGAGCTAATCTGGACGTCAGTACTCCTTGGAGCAGATTTAGGATGCTGGAGTTAAAAGTCCTCATCAGGTATTGACTTCTGCAGGTTTCAGCAAGACTCAGGTATTTTTGCTTCCAGAGCTGAATTTTCAGCTGCTGGAACTAGCAGACAATCAGGGCTGAAACAGATAAGTTAATGTCTAACATGTGGGACTTTATTGACTGTGAGCCAGACACTTCATAATGTCTAAGTATCAGAAGCCAAGGGAGGAGAATGAATTAATTTATCCTTTACTGGATGTAGCTAAAGTCATACCTATTTAAATGGGCTTTTATTCTGTATTCATCAAGGTTCTGATAAAGAGAAGACACACTCCCTGCAAGGATGCATTATAGATTATATGAAACCCCAGACACTGTGCAAGTGATCCTTAGCAGTCTAATCCACCTCCCTCTTTTGTGGGTCTGCCTTTAGTCTACCTCCCTTTTTCAGTCAGCTCATACCCAGCTGACTGAGATATCTGAGGGAATCCCCACTGAAGGGAAATACCCAGCAGCTTTAGTGCCTGTTTTATGTTTGTTTGTTTTTTTCCAGCAGAGGGGGTGGGGGGCAGAGTGCAAAGAAGAGGGTAAATCCTAAGTCAGAGACAGCAGAGAAGGCTACCAAAGGGGAAAATACATTCCACTTGAGCTAACGTGGATTTAAAGTAGTCTCCCAAGTTATGGAGGTACCCAGGAAACTGAAGGCTGCACAGAACTATTTAAGCAATGAAAAGCAACAAAGCCTTTTTGGTGCTTTTCAATCTTAGACCTGCAGATTGCTGAGTCTTGTTTTAAACCCCAAGGAACATTGACTATGGACAGAAATTTCAGGTTTTTGAAGACTTCTGACCAGTCTGGAATGCAGACAGCTTCTCCAAGCTCAAATCTGCTCCTGTTGTGCAATGGGGAAGTCTGCGGGAGAGCCTGAAATCCGTTTATAACCACCAGATAGAGACAGAACTCCAAAATGAAACAAAGATGCTGACATTCTGATGCTTGTGGTTCACAAAATCTGTCTCTTTCAATCTTCCATTCACTGAGTAACATATTTAATTCTAGACAATTTTCTTCTGGCCAAATATATCAGCTGAAAATATCAAACCCCAATTTTCTTGCTTTAAAGCTACTTTCATTACTCCAATTAGTTTGTGAGGATTACATCCTGCCCTTGATGCATAGCCATTACTTTATTTGAAACCAATGGAAGCTTTGGCTGCCTTAAGGATTGTAGGTTAGGGCCCTACATTTGTACTGTTGTACACCACTGTATGACCTATATGAGATTAGAATAATAAATCCTGATTTATTATGAGGGCTTTATTTAGACATGGTTTGAGTACAAGGTCTGTGTCAGGATTAATAATGAAATCTAACATGCCCAGGCACAGGGAAAGCCCAACAATGAAAAGACATTTTTTCCCTTGAGAAAAATGGTTCCCAGCCCTCTGTTTGGCTTTTGTCAGAATTGCTAAATACTGAATGGCACAGAGACGCTGGATCCCAAAGATGATGACGTAGTCCATGACTTGGAGATGAGCCCACGCTGAGCAAAGGACGGAAGTATCCCATCAACAGTGTTTTCCAAGGCTAAGTACTCATGCTCTGCAATGCAATAGCATTCAGAAAGCTTCCAGTATAAGCTGCTCAGAATCCAAACACAAACAAGAAATTATGCCTTCAGGATTTACTGGTTAATTCATCTGTGGTGTTGAACAGGCACTAGCCTAGATACCTGTCCTGTAGTTAAGTCCCATTCCTGAACCTGCTGTTCAGGAAAATGTAAGAAAATGTCTGTTCTTTTCTGCATCCTGGCCACCATTTCTCATCAGGTTACCTGATGTCATTTAACATACCAAATTGCAGTGGCCTAAGTAGTAGACACAGACATGTAGTTAAGTTCCTCTTCACTAATAGCCACATTAATAAAGGCTTCAGAGGAATTTGCCTTTCCAAAAAGTCCTAACCAGGACAGGGAAAAAATTGTAAGTAGTGAGCTGCAAGAACATGATCTTGAGTTTTAAGCGTGGTCAGGTGAATGAAATCATGATGAATTCCACAGTATCTTTACCTTCTGTCTAATGCAAATAGTTTCTATACTTCCACTTTCCACCAGCTAGTTGACTGATCTTGTTCAATAGCGGGTTTTTGTCCCACTTGTTTGTTGAGTAGAAATAGCAAGAGTTATTTCCTTTGAAATGTTGATGTTGAGTTTTGGTAATCACAAGCCTCATGGTGTTTGTGCAGAGCAAAAGGAAATGCTGAATCAGAACACCTTTTTCTTTTATTCGGCAAGAGGCTTGCCTGCTGGCCTGGCAGCCTGTCCTGGTATGCCTCAGCTGGGTAGAGCTGGAAGGAGCAGCCTCAGACAATTTTTTCAGACTACTTTAGGGAAAAGCAACTTTTGAAGAAGGACACACTTTTAGGTCCTGCTGTGATTCTTTACTCAGTACTCAGGAGTTAAACCATGAGAACCAGGTATCTGTAAGAAACAGAATCCAAAAAAGCATGAAACCTCAAAAGGATGAAAAGGCTACCAATATACCTGAGGACAATACTCTGGACTATCAAAGTATAAAATCAAATATGAAGATGTTTCAGTATCTAACAAAATTTTTAACTGTTTTTTTTCACTCCCTAGAAGTGCCACTTTCTTCAAAGCCCTTTCTAAAAAACCTTTTAAACTATACTCTAGATGGTGAGAATCATTAGGTGCAGAGTACTTTAAGACACAGTGATTCATTAACAGTGTTGCCAGCAGACTCTTTAAGGTCAAGTAACATCAAAGATGAGAATCCTAGACCTTTCTGCTCAGGAACAGGGCAGCATTTCAGCTCTCACAATCCAGAGGCTTCATGTTATCTACTTCTGATCATTTGAAGTCAAATAGCAGTGTGACAGCCTAGCCAAGCAACTTTTTGAACCCTCAAGCTCCACTCATGTTTATTCCCTTGGACACTGACCCTTAGAAAGAAAACAGTAATACAAACAAATCCTCTGGAATTGCCCAACATCCCTAGACAGCAGGAGTATGATGAAGACCAAACTGTGGCTGAAGTCCTTAGGCACTGGAGATCTGCATGGGAAGCTTCGTCTATTCAAAAGTTTTAATGCTGCAGTGCAGGGCTTCCCAACCAACCTCAGCTATTGGCAAGGACATGAGTCTGTAATGCAGTCTGCATGCCTGCTGTCCCTGACAACACCTGATCAAGGGAACAGCAGCTTTTTGTGGCTTTTTACAACATACTGCCCTGATTCACAACTTGGCAATCACATCCACAAGGGCATTAAGGGAAACCAGCACTTTGTTCCTGCTTCATTGTACATTTTAGAGTATGTTTCAGGTGTATTGCAGTCTGAAAATCCTGGTGTTTTTGCTGATGGCATATCATCGAAGCCTTTACCCTCATTTAGCAGGTTAAAGTCTTGTAGCACAAGCTGTGAACAGTTGTTACAGGTCACTGATAAAAAGCAATAGAGGTTTCATGGGCCACCCTAGGTTAATGTTAGCCACAAGCAGCATGAGAATGAGAAGGTTTGTGCTGAGAACAGAGAGGCAGTTTGTAACCCATTGCATCTCATTATCACTGTACTCTGGCCTCTAGATAGTGTGTGTATACACTGAGGTGGTGGAGACTCCAAGGGATGTACAAGACAGGCCTATTAGTAGAACTTGGAAAGGCTAGGAAGAGGTTTTCCTTATCTGCTAGGAGGAAGTATGTATCAATCTAGGGGAGACGCTTTCCCGGTCTGGGGGACAAAGCCTTCTGTAGTATGTATTGAAATTATTTTTATTATATCTATTTTATTTGTTGTACATATTGTCTAACCTCCTGTCCAGGCTCTTTACTTTCCCTGTCTTTGCATAATGGAAACACTAGCCTGAATGCTGCTCCGACAAACTTGCTTCACTAACTGCTCAGTTCTCGGTGTTCTGCCCTGGTATTGACTCAGTTTTACTTTTTTTCTGGGAGATATGCAAGAGCTAGGAGCAGGTGCTCATATAAAACTCAGTCCAAGATTATTTATCTTGAAAC
The DNA here is from genome assembly GCF_003343035.1 of Apteryx rowi. Classification (NCBI taxonomy): domain Eukaryota; kingdom Metazoa; phylum Chordata; class Aves; order Apterygiformes; family Apterygidae; genus Apteryx; species Apteryx rowi. The sequence goes on from NW_020450938.1 coordinate 2,292,356, forward strand.
CATAAAACTGTCTTTCCATGCCTGCTCTAACATATCTCTGGACAAGTACATGATTACTACTGTTTTGACATTTCTTATCCTCCTTCCTCTTTCCCATTATTCTCTGTGTTTTATGTATTTCTGAACTTAGCCCAGTTAGTGTGTAGGCCCCTCAATGCTGTGCACCACCCTGCTTCAGTGGGCTTTTTATCCAAAATTCCCAAACCTGATTGTTCATGGTGAGGGTCTTCAATTCATATCTAGGCTCCTCAGTATAAGTGTTCTCATTTACAGAAGCACAGAGAACACACAGATCTGTTTCAGTCGGAGGAAGCTGAGTTTGCATGTCACCTTTAAAATCAAACCACTTACGTTTTAGTACCTGAACATGGATTTTGGAGCATAGCTTTAAGTATTCAGTGTAGGTATTTTTAGGGCATGACAGGCATCTCTAAAAATCTTTTTAAAGATACTATGCAAACTTATATATACTATACATATACTTAATCAGCCCTTAATCAGCACAATTATCATAATAATTGTCTTTTTCAACAAAATATTAGTTATCATCAACTCTTTTCTGGATGAGGCATTATTAATATAAATCATTATCTCATTTAKTACTCAGGGTCAATATCAACATCTCCGTACCCTGTATTCTACACTGTATTAGCCTTTCCTACAAGGAATCTTTTGCTAAAGGAATTTTCTCTCCCTGCTCACCAGAAATGTGGGGATCCTCCCTGGGAATCATTCCAGGTAAGAAGCACTTCTTGTAGTCAGCTTGCTATAAATGATAGAACAAAACACAGCACTGCTCTAGCCACAACCAAGGTGCCTTTTAACAAGCTTGTTATTTGATGGTATATGACGCTATGCATGACCTAGAGATACATTAAGCATTTCCACCATGCTACAAGTATCTAAACCACTGAGTTTCAGTTCTCCCTTCTCACCCCTGTAAGTCAAATCCAGCAGCCTGCAATAGCGCCTATTAATTTATAGACTTAATCCCAAGGGCATAGCTGCACGCTTGCGAGAAGGCGTGTTTGGTCAGCTGTTGCCACAGTGATGGCACAAAAAGACAACAACCAAGAAGAAAAGAACCTGTAGCTGCATGTATGCTTTGATGGATCTGGGCATTTAGGGGGGTTTATTTGTTCCTCTATGCAGCACATTTGGAGATGTTTATGTACCTTTTCTACCATTCTAGTGGAATGTAGGATGTTAGAAGAAAAAGAGGATGCTGAATGTATTAGATTTGCTGTGCAAATTTTGTATTCCTTACAGACATAAGAGATATAGACTATTCCTTATAGACAAAAAGGTTTCTGCAATACAAAGCTGAAATGTTATAGCTTATTGCAGTGTTTTGAATTTCATGAGTACATTAAGGTGTTTAAAATTATTTATAATGAAATGCAGCTAAATAAAGTACTTGTTAAAGCAAAACAAAACAAAAAAATCCTGAGAAGATATGATGTGATTACCACCAGGAAAAATGACAGGTAGCTGCTTGTTACAGAAAATACAACATTACTGAACTAATTTAAAATCCAGATAATTTTCCTTAGGAAAAGATTCAGCAGTAAACTGTTTAGGGGCTGGTGGATTTCTTTGTTTCTTAAAGATGGTAGAGATTCGTACACAAGCATCAGCAAAGGGCAGCTTTCTGAGCTGTTCCCTGCCAATTGCTGACAAAGGCAGTCCTAATGAATCATTCTGAATTGTGATCATGTGCTACCAGCCCACAGTGAGCTGCCAAAGAGGAAGTGCAGCTTGTTTTCTTTCATTTTCTTGATTCCTATGCTGTAGGAAGATGAAAGGAGAAGGAGGAGGAGGCAACAGCGGCAGCCAAACTTAATAAATAATTCTGACGATTCCTGATATCAAATGGAGGCCCCTGAGTGGGATCCACTGAAAAATGACACCCTTCCGCCAACCCTGACGCCAGCTGTCCCTCCGTATGTGAAGTTGGGCCTGACCATTGTTTATACTGTTTTTTATTCACTTCTTTTTGTGTTCATCTACGTCCAGCTCTGGCTGGTCCTTCACTACAGGCACAAGAGGTTCAGTTACCAAACTGTCTTTCTGTTTCTGTGCTTGTTTTGGGCCTCTCTTAGGACTGTGCTCTTTTCATTTTACTTCAAAGACTTTGTCACAGCAAATTCTCTCAGCCCCTTCATCTTCTGGCTTCTCTATTGCTTCCCAGTCTGCCTCCAATTTTTCACCCTGACCCTGATGAATCTTTACTTCACACAGGTAAGCAACAGACATTTGGTTGATTAAATCTAGCATAATGGTAAAGCATTATTTTTTTAAGGTTCATGAGAAAGATGTAATTTCCTAATGTACTTGGGCAGGGCAAGAAGCACGTATCAGGTATTTGGTTGGGAATTTAACTTTTAATCTATATGCAACCGATCAGTGTTACAATGAAACCCAGAGCCTGAAGTGATTGCTTCAGGAATGGCAAAAGAATATATCTACTGTCCATTAAAATGATGTCATTTAATTTGAAGACTGGGAAAAATTTTTACAGGAGAGCTTGAAGGTTAGACCTCCAAAGTGCCTTTCTATTGTTATTCTTTGTTGTTGTTGTTGTTGTTGTTGTTGTTGTTGTTGTTGTTGTTAGACCCCATAAACTCCCTGGCTTAGCAAACCTAATCTCTGTGTGCAGTCAGAATTGTAATTTCTAATTTTGCTGACAGCTGCTCCCCACCCCCCCAGATTTTACGTAGGTTGACTGAAATGTTTCTGAGTGAGTAGATTTCTCTTTTGTATATCAATAGTCAAATTGTTGATAGAGTCCTACCGCAGCCCCAAATTTCTATTATGATCTGTGTTACAAGTAGCACTGAGTGCTCTTTGTGTCTAGGCCCCTGTAAGTGCTAGGTGCTGTACAGAGATGTACCTTCTGCATCAAGGGCACTGTGATGTAAAGGTAAATTAGCTGTATAGAGGGGGAAGGGAGTAGTATCTGTGCTTTGGAAAGAGACCTTGAGAGGGTATCTATGCTATGGACAGCTAAGAAGCCAGAAGAATTAGACTGCACGGTGCTCCATGTTGCTGCAGTTAGACTGGCTTGGATGCACTTACAGTGGGCTTGGGTGTCTCGGCACTGGGCTGCAGGCTGGGATGTTAGCATGCTGGGAGGCAAAGAGAGGCTGCCTGGCTTGCCTGAGAGCTCKCAGGAAGCTTCCAGGAGGGCAGGGATTTGATTCAGTATCTCCTGAATCTCACTCCAGTGCCTTGAGCAAGAAGCCAAGCCTGCCCTCAGATGACCTATGGCAAAGTCTGCTTTCCCAGCACAGGTGTAGCTGGCCATGAGAGCACCCGCCAGCCCTGCAGCACCCGCGACAGTGCTCAGGACGCTTTGGGCTTTGCCATGAGCCCCGCTAGGGACCAGCTCAGGGCCTGGATCTGGGTGCCTCTGTAGTGGTTACAGCTACCACAGGACTGTAAATTCTGAACATCCTGGCTGGAGAGATCAGGCTGCTTGTGAGAGCTACCAGCCCAGAGCTGTAAAAGCAGAGGTGGTAAGCATGAAAGCTAGAAGAGGACTTTAGTAGAGGATATTAAATACTTAGAACCACATACACGTTTTTGCAAATTTATTTACTTTTCTGGATTCAGTGTCTGAAACACCTGCTAACACACTCTGCTCCACTCCCCTGGACTTGAGATATATTAGAGGGTTACAGGAACCTTTCATCTGTATGCTACTCAAATCCAGCTCAGGCATGTAGTGACCTATGCTTTATCCCATGGCTATTGTGAGAGACATTTGATGATGGTGCAGTTCCCAAGGGGCAAGTGTCCATCATCATGCAGAGTCCATCACCGTCACAGCAGTTGGGACTAAATCATAGCCCTGGGCCAGATTCTTCCTTCAGACACATGTAGAGGTCCCATTGAAGTTCGAAGGCAGAATGCAGTATCTTGGCTCTCAGGCAAGAGAAGCTGAGGATGATATGAGCACGGAGAATGCACTGCAGTCTGCACTCTGTGCATTAGAGTGCCAGCTCTCAGGGGCTTAGTGTCGTGGTAACCGATTCCTTTTGTCTGAGGAAAAATCCAAGAAGAGAGTATACAGAATGCACTCATACGTCCTTTTAACCTATTTTTGGCATTTCTGTCTGATATCATTAAGGAAGTACAAGTCAGCAGTTGGAAACATGGAAAATGCTAAGGCTATTGGTTCTGCCTTTAACACAGTTTCTGCTTTGTCACCATGAGCCCTCACAATCTTCCTCTGAGCTCTTCTATAAAAGAGTGTAATGGTTACCTGTCTTACATAGCTGTTGAGAGGCTTTTGAAACAGTATTTAAAAGGACTTTAAGACTTTGTGGTATGTCTCACAATCTTTAAAGATTGTGAGCCACTGTAGACAAGCATATTATCAAGCATATTATTAGTATTACTGTTTGCTTTGGAGCTGGTTGCTCCTGTGAAATCTCATCTCAAATATCTCCCCAGCCAGAACAAAGCCTTAAGAAATACAAGCATAGCCATTGTAAGAATATAATGTAAGACATGGAATCAATGCACACACTTTTAATTCCCTGTTATTAATTCTTTACTTCTAACCATTAAAAGGTGGTTTGGCTTGAAATTCAGCATCTTCTTGAGACTGTATTTTTAATGTGCATCTAGCTTTCCACAGTGGACAAGCAAGAACTAGTGTGAAAGGGGTGGGGAGAAAGAATTTTGTTTTCAGTAATGGCTTATAACTTCACAGACCTGTTTGGAAGCAACTTTTATCCCCTTTTTTCTCCAGAAAGAAGGAAAGGGACGACAGCTGTGTCTCACTGCATGGAAACCATGCTAGTTAACTGGTGCTAAGCTAGAGGAAAAGAAGTTATCTAGGTATGGCATACGAACAAAGGACTAGAAGAGACCTCATGAGCCTGGAACATGGCAGTGTTTATTAACTGCTGTATGGCACACAGCATTTCTACATGGGGCACTGCTAAGAACACTTTTGGACATGGATATGAGATGAAAAATTAGTTCCAAAAAACTGCAGATCCTCCTAGCCAAAGAAAAAAACTCATTTGACAAGTGCCTGAGGGCATTTTTTAGAATAATAAGCAGCTTTGAATCTGACAGGAAGTTAGCCACAACTGTTGTCTTTATAATAGGTATCCCTAAGCAATGGGGTCACAAATTTGGACTGTATCTTTTGTGTAGCAGGACAAATAAGCCACGATGGCATCAGCACAGCAGGGGTTATTCCCAGATTTGCACATCACCTTCAACAGAAAGAACAGAGGAATTCTAATGCATCGGGGCAGGATGCTAAACCAGGGGACCAGTAGACAGGAGAGAAGTTACAGTCAAAATAGTTTTGACTCAGAACAATTCCTTAGAGGTCTTTAGGTTGAATGCCAAATTCAGAGTCCTTTCTTACTGTCTTGATACCCTACTTATGGCAAAATGAAAAGGATGCTGAAGGTAAGGCATATATAATGTTACCTCCTCTCAGAAATCATGTACTGCAGAAAATACACGTGGTCTCTAGTAAGACAGCTGAAGAGAATTTATTAATCCTTTGTCTGTATTCATTCTCTTGTCTTATAAAGGAAAAAAAATACGTGACCTGCCTCTCAGGATAAGCTTCTGTTTACTTAGAAATCATTAAAGTAAGTCTTAAATAAAAATGAGATCCAGTGGCAGTTTCATAAAAGAACAGCCCAACACCTGCAAATAACCAAGCCAGAGAAACTCCCTGGTCCATTAGATAGTGAACAGAAGTGTGCATTTCCACCTACAGAGACCAAAAAGCCCATAGGTCTGTTTGCTTCACACCTGCACCTCCCACAGGTTTATTTTGGCTGTTTGATAAAGTAAAGACTGTAAATTGGCAAATAACATTTTCCACTTTAACCAAATCCAGACAGCGAGGATCCCAGCATTCAAGCACTCTTTTGTTTGTGTCCTGCCTAGCCAAATCTTCCATTCTTCCCTGCCAATGGCAAGGGGAGACTGAGATGAGTCCTCAGGCTTTACAGTCAGTGCTGTGGGCATAAGTTTAAAGAGGATCTGGGAAAGAAAATAAAAGAAAATAAAAACTTGCCTTTTATGGTAGTGAGGTGGGGGGAGGCAGAGAAGGGCTTGCTTCAGTTTGTTCTGTTTCTTTCAGACTTTACGTTTCCCTGGGGAACAGGATACAAATGAAGGAGGAGGAAGGCGAGGATGGAGGGCTACAGACTCAAAAAACAAGGTCAAGGCCAAAGACTGTGAGTGGTAGGGAAGGTTGGAAATCCCAGCCCCCCTCTATGGCCAGGCACAGCAAACTATTTGGTGGCCTGTAGGTTTAACCGTTACGTTCTCAAGCACCTAGGGAAAGTGGTGCTGAGCTAAAGAACTGAGAGGCTGTATAGGTGGAGAGGGTCTGGTAGGTGGATTTAGCTCTCCTTCCTCTTCCCTAACCATCTTCCCTTTCTCTGGCATCCAGATTGGGAAGTTTACCTTGCCTCCCAGGCAGGGCTGATAAAAATCAGGGACTTTCTAATGAAGAGAAATTGTGCAGGGTAAGACAGTTTGGAGAGGAGCTGGCCATGCTAGAAGTACTTTGAAGGGTGGGGTAAAACCAGTGCAACACTTTCGGAGAGGTTTCGTATCTCAGTGGAATTCTAATTGAGGTACATGTTATCTCTGTGAAGAAAATTAAGAGAACTTATCCTCTAATTACTCTGGATAGAACTTTAAAAGTAATACCAACAGTGAGAGAACAGAAAGGACTTTTTATTTAGTATTTATTTTTAATAAAAAATAATACACCATTTTTTACAGAGCTTTATATTAATTTAAAACATGCTCTAGATGTACATAGGACTACACAGGAGTCAAAATACAGGTGGTAAAGCATCAGCAAATATGTTGGGTCTATAGGAGAGAAGTTAGAAGTGCGCACAGAGATGCTGTCTGCCAGCGTCTGACAGAAGGAATAAGGTGATTTGAGTTAGCAAATGATTTGATGGGAAAGCTATACATGCAAGTTTACTGTGACTGCCAGACTCATGATGGTCCCTCTCCCACCTGTACTAGTTTTACAAAGTTACACAAAGCTGCATATGATAGTGAGACGTTGTCCGTGTCAGTAGGCCTTGCAAACCATGTAGAGTTTAGCGAGTAGAGAGAAGACTGGGCATATTTAGGGGAATCTGATCCAAATGTAGGAATATTTAACATGAAAGAATGAACAATGGGAGAAGGAAAGAAGGGGAAGGTGGGCCTTGGACTGGAACATACACAGTGGAGGAAAGGTGTCCAAGCTGATGGGGGTGGGTCTGGGCCCGCATGAGGCAGATTTTCAAGGTGCAAAGAGATGTTTGCATGGAATGTGACAGAGGAAGGGAGAGGGGCAGTCGTGAAAAGATCTGAGAGGAAAGAGCACACCCTGAACTCCACAGTTTTCTGAAATGAGAACTGGTGAATAAAGGTAAACTTCATTCCTGTGCAGAGAGCCAGCTTGAGATGTATGCAAGCACTTAACACATACCTGAAGCTTTATGGTGAGCTGTGGTTCCTGTAAAAGTGAATTGATTAACTAGACCTGGGGGTACACTGAAGGCCTATGCCAGCATTAGTATCAGCTCAGCTAAATCAGAGCACGGATTGAAAATTGCTGTAGTGAGATTTTTTTTTCTTTTGCTCTGGGCATATGTGAGTTGGCTTTGACACCTGATTCATTGCTACTTACCAGGCCTGAGTGGCTCCTGATGTAACTTGCATAGCCATAGCAGGAGCCCCCTTAACTTCCAGCTCCACTGCCCGTGGGCCCTCCTGCCAACCCCATCGCTCTTCTGCTGGGGCCCTGGTAGGACATCCTGCAAAGTTAGCTTGCAGCTGTTTGCATCAGTTCCTGCAAGAGAGGAATTTTCCTTGGCTCAAGGGCTTTTTGGAGTCCTTTTGTACTGCTGCAGTTCTGTATGCCAGACGTATACCTCAGGGGAGTGGAGGAGGGAGTGTGAGAATCTCATTTGAGGTTTCCAGTTCTTCAGCAAAAACAAGAAATCAAAACAGTATATTTCTACTTTAAAGAACAAGCAAAAGGGGAAATGTTTTTAAGAAGAAAAAGTAATCTTTTAGACATTAGAAAATTAGCAGGGAATTTCACTAGCTGATTTTTTTTCCTTGTTGCTATTCATTTTGGGGCTCTCTGAAAGATCTTTTTTAAAAAATCTGCCTTCTGCTTGCTCTTTAGTCTATTCTTAGGAGTAGCCTGGTTTGCTCTGGTTTGCTGGAAGACTTGCTTAGATGACTCAGATGTTGACTGGAAGCTTTCTCAATGCTGTTGCGGGGAGGGGCCATTGAGCAACCAGTCTTTTCTTGCAGGGTGCTTTGAGTTAAATGACTGTAAAAGCAAAAAGCTGCACCCACGCGTGTAAGGTGTATTGAGATCAGCTTCTGACATCCTTAGTCCCACTGAACAGCCCTTTTTTTGTGACGGTCACACTGCTTCCAGCAAGGGTGCTCATGGAATAAGGCACTATCAGTGTAAGCAAAGGTAGCAGAACCTGGCCGCCTATGTTTCTGTCTAGTGGTGAATTTGTGAGAGTGCCAACGCCTTACACTACAGCTTTCACTCTGTGTAGTGTTCGTTTTTTTTTCTTAATGGTCATTTTGCTCTGATAAAATTCAGAAGCATATTATCCACTGGCACAGTTTCACCAAATGTAGAATCACAATAACACAGCCATTTTGGCAGTCTCACCTCTAGAGATGTTGTCCTGCAAATTACCTGCAACAGGAACATGTCACATCTGGTTTTAGCTAGGTTAGCCACAGAGTTTTTGCTGAGTAGGGCGGACTTGCACTGTGTCTTGTGACAGGAGTGCTCTGTGACATTAGAGGGGTGAGTGGGTCCTTGTTGGGGGACCACAGGAGATGGTATTCCTGGACTTATGAATCTCCTAGGTTTTGTGGACCCAGTGTAACTCATGGCCCACTGCAAATTGCTTGTCTTGGGCGGTTCTCTACAGTAGCTTTGAACGCTTCTGTTCAGCACTGCTCGTGAAAGTTGTCAAAATTAACGGTACAATATGTGTGAGTAAGCACTACTCAGAACAGGTGAGGATTGTGGAATGGCCCTAGAGACAGGTTTTTACTTGTTCAGTTTAAATGAGGTCAGGAATCTGTTTACTCCCCAATTGACCACAGTGTCATCCAGAATAAACAGGGTAGGCAAAATGTCTCATACAAAAAGGGTACAGGAAGTATTTGGAACCCCATCCCTCCTCTAAAAACTGCCAGCCCCCAACTGCACCACAGAAAAATGAAACTTTCACAAGCTTCTTATACCTTTCCTTCAAGTAGCAAGTAAATAACATAAAACTTGCTCCTAAATTCCTGTGAGAATTCATGATCTAGGTATTTAGATAATGAATCACAAAAATCTTCTCTAAGGGATAGTGCCAGAGGTGTTAACTATTTGGAAACAGTATCGATGGTTGCAGAATATTTTTAGGGTTTTTTTTCAATTTCTCAATTTTATTCTCAGCTATTATTTTTGCAGGGCCTGCTAAAAAGCTCCATGCTCTCTACTGGTTCACCTAGTGCTAAGCAGACTGACATGCCACAGAAATAATTTCCATGTTAAGGCAGCTATTTATGGTGAATAGGAGTTAAATGACAAGTTGTTCCAGGAGCACTGGAACAAGTGAAGCCTGATTTCTCCAGATCTGTGTCTCATGCTTGACTTTGAGCTGTGACTGAAGCTGTTTCCATAACTGGGGCATTTCTTATGGTACTTTCCTATGCAGAGTTTCTCATTTTGGGTGACATGTAGGATCATTATGCAGTATTCTGCATACAGAGGGCATATATGAGATGCATTTACAGGGCCCCTCACTTCTATCGAGTCACTGATTTTTAAGAGGGTGATAGAAAGGCCATGTCTTTGACACTTCAAGAATTCTGTCTTCAATTCTCTGACCAGACCATTTAAAATTTGGTGGGGACAGGTAGACAGGTTCACAGGCAGGCGCATGCCTACACATACTTAGTGATCATGTAAGTCCTGTTTCCTTGGGAAAGTATGGTAATCCTAGCAAATATTATGCAAGATACATTAAAGTGCATGCAAAACCAAATGAAATGGGTAAGGCGAGATAAGCTGAGAAGAAAACAATTAGGAAATAACACACAATATATCATGTGGCATGATTTTTTTGTAATACTAGTAATCAGTGTGTTTCAGTGTAGGCTGCTGAATTTAAATAAATGACCTTTATAAACTGAGTTTGCTTGGAGTTGTGTTAGCTTGTGAAAAAGCAATGATGCTTCTTTTTAAGCTTTTTTTTTAAATCAAGATAAAAATTTGTTAATATTTTTTTCTATAATTTCTGACAGTGGTTACACACCTGGGACTGATATTACATACATATTACATACATACATAATTACATGCAGCAAAAGTGTCAATATTTTGTCTTTTCTGCTACAGCAAGATAACTATTGTGCCTGAGCTATCTCACTGTAAAAATATGTACTGTTCTCTTAGTGAACTTGTAGTCAGTGGAAGCCAAACACATCTCAGAGTAAAACAAGGAGTTTGGTTCTCACCAACATCCTTCTGGTGATATGACATGTTTAAACATATATATCCAATTTCAGGCCAGTGTACTATGGGCAGGGTACTAAGGGCTCTTTATGTGAATAGAGCATCTCTCCCAATATGCCAGTATGAGCTGATCTGCATGAGAGACAGGTACTGATAGGTCTCATAAGGGCATAATTATTTACCTTTTTGATCGTACCGGCATTGGTCCTCTGGTGAATATTGGTGTAAAGGACCTAATTCCCAAGCCAAAATAAGCAAAAATAATGATACGGACAATTTGTATACAGGTATATCTTAATCTCCTGCTGAGTGATTTTAATAATTTGTTTATAGGTTGCCTGCCATGGATAAGCCATAAATGCAAATTTATTGTGTAATGAAACCTGTCATTACATTTCATGTGATGTGAGACAGGATTCCTGTGGATCACAGGGTCTTTCTTTACTTACATGTATCCTACGTCTGATGCAATATTTTTCTGTTTTCCAGGTGATTTTCAAGGCTAAGTCAAAATATTCCCCAGAGCTACTGAAATACAGGTAAGAACTGTCATAAAGAAAAGTAGCCATGCACTCAGAGAAACACTACATCTTTGATAATATGCAGYGGTCATAACTACTCATATTTATATACAAATGTTTTATAATGATGAATGGTGGTTCTGACACCAGCTTCTCTCCTGTGATATTTAGAAGTCTGTGTCATTTCCCAACACAAGCACCATTTTTAGACATTCAGATATTTCAAAGGCAAGTATTTCAATTGCAAGCAGGAAACACTGAGTTTGGTGATCTGTTTACAGGTTCTTAAAGAAACTCTGTATGTTGATGAATTCAGGTCCAGTGCTTTGGTAAAYGTGGCGGGAATGAGTGAAACTGGATATGTCTTAGTTCAGAATTGAGGCCAGCGGTAATAAAAGAGAGACTCAAAAGCTTTGAGAAGGTGAGAGAAGAGTTGTGAAGGGAAGGAGGTAGAGAGAATGGATTCAACTTGATGGTGTGCCTGGGAGCTCACAGATAACTTCCCATAACTCCAGAGAGTAGAGGTTATGGCAGCTTTGCATTTACGTTAGGAATTTGTTTGAGATCTTGTTTGAGATGGAGGAATTGTCAGAAACTACTTAAAAGCTCTCCAAAAGGTGGTAGATGTCCAGGAAGCTGAAGAAGAGCTCAATAAATTAATGTTTATATACCTAGAAGCCTCAGTCAAGGGCAAAGTTGTTTAGTTAGGATAAGAGAGAGAGACTGTCTCTTCTCTAAAGAATTTACAGTCTAAAGTCAGGATAGGAAAGCAGAGTAATTTGCAACTGTAATCTGACCTGTTACTTGCTGACTGTTCAGCAGAATATGGTACTGTATCAACAGGTCAAATACTAAAATTGTTCTTGCCCTGGAAAGCTTGTTATCAAGTCTGGTTTTGATACCGCTAGAGAGGCAGAGGTCTGGAGCAAGTGTTTCAGAAACTGTGTTTGGTAGGATGTACAATGAGAGCAGGGTTGGGGTGGGCTGTGCTGGGGCTGGTAACCAGTATGGGCCAGGCAGGGTTTGCCGGCTGAGTGAGGGATGAGGGCTCCTTGCTGGAGAGCAGCTGACGCAGCAAATGTAAAGATGAGAACAGAAAGGCTGCATCTGTTTGGTGGACCCAGGAATGCTTCCAAGTTAGTGGGTTTGTGTGCACACCTTGGCCACATCCCAAACCACAAGGGGCAAGAGCCGGATGCTCCATGGTCAGCACCGTGGCACACAGATCAGCATTCCCCTTTGGTTTCTGTGGGAAGGAAACCCAGGAGTGTGGGCTGGCTGACAACCATGACACACACCAGCCAGGTCCCCAGCCAGCCCCCAGAATGAGTGCGGGGCATGCCTGCCTCTGACAATACACAGAGCCAGGAGGAACAAAGAGGAAGGCTTTGCAGAAAGCCTGGGCCGTAGGACAGGGTGGTGTGAGGCAGGTCTGTGAGCATGTTCCTGGCTGGCTTTGAAGGTGAGACAGGAGGTTTGAACCTCATCTGCTACTGGTGTTTGTGGCAAGGCTTTGTTCTTGAAAAAATGCTTGAAAGTGTCTTTAAGCAAAGGGGGCTTCAATGGGTCATGGGTATGGAATGAGTACTTCAGCACCCTGCACATAGCTCTTGGAGCATTTCCATTCCTAAATACTTATGTATTGTGACCTGAGTTATTCTTGTACAGACTACCTATCCCACAACAGCTTCATGTCTACCCTGCCTCTCGTCTACTGCATTTCTAACAGAGCACTCTCAGGTCTGGCCTAGCCTTCTTCCTCTTGTGCAGCTCTACTGGTGAAGGACCTGATTAGCATTTTGTTTTAATGTCTGCAGCTCTTAGCATGGATGTGGTTAGCTTGCATATAAGGGCCATGTAAAGCTGACCTGGTTTCCTTTCTTGTACAGGGTAACTGAAGTGGTGTAAATACATACACACCCAGATAGTTGATACACCACTGCGCATTAACTATAATAGGCCAGTGAGAGACGAATGATTTTGGCCTACAGACAGGAGCTAGAGTCTGCACTTACTGAATTTGATTTTTCTTCATTGCCGAATGTTCACTTTTTGATTTTTTTTTATTTTCTTTAATAAATGTCAGGCCTTGTTGCCTGGTGTTGTCATTCCTGCTATAGGTAACGACTACAGGAACCGGGCAGCAGTGAAGTAGGACTGCATCTGTGTATTGACACAGGCCTCAGAAATCAGAATCTTTCCAGATAAGGAAAAAAATGATAAAATGCTGACAGAGATCCAGAATCTAAAGCGAACTTTACTCAGCCCAGCCTTCATGTTGTTAGTCACTATAGCAAAAGAGCTTATGGCCAGGCCTGTGACAACCCACCTTTGTATTTAAATAGCCCTGCTGCATGTCTCCCTGGGCTTGGGGATTTCTTAAAATCACTGGGTTTGGGTGAGGCTTACTGTTCTGTGTGTGCATGCCTGGTTACACACAAGCCTCAGACCCTGTATGGTTTCTGAGGAAACCACATACAAAATGCAGTAGTTTCACACAGATTTTCCTGATAAGCCAGCCAAAACTCACTGCATTCAGCTGAAGTTTGATTTTAGGTTCAAAGAAGAACTTAGAGGGTGCATCCAGGCTGGCACAGTAAGAGCAGAACACCCTAGCACATGCCTTCCACAGAGCTTTTTATTACACAGAGCTCCTTTTCAGGGACCAGCCCCAAAATGAGGATTATGCGCAATAGGTTGGACAAATAGTCGCTGGTGTAATGTGGGAGCATCTCCCTGCCCTGCCTTTCTGTTTTCTAAAAAAATGTTTATTCAACCCTTGTAGGTGCCCTGGTAGCTGAGATTTAGTGACACATTTTGCCTTTAAGTGAGGCAGTAATGCTTTCTGCAGCTGCAGAGATCCTAAAACTGCCCTGAGAGATGTAGCCTTCATCTCCATCGGTGCTTATTCAGAGGCTCAGCAACAACGCCTCTGTTGTCAAAATAGGCAGCCGTTTCCCCAGCCGCATCATGTTAATAAGGGGGATGGAAGATCATTATGTGAAGAGCTGCACAACTGGCTGGCCATGACAGCTCACCCTGGCACATACAAGAGTGTGTGGGCATGACAGCGTTACAGTGCTTTTTTTTGCTGGACCCAGGCAAGGAGGAGCCTGGCCTGGAAGCCTCTAAGCCTCACTGGTGGCAAGCCACCATCAAGGACATGCAGGCTGCACTGAAGCAGAAGGTCCTCCTGACTAAGTTGAGCAACAAGGGAGCATGTTCTTCTTACAGGCAGGCAAGGTGTGAGAGCCAGCCTTTCCTCCTCGAGCCTGACCCTCACGAGAATATTTTACCTGCATTGCAGTCAGGGAGCAGAGATGAATCCATTAAATGGGCTTTGGGAGAGGAGGGGAAGGAAGACACATGACCATCACTTAAAGACTTTTGAAGTATTAATAAATACAAGCTGTAAAGATACTACCACTACCACTGGGAACTGAGTTCTCCAGAGGAAGCCATGTGAGAGAGGAGCTTCAGGACTGCACTGATTCCAGCATTAGAGTGTGAGGTTTATAAGAGCAATCTGCAGCCACTTATCCTAAAACCAGAGCCCTCCTCCAGAAAGTTAAGAATGAGTATAATCTTCCCCCTCAAGAGGAAATTTCCATGGCTGACCAAGAAAAGACAGCAGCCCTGCTCACTGCCAGATATAACTGAGAACAAGGGCATTGATTCATAAACACAAACAGACTTTTAGGCTTTCAGTTCTCCCAGTTACACATCCGAAGGGTCTCAGAGATGTACCCCTTCCTTTCCTGTCCTCAAAAAAAGCCAGCTGTTCTTCAGTTTTATGGGTGGGTTGATACCATCCCAAAAGGATATGAGCATGTGGAAATAAAAGATCACCACTGGGTGAAAGTATTTTTAAACAATCAGATTTCGATTCCTCAGAGATAATCTGGGCATTTCCTATCAGCCAAATTCAAAATTCCCAGCAGACATGAAGAGCTGGGGACCAAAAGCTCTTGTTCAGTGACTGCAGTTCATGAACCTTACCTGAAATTGCTTTGGTCAGCAGTGATAATGAAATAAGCAACACCAGAAATGGAAACACACTTCATTTTTTTTTTAATGAAGAGCTCTGCAGCTGTGTGTAGGAGTAAAGAGAAATTAAAAACAGCCTTCCTTCAGTATATGCCATACTGGTATTGCAGGTATCAGTGCTGGGGAGATGGATAAAAGAGATGGGGGAAAACAGCCCAGCTTCTGGGCTTCTCTCTCTCTCACATTTCTGTTCCAGCTCTGCTCCTGTGGTTGTGCAAATGAACCCTTTGCATGGCATGGATGGCAAATGCCAATTCAGAATCAATGTGCATATTTAAAATTCTTGATTCTCCTTTCAAAAAGCTGCTCATGATCAAAATATTTAGGAAAAGGGACAGAGAAAGGAGCTGGGGAGCTAGTACCTGAGAGATTTTTCCTCCTATTAGACACTTCGTTAATTTAATATGCAGTCTGACTGCAGACACAGGCAGTCAGTGATGCTGTTCATGGGAATAATCATGTACTAAAACCAAGATCAAAACTGGTCCTTTCCAAGCAGCTCAACCTTTTACAAGGTTTCTCATGCAAGTGAATAGTCGTGTAAGAATAGGTCTGTGCTGTATGATGTGTACACTCTAAGAAAGCACATGCATTTTTAAAGTCATTTTTAAGAACTGTGCCATTGTATTTCTGCTACAGACACGTTCATGTTTTGTTGCTTGCCATTAGTTTCTTATGGCCTAAAGTTCTTACACTGTAGAACTTCAAAAGCAGGTTTGAAATGAGCGATGTTCATCTCCAGCAAGCTGGAGCACTTTGATTTAGGCTTGGGCAGCTGGTTTCTATGCGAGCTCTCGCAGCCCCAAGATGTGTGCTTCCATCGCTCAGAGTGCAGCACCAATCTCATGACTGACACTTGCTGAACAATGTTGCTAAAACTCTGTTTTCTCCTCACCCTCCCAGGTTGCCCCTCTACCTGGCTTCTCTTTTCATAAGTCTCCTCTTCCTCTTGGTGAATTTAACATGTGCGGTATTGGTGAGAACAGAGAATTCAGAGAGAAAAGTCATTGTCTCTGTCCGGGTGGCAATTAATGACACGTTGTTTGTGCTGTGTGCTGTCTCACTCTCCATCTGCCTGTATAAGATTTCCAAGATGTCTTTAGCCAACATTTACTTGGAGTCCAAGGTAAGGTACATTTTCAGTTCTTTTACAGTACCTTCTCGGAGACAATGGCAGTGCAAGGCAAAGGCCTACAATTCTTTAGATCCCCTGAGAGCTGGAGGCCTTAAACTTCACAGCCTGCACCTGGCTGTCCATCCTGCCCACAGAGATACTAAATAGTAGGTTGTAGCAAAGGTGCTTTTGGCTAATACCAGAGACCTCAAAATACAGTGTTGTGAGACAAAGAATTTACAGAACATGGTAGCTGGAGTTTCTCACAGCTGTTTTCCAGTTGGATGCTGCTTTCTCCAGACCCCCAACTGAAAACCACTTCATTTCAGTACTACTACATAAAGGTGGTCTATACTTCAGGATCCTTCACCTTGTCAAATTATTGGCTGATTATTTTAAATATTTAAAGTAGCAGTGTGCTGAAGATAAGCCAGAAAGAGGAATATGAACCTCCCTTTATGAATTTGTATACTGTCCTATAGATAGTGAGAGTGCATTTTAAAAGACTTAAGCATTACAAATTCAGTCCAGTGGGTAGAAGGGGGAAAAAGTCTATTTTATTACAGAATGTTTCTTAAAGAAATATTGTTAGGTTGACAGCTTTGAACACATTCTGTGGTCAAACGGCTGGGTTTACTGGTGGCATCACACAATTTGCAGTAAATGGTTAAATCTTAAAAAATAGAGTTTAACCAATACCGATTACCATAGCAAACCTTTCAAAAAAATTACTTTTCAGCTAGTATTTAGAAAATCTTACAATAAGATTCTTCTCTCCATTTGCTTAATCAGATGATGGGAATATTTTTCCTGTTTAATCAAATCTGGCCTTACTGCACAACTGAAAGTTCATGGCTGAACGGAAGATTTAAAAACGCAGCTTAGTTTGTTTGTTTCTTTCAAATCTGTCATTTGCTGACCAAAGGGCATGAGCAATGGATTATTTTTACTAGTAAGAAAAGGTTTTCTACTATTGCAAATCTCAGAAGCATAAATCTCTGTAACAAAGCAGTGTTAACCTAAGGGAGGCTTTGGTAGATTACTTTGTTCCGTTTCCTCCTCCTGCTGGAAACCTGATCTTCTCTATTTCAAGCTATTTCACAAAAAAACAAACAAACTCTGACATTACTACAGAAAGGAAAAGAGAACACTCACTTGATGAAAGTTTGAATGTGGAAATGAGAATTAATGAGAGCTTTACTTCTTTCTGCTGACCTGAAATTGGAGTTCCTCTGGGGACTTCCAGTAGGATTTGACTGCACATATTTATGGACACAGAAGGCTGGAGCCAGCAGTGAAAAAACATCCTAGTTTAATCTGCTACCGTTGTGCTGAAACACTAGGTAAAAAGAAAAATCCATTTTCTGCAGTGATGTGACAGAAGTAGAGTTGGAGATAATGTGCACTCTGGGGTGTACAGAGATAGGGATTGGTAAACAGGTGAAAACTCATGCAGACATGCTGTATTCCCTTATGTGGTCTGGCCTAGGGGACAGACCTGGCTCTCCAAGCCAAGGTTAAGACAGCACAGAGGAGGTGCAGAGCCCTCCCTTTAGCTGCTGCCTTGGGCTGGATGTGCTACCAGTGCAGGGCTCCCCTCTTCTGTAGCGACCTGTGACTGAGAAAGGATTCCTCTGCCTTTGCTTTACCCTGGCATTCTCCCTTCACCAAGCCACCATGTACATTTGACTGACAGTGAAAATAGGACATGTTTCTTCTTTTTTTTTTTGTACTTGGTGGGTTTAAAGTTTGTTAAACCTGCAGCATATTTAAATGTTAAAGTCCCTGCACCACAAGCTCTCTCCCAAGAATGACAGCTATATGGGGAAACACATATAGGGAAATACCAGCCCCTTTCTGCTCTATAGTTCTGCTGTCCCATGTCTGTAAATGCCACTGAACTGGGATACAGTATGTGCCAGTCAGCAGCTTCTCTGTGCTCTTTCACCCTTGGTTTCCATGACAGCATCGCTGACTTGCTAATACAGAAGAAGAATAGAGAAGTGCCTAGCAAACATTTCCTCTTTGTGGCATTTCTTGCTTGCTGGTCTTGCCACTGCTTTCACCACCACATACTATATTTCTGGTCTCAATTCACATATGACAGCAGGCTCTTGGCTCACTTCTGACATCAGTGCAGGTTATAGCCCCTTTGATGGGGCAGTTCCAGCAGTGTTTTAAGCAGGGAGTCAGAGAGATTGACTGCACTGTGGGTTTCATAATGTTCCTGAGCCTGGCTGTTCTCTGAATTCATATGTGTTTTATTTATTTTGGTGGGAAAGAAGGCAAACTAATTTTCTGCTAGCTTTTTTGGCCAGTCCCTGAACTCCTCTTTAATGACATCAAAGAGCACCCAGCTGGAGGAGGTTGGCTAGCAGAGCCACAGGACAACAGCCACAAGCAGGGATGAGCAGCAGAGGGAGTCTGGTACTCTCCTGAAGGCCAGGGCTTCAGGCATGGTGACTTCCTATACTTCAGTAACCACTCTGGTACATGTGTGATCTACCTGCCATGGCTGTTCGGACCTCTACTGCCTGTAAATCAGGAAGCAGAGTGTTTGAGTGGAGGGAATGGGATGTAGACCTTCATGCCTCCTGCACTGCTACAAAGGGTCCTATGAGAAGAGGAGCAACTGCCCTCTTGGTTCCTCTTTCTCACGTAGATGAGAGGAGCCCATCTACATGGTGTGTGTCTCTGCTGGAAGAGGGAAAGGGGAGGGCTAGTGAAGCAAACAAACTCAAGGCATTTTGTTCCTCTAAAAGGGCACAAAGCACTAACCTGTCTTTCCTGCTCTGGCTGTGCAAGGCACTACTCCAGGGCTAACTGCACAGAATTTCCTTTGAGCTTCTTCTTTCAAAGCCAGTCCCATTTTTGTGCATATGACTGCCTCCATGATCACACACTGATCCTGTAGTGTTGGCTCCCGGATCCCTTCCTTTCTTGCTGTTGCAACAACTGTCAGCCCTCCTGTGCTGGTCTCTCCACACCCTGAGTCCTGTGCACAGCAGTGGGGTGCCTCTCTCGTTCCTGCCACAGGACTAGGCTGTTTCCCTTGCTCTGTCCATTTTCTTCCCTAGGACTAAGAAACTGTCTTGATTTCACACTCTGTAGTCTCCTTCCTCCCCCCATGCTGGAACTCCCACTCACAGACTGCCCTGCTGTGGTCACTGCACTTGTAGGCTGTGCTCCTACCTTGTCACCTCCATGCTGACGTTAGGTAAGGCAGGATGTTCTGTTCCTGTCTGCACTGTGTTTAACTGCAGACTATTACTATCTGCTCTTTACTTAGAGGGGGAAATAGGTGCACAGCAAGCAGCTGTAAAAAGATGCAAGGTTGCATCATACTAGCTAGCCAGCATCTGATACAGGATGCTCTACAGCTAATGCAGAGCTGGAGGCTGAATTCTCTTGCTCCATCTGATACCATGTGTAATTCTTATGTGCTTCCATTGCTCTGAAAATAGCACTTCTATGACATTAGCAGGAATGAGACACAGCCCATTTTGGTGGGGGCTGGAGCTGCTACCATCAGCTGGAAAATGTTATAGTGATCAAATATAATAAAAGGAAAGAGAAAAATAATCAGTCACATTAGGCAGAGTAGCATGACAACCCCCAAGTCCATGCAAAACAATGTTCTTGTCAACTTCCTTTATGAATAATAACCTATGTTTAAATCTCTTCTAGGGCTCATCTGTCTGTCAGGTGACAAGTATAGGAGTGACTGTTATACTACTTTATACCTCACGAGCCTGTTACAACTTGTTCATCTTATCATTTTCTCAAACCAAGAAAGTCAATTCTTTTGATTATGATTGGTACAATGTATCTGATCAGGCAAGTATGAAAATAAGTGCTGATGAGAAAAACTCATTCTATATGTGATGGCTAATTTTCAAAATGCTATGACAAGAGGCACTTATATAATAAAATCCTATTGATTTTTCTTGTTGAATAAACTAAGATGGCTTTGTTCCAGGAATATAAATTTCTGGTAATAGCAGCATAAGGGGGGGGGGAGGGGAAACAGTGCTAAAATAGTGCATTAACCAAACAATTTAAAAAATCAGTCTTTTAGTTATTGTATTTTATTTACCATGATTATAATGTTCAAAAAATGAAATCCTTTTGTTTAGAAAAGAGTGGTTTGTCCATTAGAAAGAATGTACTGTATTTGGAGAGGAAGAAAAACAGTACTTGATTCCACTAAAATGTTAAATTCTGAAGCTGTTGTAAAATCTTCCATTGTCATCCAGTGCAGTGGGGTTATTTACATTAATTCTATCAGTCATGCAATCTCATACTATGATTTTTGTCAGCTTTTAATTGCAAATGACAATTCAGATGATGATTGATTGAAAACTAACAGTGATAAAAGTGCCTGAGGATATGAGCAGGTGATTCTTTGTTGAATTTTATGAAGTTTGGGCATCCAACTCCTTTCTTACATTGAAAAATGTAGATTTAGACTTAAAAAAAAAATCACCTTACGAGTTGAGAGGATAATGTTCAGGTCTCAGTAGTTTTCCAACTCTTTCAAGGCTGGCCAGAATGGCAGGCTCTGATCCAGGTCTGGACCATGAGTAGATTTTGTTTGTCCTCAAAGCCCCAGACACCCAGTGTTTCCCCCCCATCTCAGCAAGCATCTGCAGAGCACAAGCCGTGTTCCCAGCCATCCAGGTGCCTTGTAGTGCCAGGATGGCTGAGCAAAGCTGGAGCCATTACAGTTTTCTGCTGAGTGGTAGATACAATTGCAAATAAGTAGGTAAGCAGTAGGGTAGGAATGCCTAGAGGACCTCATTAAGAGTTACTTGAGCAGAGTATGTCAAGGGATGGCTGATCTCCCCTGCTGCAGCGTAGCTGAGAGGAGTGCAGCTAGGCTGTGCCACTCCATGTGATTAGAAGGCATTAATTTGAGGCAGAAAGGCACTAGGCTGCGATTCCTCTCCTGAATTTACCTTCTGTTGTTGGGACCTGGAGTGTTGCAGTGGCTGCAACACTCTTAGGCATTTGCAGTGCAGACACCTCTTGTGCTGACTGCTGCCGACCTGGAATACAGGTGCTGGGACTTTATAGCCAAAATATTTGGTCCAGTTTCCCACATGAGGCCACAATTTTAGGGAACTTACTGGAGTACTTTAGGACCTAGAACACCACTGTTGCTTTTTGAACATCCAATCTGACACGTGACATTAGGGCTGCCTTGATTTTGGGGCAAACAATTTGAGCCATATGAAAAGGGCCTGGAACTGAAGGGGCAGGTGCTCATGTTGATACCAGAATAAATAGTCACTTTTAATAGTGCAGCCCCATTTTTGTATTGTGGTAGTTCCTCAGGTCACCTGTCAGAAACATTCCCCCTCTTTCCCCTGTACAAAACACATGAAAGGACAGGATTTGCCTTCTGCAACTACAGTGAACGATAGAGAGGAAGGTAGCTAGGAGTTCAAAGATAACACTAGAGTAACAGCACAGTTGTTTAAGCTAACAACGTACACCAACTTGGAGGGATCCAACCCTTAATTTTTAAGCCAGATTTTCAGCAATGCCCTTGAAGGCTTAGGCATTGTTTGTTCCTTCACATATTATTCTCACCTGGAAAGGGGCTAGAAGACTAGTTTCTCATTACCCTGATTTTAATACTTTCTTCCCAGTCAGAAAACCTGGCAAGCAACCACTGAACTTAGATTTTTGTGAAAGGAGAAATAGGAGGAGGCGAAAGAGGGAGGAGGAAACTAGAAGGAAAGGGAAGCCGTGTACCCAGCAACATGAAATATTGATTCTTTTTAATAGGCCTTTAATCATTAGCCAGGTTAATCCAGCTTTACCAGATGGAGTTTCTGGCCATGCTGTCAAGCATTTCAGCTGCTTAAGTATAGGTCTTTATAATAAGATATGTTGCCTCCTGCACCTTTTAAACAAGCTGCCATTTTCATTTGTAAACATTTTTCTCTTTGACATTTCAACAGGCAGATCTGAAATGTCAGCTGGGAGATGCAGGTTACATTGTGTTTGGAGTGATCCTTTTCATCTGGGAGCTGTTGCCAACTTCCTTGGTTGTGTATTTCTTCCGTGTCCGAAACCCTACAAAAGATCTAGTGAGTGGAACTTGTTATATATTTTGGTAATGTAATGTCCAGGCAGGTCTGGGGAGTGCAGCTTCTGGGGGAGCTTTTGCTTTACATTTTAACTTCTCTTTTTCAAAGTGTCTTTGGCAGAATAAAAACAACCCAAGCTTCCCACTTCTTCATACTTAGTCCTCATGGGAGAAACTCGTCATATTTACCCAGAAGACAGACAAGTAGTTTACCGTAAAAATCAGGAATTGGTTTAAACTCAGGGTCATCTTCCTTTTGGGTTAATATGGTCCTTACTTGAGTCAGTGGAAAATAAGTGTGCTATCCAAACTTAGGGTCTTTTATCACATAGATAGATAGCAATGAAAATGATTGCCTGCTAACTGTTTAATGGTATATGGATTGTGCACATTGAATTATTTCCATGTCAAACACCGATAACAAGCACTAGCTGACATTTTTGTTGGCTCTTTCAGTAGAACAGAGATTAAGGTGAGAGTTGTAAGGATACCTTTAAATGTTCTCACTATCTGTAACATAATTAATAGATGGACAAGTGTCTTCTTGTAGCCACAGGCAACCTCTCCAGGTTAGCATGGGATACGTTGGCAGGCACATGCAGAATATCAGCACTGCTCTAGGATTACCTGGGTAACATATCTGTTTCTGTAGGACAAACCAAACCAAAGCTAATATTCCCCAAGGAGGATGCAAATGGCAAATTCACAAGTAAGTGAAGCAATTCATAGAATAACTTGTTAGGTAAGGACACGTCTTTATTCTCACACACAAATTTCAGAGACAATAATAAAGTCAAACCTAACAAGGAAATAACAACTCCCCACCTGAAAGGGTAACAGTAAGTTAACAGTACCAGTAAGCCATTCTTACTGTTCACCTGTGACTCATGACATCACACTAGGAAACCTACCCTTTACTCCAGTGTCCTTCCAAAAAAAAATCTCAGAGCCACTCCTGCCAAGGAATTAGCCCTGGACAATTGTAAAGAAAAGAATCAATATTTTTAAAAAAGACAGCCCAATAGTGCTGCTCATCTAAAATGTGAGTACAAAGAGATCTCATTTTATTTAAAGTCAGTTTAGCAAGGCTAGACCTGGTGGTCAATTTAGGACAGTGTGAAAGAGAATCACAAGAGAAGAAAAGTAAGGGACATGTCTGATCTTCCTTTCCGAAAAACTGACCACATAAGGACTTGGAATCCTACTCAGATGAGAGCTCCAATGAAGTCAAACAGGCAGTTTTCTCTCACAAGTCAAAGACAAGCACTGCAGTTAGCAGACAATATTATATTTTTGTATTTCGGTTTGCAGAAAGCCTTAAATCTCAAACTTATTAAAGATACAGTTCAGAAGAGTCAATCAGTGATACCACTTCTTTTATGGGTACCTTTTAGGGTGAACATTATCTGCCATAGCAGATCAGTCATTGGTGAAATTTTTCTACACAGAACAACAACATTTTTGCTAGAAAACATCATTGTAAGAAGAAAACTGAAAACAATGTTAAAAGAAAGAAACAAAAAACCCCGAAAGATTCTGTAGCAAGGCAAAACTGAACTTCAATGCAAATTTGCCACAAGAGGGAGACCAAGGGCCACAGGACTGTAGTCTAATCTGTTCAGTAAACTGTTAAGTACCAAATGGCCCAGCAGTATTTGCCCAAAAAGCATGAGGACAGAATTAAAACAAACCCTCTTTTTGTTAAAAAACACCCCTCTGATTTAGTAAAAATCCAGAGTATTCTCTATTTGTAGAAAGGAAAAAGCCCCAAGAAATAGTTGTGCTTTGCTTATACATTTGATTCAGGACTTCAGAAATGAAAAGTGTGAGTAGAGGCAACGCTTAGTGCTGTTTAGATTTAAAGCTCTGCTCTTCAAAGAAGATTATAATCTGGGACTTGCTATCTGTGTGCTTTGGTACTGACACAGGATAACTGTAATGATTGGTCCTTTGCCTTGCCAGACCTTCCAACAGACAAATATGGGAAATGGGGAGGAGACAGAGATGCGTTTTTAGTTCATCTGTATCAAAGTTATTTACATATAAAAAAAATAATAAGAGGTTAAACTTTTCTCCTGCTTTAGGCCAAGGAGATAATGTCATCCAAGTTTACCAGGTGCAGGGAATACTGTTCCCTGGGGGTACAAACAGTGGATCAGTGGGAAAGGCTCAGCTGGGTCCTAGCACATAGTCTCTATGCAGTGTTTCAAGAATCAAAATGACCCTTTGAATCCTGTATGTTTTCCACACTCACTCACAGGGAAATAAAAAGCAAAATGCTTTGTAAATGAAGGAGTTACGCATGCACCCCTTTCTCCATTTTGCCAAGGGATGTTTCCTTGGGATTTGGCCCTTGAAACACTGGGTAGACATTGAAAATGCTGAGCGAGGTCCCGGTGGCCTTTCAGCCAGTTTCTTAACTGGGTACCAAGGTTCTGTATGATCAGTTCCCAAGATGAGGAAGGTAACATGCCAGCAGGAAGGGCTCCAAAACATGGGAGGTAAAACCAGATCTCTTTACATGCTTAATATGCTGCTTCCTTGCTGCTTACTTCAAGGCAACTGGCTAGTAGCACCAACTGTCCAGGGCAGACAAGAATTCAGCAGACAGACTAGAACCATACTGGAGAGTGGTTTTGGAAGTGGGTCATACCTGTTAGCTATAAGGAAGGGGAAAAAAAATTGTTAAGGTCAGTAGGCTATCTCTATACAGGTGGAGAAACAGAGAATGCAAAGAGATTGGTATTGTATACAGCAAATTTAAGATTGCCTATTTTATGTCAGAAGCCAGGAGGTAAGTCTGCAGTGACTTCTTTTAGAAGTTAGGCACCAAGCAGTTTATCTGTTGCAATCACTGACTGACATTTCCCTTCCCTCAGGCCAATGCAGGAATGGTCCCAAGCCATGGCTTCAGTCCCAGATCTTATTTCTTTGACAACCCTCGCAGATACGACAGCGATGACGATCTAGCATGGAATATTGCACCACAGGGGGCACAGGGCAGGTGAGATACAAGAGGGAACAACTTGCTTCCCATAGCAGGAACAGCTAGAGGAAGGAGATGTCACACTGCAAAAGACTACTGCAAATTGTTCTGCTCAAATTCTCATATAAATTGGCCAGGGCAGGAGAGCAAAGGGGGAGCTAAAGTGAAAAGGCAGCAGTGAGTGACTGTAAGGATCCAAGGGCCATTCAGAGAAATCAAAGACACAACAATGAAAACAGTTACATAATTTAAGAACTGCAACAGTGTGCCTCCCTTTAAAAAAAAGTGAGTTTAGATCTTTGGGTTGCAAGTTTGGCCCTCTATTTCTTTCAAGAGTAGCCTAAGTGCCATTTACTGGTATATGTGTGAGAGCAAGGTGGCCTAGAAAAACAGCTAACCAGCTCTGGGGAGAGAAAAGCCTGAGAGTGCAGGCAGCAGTTTGTGACAGTGGCAGTGAGAAGCTGCTCAGACTTTGGTTGCTCTGTAGCATGGCTAAATGACTTGGGGTTTACCTGATGTGAAAGGGACATTTGCTTTCCCAGTTACCAAAAGCTTACGCAAACCCTCCTAACTGCTGCAGTCCTATGCAACACAACTTGGGGATGGCACAGAAAGCCTGTTTTCCCTGCAGAACGGTAAAAAGGATTAGCCCACACTTCCAGAAAGAAGCAGTTCACCGCAAGAATGATAGCGTATAATTCAGAGAAGGGAAGGCACTGCAAGAACACTATCCTATAAGATGACTCCAGCATCTGTAATTCAACTGCTCTTCCTATATCTACAACATGCTTGTAGTAGATCAGTGTAATCAATCATCTTAAAATGAAGACTTGCTCACTAGCCAAAGCTAACATATCCAGATCCAGTTCCTATCACTCATTTATCTAAAATTATGTAGTCACTTACTCTGAGTCCAAACCATGATTCAGCAAAGTTAGCTATTCACTATTTACAGTTCCCATCCTATCTCTGCATTAGTTTTCTACCTAGTGACTAGTCCTATGGAGGATGCCAGAGGTGGTGCACTCCAGGCTAGTATCCAGCCTACAGCTAAAGACAGCCTTCCAGACAAAGGCATGGAGGAACCAGCCACCCGGGTAACAGAGGCACAGCTCCCAGTGGTAACCAGACCAGCCACGGGAAGCTGTCTCTCACTGCCTGTGGGAGAAGAGGCACTTTGCCAGAGTTACTGACCAAGTACAAGTCTCTTGTACATGGACACAGGAGGTTTAGGTCTGTCACTGATACTCTTGTAGTGACAGAACTTTATGTAGATTAGAAGCTTTACAGTCCAGCACTGGGACTTTCAACCACCTTCTGGTTTAGTGAAGCAGAAAGCAGGGAGTCTTTAACAAACTAGAGGAACTAGGAAACAGACAACGAGCTGGAAATGCTTCAGCTGAAATAATTGACAGATCATAAATATAACTAACAGCCCAAAGATGGTGTGTGTTGTTTTGTTTTGTTTTGTTTTGGGGGGGGGGGGTTCTTTCTGCACTTCAGTGTGAGAACTGCATCTATGGAATTGCATTTTGTCCCCATTCACCAACCAAGCATCTCTAGAACCAATCTGCCAGTCACCAATTCTTCCATTTTCTTTTTAAGTTTCTCTCCAGACTATTACGATTGGGGTCATCAGAACAACAGCTTCATGGCTTATATAGGATCACTCCAACAAGATCCAACACTGGACACAGACCGGCCAAGCCCTATATAACTTCAATCAACTACAGCATTCTAGGACATTCCAATATTAAAACAATTATTCTGAAGAACAAAGCTTAGCAATTTTCTTCACCCTTTGGTTTTTAGAAGTGTTCCTATGCACAAGTAAATGAGGAACTCATCTTTGCCACAAGCTTTTTGTAGTTCAAGGAGAAGTATAAGCTAATGATTTAAACTTTGAAGCCCATTCTACTTAATACCCTGTTCTAAGCCATGGTATTTTTGGCTTTGAATAGAGTTGTTAGAGGGTATAATTTAATCATTTTATGCTCATTTTAAAAGAGCAAATTTCATGGAGCTAAATGGCATAATTATTTTCTAAGAATTTTTATTTTTTACACTGTGTATTTGGTTAGAAATACATGATTGTATAAACTATACTGTAAACAACATATGAAAGGGTTGTTCAAATGCATGACGGTTGGGATTCTTACATGCACTTAGAAGCCTGTAAGGGAAAAATGCCAGCTCTATTAAATATTGTCTTTTTAAGTTACTGCTGAGTTCTTGGAGCACAGTTTACTCTTTGGATCCTCACAGCTTACTCTCTGATGCAAGATGTTTGGAGGCTAACCACCATCTATACACTGTAGTAAGATCTGAAGAAACACTGCATTCCTCTAAGAAAATAAGATCAGAAAATTGTGTCTTCTCAGCAGCTGTAGGGACCTTCTCAGAAAGGAAGAGATGGTCAACTCCTCCAACATAAGCATTTTGAAATATTAAACAGGCTAAAAACTTGTAAGTTTGAAGATTAAAGTTCTATGATCATGTCTGTCAAGCAATTACTGGGTACATTTTTAGGTATTTTATTTCAAAGAGTAATTCAAATACTTGCATACTTATGTAAGTACACATGACCAGAGAGATAGATACATATAATTTTTTTTTTTTTTAAATAAGACTAGGAAATCTAGAAATAGAATGGAAAAAGGAATACAGAAGAGCAAGAAATACTTTAAGCAGAAAAACCTCAAGTGGACCAAGAGGTTAAAATCAGCATAACTGGCAGAACGTCAGGAACGCCCTGCTTCAGCCTTATGCACTTCAGGGATGAATTTGATTTAAATGCTATTCTAATATATGAAACACTAGCACACAGTAAGTATTAAAAAAAAGAAAAAAACAAACACTAGTCTAAGGCAAGCAAGAAYGCTAACTATGCTTTAGGTTCTTTTTATTGTGCCTGATACTGACTGGTGCACTCTGCTGTGAAGAGAACAACCCCACACAGCCGGAACATTCATTTTCCTTCCTCATTTGAAACAAATACTGTAATTCACTCCTTATTTCCATAGGAAAAATCTGTATTTCTCATAACAAGCTCTGCTTCTATTGAAGAAGTTCATTTTGATGCATATTACAGCATCTCCAAATGGTAGACAGACTTGACATTTTCCTTTCACATACAACTTCAATAAATCTTTAGTAAGTAATAGAGAATTCTTGCACACATTTCCACAGATAATGTAGAGAAAGAAAAGCTCTGATATAAGAAATACTGGGCGGGGGGGGACTATCTATCCACTTAAGCAGTGTTTTTCTTTATATCAGAAAACCCCACCACAAACCATATGCTTGATCTAAAGAGCTTCAGGCAGGYAGTCACTAAGATTTATCCTGTGGTGCACCAGGATACACTCCAGTCAGATGCCCACACTGACAGACTGCATTGCTCACAACTCCAGCCAGAGCAGGGTGGCAAGCAGACCTCACCAGGTCCACCTGGGAGCTGGCAGCACCCTAGCAATCCACGTCAGTGCAGCACTCCAGCGCCAACACTGGGGTGCCAAGGCTTCCATAGGGGCTTTGATTTTGGGGGCCTTTGCAGAAGGATCAAGCACAAGCCCTGCCCCTGGCAGAAGCAAAGTACACCTTTGTCAACATTTTTTTTTTGCCCTCCAAAGCTTCCATTTTTTTTTGCTTTTTCCCAAATACTCTTTGAAGAAAAAAGCCAATTAAACTATCAGTCAGAGATTAAAAAGTATGCTACAGGGTTGGGAGAACAACAGAAATCCTATTAAGAAGACATCAATCTGAACTCCACAAAGAAGTGGTTGGACAAGATTCTTGCACCTTCAGAGAAAGAAGCACTGTAAGATGCACTGATTTCCTGAAGCTCTCATTCTCTGCTAGACAGCAGCCTGAGACAGCCTGAAAAATCAAAACAAAGCTGCAGCAGCTAGGGTAAGGAGGAATTAGTATGAAACTAAACACGCCTGAAACATTGCAAGTCTACAGCACAAATCTTATTACCAGCAAAGGGGAGATAACAATTTATGGGGAATCAGGAAGACATAATACAATCAAGCTACAGTACAAAAGTTGTGTAGCTGTTTCATAAGCTAAAACATATATAAATTGTTTAGATTACCTATTTAATATTTATTCTATATATCTATTATATAGATAAGTTATCCTTAGTTACTCCTAACACTTTAGGACACTGGAATGTTACTTATTAGTATTTAATCTTTATGAGGACTTTCTATGTTAACACTCTGAACAAAATTTCACACAAAAAGCGTAAGAAGGCCAAATTCTGCCCAAGAGAATTATGGGAAAAAAATGTGTAATACTCTTCCCAGAAAAATGTGGGCTTCAGCTGAAGCTTCTGGGTCCAGAAATGAATAAAAATTGAGGGAGTTTCTAATCTACACCCTCCCACTTCAACACAACCCACAGCCCTGCAGGGGCTCCACATCTCCTGCGAGCAGATTCTGCCCCATCCCTCTGCCTCCCCCCATACTCTTGATCTATTAAGGACCTGCTGCACCTTTGTGAAGTAGGGTCTTGAACCCACAAAACAACCACTATCCCTCAACCACCATTAACAATGATTTATGTAATACTTTGGTATATTAAAAAAAACTAAATAGCTGCTCTTAAGGGTATATTCTGCCTACAGAAAGCTGACAGGCTTCTGAGGCAAACAGTCAACTGAGATGACAAACAGTTGTCAAGTACTGTTTACCACAGCAGTCTCTCTTCTGATTTAGTGTGGGCAGGTTCTTAATGTTTTTCTCTGTGAATCATAAGCACTCCTAGTTACTTAAAATGTGTTAAAAAGCTAAATCTCCCTGGAGTTGGTTGCTGTTCCAGGTTGGAATGAGAGCCCCTTGGAGACCTACTGTGGTGTTTGTACAAAACTGCATGAAGACCTAGGGCAAAAAAAATGGCAGAAATTATGTTTTTCTTCACACTAGATATAGTTGCACAGCAAACATTTAATTATGAGAATTCTACACTTAAAGCAAGCTTAATCCCTTTGCCACAGTATATTTGCAAAAGTGGACTTACAAGTGACTATAATCAATCACAGTAACAATTACTCTCAAACCCAGGAGACTTAAAGGACAACGTTAAAGGTAAGATATCTAACTTAAAAACCACCTCATTTTAATTACTGTTGGTATAACAGATACTTACCCACTTAAACTGAGGGCAGAACATGGTATATTGATACCCATATTGTTAATAAGATAATTTGTTAAATATGTACATGGAATGAAACAAAGCTGGAGTCCCATTAGGGAGCCCAACAGGGTGAACAAAACAGATATAAAACAATTTTGTAATTTCTTAAGCTGCTTTTGAGAAGTCAGGGAAAGAACAGACCAAACTCAATTTCAAAAATGAGCTTTTTGGTTCTTAATATAATTGGACTTAAAAACCAATGGCTAAATTTGGCTATATTCATACAGAAACATACTTTAATTTTGCCACATTAATTTCTGATGCACTGCTATACTACAAGACACCATAAATAGTAACAGATATGCAGCGTCATTTTTATGACAAATCCAAATGTTACAGTCATCTTTGGAACTGAACTAAAGTGAGAATGAGAGCCTGCTCATTATCTTAAGCTTAAATGACAATGACACACAAATAATTTAAATTGCATGATTCTTACAAAGTGTAGTTGAAAGGTAAATGAAATTAAAGGTAAAAAAAGATTTCAACTGAAAGATCTATAAATTACAATCACAAAAAGATGTAGCAGAAAATACTTTAATTTGCATTTTACAGATTCAAAGATTCAAACAGATAGCAAAGATTCAGAAATGTGTTTAGATCTCAGTAAGCAGTTCAAACATTAATTTTGATTTYAATAAATATCATTTTAATAGGCTAGATATAAGGAGGAATTGTAAAGTGATGAGTTGCTGATTGCTAGTTTATAAACATAAGCATCTAGCTTATTTACAACATATTATAGGTCATTTCCCAGAAAAGCACAGAGCAAGGTCAGATAAAGGTGACCCAACCATCAAAAACACAACTCAAGAAAGTGTGGCACAGTATTTCATGCATATACAGTGACATATAACACATCACCAGCTGAAGTAGGAAAACACTTTTATTATTCCAGCTTACAGAAGTCTGTATCTTACTTTTCTCAATGTATATTTTTATCTTCCCCTTCAGGCACTGAAGATGAAGCTTTTCAGCAACAGTGCCTTACATTTTACATATGCAGTTTGCACCAAATCTTTTTTACCATTTTGGTTAAGTCTTCATGACTTTGGGGGTGGGGGGGGCTTTGTCTTCTCACTACTTCTGTGATTACAATCAGTGTGTCATTTGTACAAGGAAATGTAATTTTGCTCTGAAATGAATGGCAGACAATGTTGACAAGCTGATCTCCATCAACAGGAAGCTGGAATTTAAAACAGTTTACAGCTTATGAACAGTGTAACTAACCTGATTCTTTAATATAAAAACAGATTTGTAATTTGCTAAAATTTACTTTAACATAAAGAACTAAGTCATCCGATTCACATGACAAAACTTCACAGACAGCATGGTCAAACAATGTACATCAAATACAGTAAAAAAAAAGTGACAGGAAAATTGCTTCAACTAGATTTCTAACATGAAAAAAATCTTACTTTGTATTTTTACAATGACAATGAAGCGAAATGCTTTCCATATTAAGTGAGATGTACATTCAAATGCAACAGAACTTCCCTGTACACAGAATTTTCTATTGAATTGCATTCCTGTGTTTTCATGACACAAAGGAAGAGAACTTCCATCTCTTTATGCCCTTATCCAACTGTATTAACCTTGCCTGGTTTGTGCCAAAGAGGGTTACAAGGAGCAGGTATCCAGGATCTGCATGCCTGAATCTCACCTGTCCCATGAGCAAGTGCATGACACTAGCATATGATGCTGCTTCAGTGTCCATACATTTTAGCCAGGCACTGGTGGAAGAAGAAAAATAACAAGTTGCACCRCCAGAAGAAGGTTGGAAGCAATTCACTTTCCCCACAAAGCAAGGGGGAAAAAGGGAAGAAACAATTCTAAGACTCAAGTCCTTCCTGGGTCAGCGTAGACAATATATATAATTTTTTTCTCCCCACTAGAAAATCCTGCCTAAAGTTTTAGGCACTACAGTAATACAGAAAAGTCTCAGCTATATAGCATTCTTCAAATAAGTGAGCCTACAAGTTCCAGCCCTTGCAGGTCAATCCAAAAGGCAAGAAATTTACAGCCAACCAGAAAAAAAAAGAAATCTCTTTCAATATATACACTAACCCAGAATAGTTAGATGTTCATTTGACCAAAAACAGCTGTTCACATTTGAACTAGTTATCTAGGTTCCCTTTTCAATTTAAATGGAGAAGAAAAACTCCAGGGTGAAAAGCATTGCACCCTAAAGTCTAATCCTGTACAGACCTCAAAACAGGTCAGATGAATCTGCCTGGAAATCACCTACTCTCCACCATTAACTAGGAAGGGAGCCTGTGGTGACCTGCTCAGATGGGGGTGCCTGCAGGCAAGCGAGGCTGCTGGGTAAGAACATGACAACGTCATCCCCAGACTGGCATCAGCTTTCTCTAACACTGTGTTAAAATATCTGCTGGCTTAAACAGGAACATAAGACTGGATACCAGTTCATTGCCAATTTATGCAACTACCACCAAAATTCTGTTCATTTTTTTCCCCCCCATTTAGCTTTCCCCAGTTCAGCTCAAGGGCTTACTTTCTCAAGAAACAATACTTCTATAGTACCAGCATAGCAAGTGTCAGCAGGACAGTCTGTCTCATTTCCAGTCAGGTAGAAATTCAAGCAGTTTCTAGATAGTCTGGAAACAGAGGACACGGAGCACACTCCAGCTCTCAGAAAATCTCAACTGTAAAGGACCACAATATGGAAGCCAATACAGTTACAGTAAGTTATATAAACAAGTCACAAAAATCTGCTTGGGTGAGAAACGTTTAAGAGTTTAAGAGCACTTTATTCTGTGAAGATTATTACTTTTATAAACAAAAGATAAATATATCTATGCTGTACCAGCTTTTCCTACATTCATAACTCCTACCTCCACTTGCAAACAAACTTTAAAAAAAAAATTACTTCACTTTAAATTTAAACCAATATATAGTTGCTACTAATCAGTAGTACTGTTTCTGAATTTTGGACAATGATAAATTATCATTGACATTTGTGGACAATGATTAARTAATTTCTTATTTTATGCAAGTTATATCATTAATATACCCGTTTTATTATGCTGAATATCCTTTTAAAGAAGGTACAATTAGGGATTGCATAGATAGAATATGCAGTATTAAATGTCAGTATGATTATGAATTTTAAAAAGCATCTTTTTTTAAAAGTGACTATAAAAACAAGTTATTACATTTTTGCACTGACCTTTTAACATAGCAGTAAAACATAACCCATTGAGCAATGGAAAGAGATTTTCTCTTAAAGAGAAAAATGTGCTATTTTAACATTTTAAACATTAAAAGGACAACTTCTGGAAACTGAACTTGTAATTACAATTTGGAAGAAGATAAAAGGGGCTAGATGCAAACTTGATTGAGCAAGGCTTTTCTGCTAGCAGCACACCACTAACCATCCCCCTCCCCTCCACAAGCAAATGCAGGTAGCCAAGTTAAGGGGCTGCAGAAAAGTTACCTCCAACTATACTGCATCAGAGATAAGGTGGTTCTTCTAAAGTGAAAAGGAACCTTTTAAAAGCACCAGATAGGAAAAAAATCTTGGTATCAGCACAACGCAAAGGAGCTCAGTGAGAAATAACATTTTCTGCTCAACAGATTTCCTATTTTTAAGTAAGCTTCATAATTACAAGTCAGAACTCAACAAGACCCTTATCTCCTTTTTCAGTTTTTCTTTTACACAGCCAGAATCAGAGTACCCAAACCTCAGAATATACCAAAGCTCAGTACTGGGCATGAGGGGGAGGCAGGAAAGAACCACCTCTCACAGGAAAGGCCAAGTCAGGATGGAGGTACAGTAATTTCATATAGAACAACTATCTTTGAAAGAAAGGGAAATAAAGAAAATTTAGAAAGTGTCAATACAACAGAATTGTGAGCAGAGAACTTAAAAAATAAACAGATTAGCATAATTTACATGTTTAAAAACTATATACTTCATTCATAAATATCTTTTCTAATAGCCATTCTTAGTTTAAACATAAATATTCAAGTTGGTATTTGATTTTACTTTTGATCAGTTCATAAGAGTCCAGTAAGGATCAGTTCCTTCTGCTCAACGCAATCATGTAAATGATCTTCACTAATGGGTTGTGCAAAGGCCTTCATTACCTAGTTTGTTGTAATAAAACTTTAAAATTCTGCAATTCCTTTATACTCGTGGAAAGCCTGTAAAAGAAACAACCCCCCTAAGTGTTAGTAAGTCAGCCGTAGGAGAAGTGCAAAATTTTTGAGGGGTGGAGGGCGCAATTCTATCCCAAAAAATTAACACGCTAAGATACTATTTTTCTTCCAAAGATCTACTATCTGGCACTCCATTATATTTGAATAAAACATTACAGGGACTAAAGTTTAGATATATTTAAAATTGTCCTCATTCAACATATCTAAGACCTTACAACAGAGGTAATAATTTTTAATATCCACACTCTTTTAAACAGAAACATAACTAGAAGTCTTTATGCTCAAGATCTGAAGAACTAGCATGATGAACAAAGCAAATTCTACATGTCTTTTAAATCTGTTGGAAAGTTTTATTTCATCACTTGAACAGACAAAATTATTGCCGTTTTCAAAAAAAATTAGTCAAAACTAAAGATCTAACAAAAATAATCACACCACACAGAAAATCTGAATGCCTGGGGGCATTATAAAAAACAAGGTATTTTTGTTTCTTTTCACTACTTTTTATGTATATCCATTTAAAACAGAAGTGCAAAATGTATTTGTAGAACAGTTGTAGTCAGTGTTCCAGGTTCAAAAAGGAGGAGACATACCCAAACTCTAATAATTAAGACTGTTCAAGAGACTGAAATCCAGCTTTCATAAGATCGAATTTATGAGATCTGGGATAAAGAGATGAATTAGATCCCAACATAAACAAAGCTAATATTCAATACTTCACATTCTCAGTTTGATGGCATTAAGTTTATCCATGCCACTACTAATTACTCAGCCTTTAAAACTTACAGCCACATGATCAATACCATCTTTTCACAGATCTTGTGCATCAACACTGAAGATTTTTTTTAAACTATACAAGTGACAAAATAAACCTACCTTCCAAAGGCATTTACAAGAGCAACTATTTCTTGACGTGTGAGTTGAAAACCTTTTGATGGACTATTCTCAGGAAGGCTCTGTATTTCTTTTTCAGAAAATAAAATCTTCAGAGCAGTTCCTAAGCCTTGAGTCTACAAGAAAATTAGTGTTTTCATATCAAAAAGATTACTCCTCTTAGTCTCAAAAAATTGTAAAGAAGTTACAAAATTACTAATTCAGACAAACATGCATTACCAATTCTTATATACTGACACTCCCTCAACCTAAGAATACTTTGCATGCAAACCAAAACACTAATGCAAATGCATGCCAACGGTTGTGCACTAAGTTCATTCACTTAAGAACATTTGTTCCTTCAAATGTACTTGCTCTTCCTCTTGTTTTTAATCTCTTCCTTTCCCATCTCTTTTCTTGCCAGCCATATCAGATGCACCTGAAAGCAGACCTGTTAACAACACTTCCAGCTCCCTTCCCCGCTAACAGTACAGATGCCTCACTGCTGTGGGAGCTGTTAGATCAGATCTCCCTCTTCTTTCCTCCCCCACTTTTTCCAAGTCAAACTAGGTTTTTAATATTATGAGGTGTCACAACACATCTCCTGCTTTTTCCATATCCAGTCTCAATGGTGGACACTGCAGCTTCAGTTTCAACCCCTATTTTCTGCACAGGAGTAGAACAGAAGAAGCTATTCTTACTTCCCCTTTTAATCAGGCTGGGAAGAACCACTGGCTTTTGACACAAAGTGGTTGAGGCTGGATGCAAGAGAATTCTAGAGGTCAAGAGATTCATCTGACCCTACTTCATTTTGCATGAGAAGGAAAAAAAAATGATTAGTAGATCAGAAACATCGGCTAGGACAAGACAAGCAGAACGCTGGGAATTCTGCAGAGGCCACTGATTTTTCTGTTGTTACGAATTTTTTTTTTGAGAACTGTACTCTGATAAGCCTAGTGTTATACAACAGTAGGCACCCCAAAGTACCAACTATCCTCAGTCTAGACTTAACATTAACCTTGAGAGTTAAAATCTTATTCTCAATAAAATAAAAATATGAAGTCTCCAGAAACAGACTTTTTTAAAAACTCTCTCGTCTTTACTGTGCATCTTGCAGTACTTTATAGTTCTCTTAAGACCACCCTTCAGGTGGTAAGGTATCTCTACTTTCATTTTTAAAAAGTTCTAAATCCTTCGGGTTCTAGAGAAGTTTCTAAATCTAAGCAAAACATGTTATTTGTTTGCTGGCTTCTGCATAAATTATGAAAATCTGAATGACTACTTTTTCTTATGCCTCAACTTGTGGAATTAAGTCTCATGTTAAACTTTAAAAATTGATCAAGCAAGTGCAGTATTTCCAGGAAGGCTTCCCGCAGCTGACTCTGCAAGGCTTATCTGATCAGTGAATACAGATGTTGATTGCCAGCAAAACTTTGCCTTTGAAGCATCTGCTCTAAATCAGATTTCAGAGAATACAAACTATACTTTTTAGTCAATAGAACAGCTGTGGAAAGTTTTTATCATTTTATGTTTCTAAGAAATTAAATTTATTTTGTTTAAAAGTAAGCTAAAAATACCTTTATTTTGAATATATAAGTAAGGATATCAAACAACCAAACATGTGCAGAAAGTCTAGATATTTAGGTAAGAGACATCCTGCCAAACTGAAATAGATGCTAATCTCCCAACCCCAATACACACACAATAAACCATACCTGCAGTTTGCCCCACAATCTGCATTTATCACATCCAACACAATCCATTATGCGGGATATGTTCTTGAAATGTAATCTAAATTCTTCCTAGTTGTCAAAAACAAAAAAGGTTAGCTTAAAGTACTTACAGTTTTATAAAAACAGGTTAACTAATTAAGTACCACTAGAGTATCAATCCTCTACTGCTAAGACTGTACAAAACCTCTACCACACAGGCCAGGCCATAACAAAGGTCTGTGTAAGCCTAGTATCTTCTTTCCAAGCTCAGCATTTCCTGAGCTGTAAGTACTGTATCTTTGTGTCCCTGCCAGATTTTTCTTCCATTAAATTGTCCAATTCCTTTTTGAACACACATGCATTTTTGACACACAGGTGAACAAAGTTACAATTCACAAGAGACATTTTCTGTTCAAAGCTATGGGCAGATTGTTACTTTGCAGCTCCAGTTAGAGTGAAAGCTATGGGACCTGCCAAGGAAACAAAAGCAGCACAGAACTAATTAAGATGATCTAAATTAAATATTTAAGGTCAGAAAAAAACTATCTGGGCTATAAACTATTAGCATCTTTTTATGCTGATAAATTCCAGCTACTACCAAAATAACTACTAAAACAGACTTGCACCTTTATTACTATCAGCCACACTACAGTTGTGGAATTTTAATGCATACCAATTTGAACAACAGCCTGTTAACATTGGAAGTCACTAGGCAACAACAGCATTTCCATTAGGTTCTTGCCTCTAGGAACCATGCCTTTCTAATGTTAAGTTCATTCTTGTTCATCCACATGTACATATATACATAGGGCATTTGTTTTTTAAGAAAAAAAAATCACTGGATTTTTCCTTTGGGAAACCTATTCTATTTAAATACAATATTGCTTCTAATAGACTTATTTGCCTCACCACAGTCCTAATGGCAGGCCCAAGGCACTAAAACAGAGATTTCAGTCTGTTTGGGTATGAATAACACCTTTCATTCATTT
This sequence comes from Apteryx rowi, assembly GCF_003343035.1. NCBI lineage: Eukaryota > Metazoa > Chordata > Aves > Apterygiformes > Apterygidae > Apteryx > Apteryx rowi. The sequence continues at coordinate 2,330,628 of NW_020450938.1, forward strand.
AGTATAAAGTAGATTAAGAAGCCTTGGATATCATTCTGTAAATTCTTAATCCCTGCCTTTTATACTTTATTTTCCCCATCTACCAGAARTGTGCTGCTGAGAGAGGTTTTCTAAAATAAAAACAGTATTTTGTGTGTTAATCAGAAACTAGCGATTAACAATACTACTTTACCTTTAATGACTTGGCTCCTTTTTTGTCTCCAGCAAACATGGACTTTTCATCAAAGTGCATACGGAAGGACCTAATAAAGACAAAACACAAAAAAACTGGCATAAACTACAAYGTACCATCAAGCTCACTGAGCAGCGGTTATGATCAGTGTAAGCTGGCACATACAAATCCATACACAAAGACCAATATACTAACATAACTAAGAAGAGTCCAATATACTAACATTCAGGATGTGAAAGAGATACTTTCCTGAGTTCGTAGTCTTCACAGAATAGCTCTGCAAAATTTTACTGAATAGTAGCAGTTTCACTATTTAATCTTTATAACTTGAAACATGTTATTTACAGTTTTGTTGAGAATTTTCTTCACTCCATTTCCACTGATCAATACTTCCTTCTAATACACAATACAATCCTTTTAATATTTGCCTTTTGGCTTGATCAGTTGTCTGACCACATCTCAAATACCTAGCAAGATTACAACTAGAGAAAACAACGAAGCCACAGAGCATGTTACCTATCACAAAAATTAGTGAGAAGGTGAGCAAAGAAACTGAACTGAAGAACCTTACAGAGCATACAGAAGAAGGGAGGGACGGCTAAAACACCAGAGCTAAAATCTGTGCTAAAAATTGGATTAGTCACTGGATCATTAAAAGACTACATGTAGCATTCTCCTTTTCCAAATAAATTAGGTGTCTCATATACCGAAGAGTTAAAAAAACAACAAACGGGGTGGCTTTTTTTTTTTTTTTTTTTTTTTTGATTTGGCATATTAGAACCTCTGAAAAATATTTACCTCTTCTTGTCAAAAGTACAAGTTCCTCTTGCTCCCCCCACGGCTTAATTTTATTTCCTCATCCTACATAGTCCAAGTGTCATCTATTTTCACTTGAGAACATAATTGAGAACATAATTGAGAATTTCAAACTAGTGATAAAAAAGTTTATGCCTTACTTTGTATCCCTGAAGATATCTAGTAAGAGAGCTTTAGATTCAGCATCCTCATGGCCATTTCCAGTGTAAAGGTCAACAACTGAACGCTCAAAGTATGGTGCAACCTTTGACAAAGCACGCAGCTCTATCAAATATAGAAAATACAAGTTTTTGAGCCTCCTTGGTCCTTCTCCTTTTGTTTCAATAGGGTCAAAGCGGCGAGTGAACTCTTTCACATTTGGTCCCCAGCGAGGCTTTCCCCAGGTTTCTAAGCCAGGAAAAAAAAAAAAAAAAGAGGGAGGGGAGACAAATATATTTGGATGAGGACTACAACTAAGTACACACCAAAAATATTCAGAGAAAACAAATACACATCAAGGATAATACAGAAGTCCATTCAGCAGTTTTACSTAGACTTAGATTACCTTCAAGAAGATAATTTGCACATAGATGCAAGTTGATGCTAGCATGAAGTCCAGAAATGAGTTTATAGAATACTCTTTTCTCAAGGCAAAGACCTGTCCAGGAGAAAGGAAAAGAAAAAAAGACAACAAAAAACAAACTAAATACTTGAAATAATGTATTAAAATTAACACATCATGGCCTTTCACATAAAGTCTGTCATTTAACTTTCAAGAGTTACARTTACAGTACTTCAGCATTATTTTAGCAGTACTTTTAATAAGTCCTTATATCCATCATATGGAAAGTACACATCTTATTTTTTACATAAACAAGCCCTAAGAATAAAGTTTGACATTACTTACTCAGTATTTTAGTGCTCTAATAAATGCAATCAAATGATTAGTATCTGGTCAATTAGTACCAATAAACTGCCACGCAAAAATAAGATGTTTATGTTGTTTGAGCAATGAGTTTAAAGTAGTTTTGAATGTTTACAATCTGGAAACCAGAACTATACTATGACCATCCTTATTCTCATGAAAGCTACAATTGAACTAGGGTAGCTATTTTATGGGGAAAAAACCTTACAGCATTGCAAAACAGCCAAAATACTTCTTCACAACTGTACTGCAAGTTCACTGAAGACATAAATGCACTGAACAAAACTTTGAAAGTATGACTTTGACTAAAAGAATTTTACATCAGAACAGAAGTGTAATGGCACAGGATGGGCAAAATATAATTTAAATGTAAGTTAGTTAAGATAAAGCTTACAACAAGAGACAGAGACTACACTTGGAGTTAAAGTTCTTGAATATCGTTTTGGGCAACTTCCCTGCCACTCCAATTTCCACAAACCAAAGAAGGTAAAGCTGATGGTGAAGACTGTCTGTAAGTGATGCTGAGATACGGCCTCATTTAGAGCCATCACTGTATTTCAAAGAGCATGTGAATTTGCATGCTTTCCTACAATAGCACTGATTAAAAATTTTCAGCAGAGAAGTAAAGGAAATGCAGAATTAACTAAGTTTAAAACCCAAGTACCTTTTCTTCCTCAATTTACTTTTTTTTTTTGCACATCTCCAATATACATTTTGTAACAATAATTTGCATTTAAATATGAACAAGCAGCAATCTGTTTTGCCTTTGAACACAAATTGTTCATATGTTAGTCAGTTTGTATACTGGGGACAGAACCATCAAAAGCTTTAACGCTTTTTAAAGCTGTTTTCAAATAAACTCCCCTAAGCAATGCTACTAATTATCATGGCTTAGCTTATATACCTAAAATGGGTAGAAAATTCAAAGTAACTGGTATCGAAGTGAACTTCCCCTTTTAGAAGATTAAACATTGAAGCATTTAAGTGGTGCACCATCTAAATGGGTAAAAAGTTTTCCAAAGGCCCTCAAGCAAAAATATTCTTTGAGTGACATTCAGAAGTTCTGCACAATTTATTAAAAACCTACACTATGAAAAATATTTGGGGAGAGGAAAAAAGTGCTGTGTTTCTTCTAGTGAATTTATTATGTTAACCATCCAAGAGGCTTTACCTTCTAGCCATGTGTAGAAAGATTCTCCTGTAAATATAAAACATATAGTTAAATGAACAGTATTCAGTTTGAACATTACAGTATGTCTATTAGCTGCCAGCTAGTCACAAAGCTAAATAATTTAGCTATTCAGTCACTGAGGTGACTGGATTTTGAGGTTAGTTTAAATCTGTTAGAGTCAAGAAAAAAATACAAGAATGAGCATGACTAAGCTACTGGTGAGGGCATTCAGAAAGCAGAAGCCTGATTCTATGTACTAGTGGTGAAGGACATGTGACAGAAGAGTAAATGTGCAAAGAGGAATGTCTATGGAAAAGACATCTCATTCACATTCCCTGCATCCACCTCTGATCATATACTTCACAGCAGTCATTTAAAGAACAATTATTTCGATGAGCAGAGGAACTACTGAAACCTGGTTTCCAATAGATATCATTTTAGATACTCCAGGTTTGACACCATGGGCCAGCATCCTTGGTTAAATATTGTATTACCCAAACTTGTAGATATACCAGTTCTTTACTGGATCTGTTCTTAGGCTCTAAGCTCACAAAGACCTTATGTATACTAAGTTTCGATAGATTCAGCTTCACATAGGTAGTAGCACCCTTTCTGTACCGCATCATGTTGGACATTGTTAACAACAATGAAAAACTGAATCTCTGTGCTCTGATTCAAACAAAGAAGCATTTAAGATAAAGGAACAGACTGTTATTGTATCAGAAGACATCTAGCTAATCTCTTGCAAACTATGTACAAATAGCAACATGTCCTTAAGTCTTACATCAACTAAAAAAAACTCATAATTTTAAAGAGTCTGCTGAGCAAAAACTGCTGAATAAGCATTCAGCACACAAGACAGTTGTACACTAAATTAGTCTAAGCATCAAGGTAGTGCTTTAAAGCAATCTTAGCTTTATATCATAGCTAGTATCAAAAAGGTAAACATTATTCATTTCACCAGAAAAAAAGTAAGTATTATTTCATTACTACCTTTAAATGAGGATTCTCCAACAGYCAACATTAACTAAACTCAAAGCAAAGAGGAAAATCCTACATTTAGGAGTTTCACAGTGATCTCTCAAAGTTCTTTTTCTGTTACATGCAATAAGCAATTAATTCATGCTCTTGAAACATAAGGTGGGAAAAAAATCCTGCTTATATTTTTTTAAATCCTGTCCAGTAAAATATCTTTTCTATAAACATTATGTATTTGGATTCAAAAGACAGCTTTTTTTGGCTCAGCAGGTCACAGGAGATCATTGGTAAGTATTAAAAACACTTGGCAGGTTTAATATTATTACCTACACTAATTAGCTTTCAACCCATTCTTTTCTGAGAGAATAAGATGCATGGTGCTGATTCCTCACAGAACTGGTAAAGCTGTATATAATTTTGAAAACATCCTTTCACTGACTGAATTAAATCATTTCTCTGTTTTTCTATCTTAAATAGGCTTCCACCATTCATTCTCTCACTCCCTTTCATTGAAAAGGGGAAAGTTGTGTGCTATCCAAAAATCAATTTTCAGAACAAATTTGCAATTTTAATAAAAATTATAATGACCTTCGAATTTTTCAAGAGACTTCAAAGGAGCACAGTTGCCACTTTGTCATCACAAGCCTCAGTCATCTAAAAATGGACAAAAACTTGATCTCTCTGATCAAAAGAATTTTGGATTAAACATTTTAGTCCTAACAGATTTTTCCCCAATCCCTTGAATAACTTTCACCAATTTTCTCTGTCTCTTCCTGCTTCTGCAACCTTGTTTTGGGTATGGAATGACCAGAAGTCACCATGATAATCCTACCAAGCATGTAACCACCTATTAAACAATACAAACTAACACTTATTTCCTCTGCATCCTAAGTGATAGCCTTTACTTTGTCTGTTACTGTGCAAAAGGTTTCCTGTAGGCTCTCCACACTGACACCTAGATCTTTTGCCTGAGAGCTTTTAGTTAATGGAAGATTCTTAAGTCTATCCCATTGTGGACAGACCCACTGCTTTTTCCTCCCCACCCTGCCCTTGCTTTCCCCAAATCAAAAGAACATTCAATGAAGTACACAAAAAACCTGTCCCTATTCTTTTAAGGAATCAGACACACACACGTCTGGAGGAGACCCCAGACTCAAGAATCTTTTAATTTATGTGTATCTACTCTTCTTGCTAGTAAGGTTATTACAACAATACAAAAACTCGGTAACAAGGATAAGAACCAACAACAGAACTGTATTGCGTCCTTTCTCACTCCTTTCCCTTATTCCAACTGAAAGAACTGTCCTGATAAATTACTTTGATAAAAACATAACTTTCCTACCCTCTAATGCAAGTGTATCAGAAGCCCAAGACTCTGCAATGCTTACTTCATTTCTAGAGGTTAAGCATAATAAGATGACTTACCATCATCCCCTCCTAGGAAGAGAGGGGGGGGGGGAAAAAGACCATTAAACAGACCATTCTCACAGCAAAGCAGTAATGAAACAAGCTTTACTATAAACACTAAAAAAAGCCTAAGAAACCTTCCAAGAAACCTTACTGAATCTATCAGAAAATGTAAGCAGCTTTCCACCTTCTTCTTCCTCCCCAAAACAAGCTGAGACTAAAATACATTACTATAGTAAAGTCACTTGGAATTTAAAATGTTAATAGCATCTGATTTATGCATTTTTTTTGAAAGATATGTTCCAGCTTCAGAAAGCCAAGCAGGAGTCATGTTCTTCAGTTCACATTATTCAACAATCTGACCGGTGCTCCATTTCGGAATTCTGATCCACAAGTTAAACTACTTTTACAATTCTTTTTGTGTGTATACACCGGCAGTACATTAAGAATAACACAATAATTACAACCTTATGTCTCTTTATATTGCTCGTGTTTGTAATCTGTGGTGGTATTTTCTAACTTAGTCATTGGTTATTAGTTCATTTTTATGGGAGCGACAAACAGATGGGGGAAAGCTGTATACAGATCAGTTAGGAACACAAACTTATAATTTTCAATTTAAATTGGAAAATTTTAAACCCAAACCATTGGCATACATTACAATATTAATTTTAATACATTTCTGAAGATAACTGAGCATTTCCTAAGAATCCATACTTTCTTACAACAGTGCAATTATTTGTACATCTGTAATATACTAAATATTAATTATGGAAAACTTATAGCTATATTACATTAGGATGTCTGTCAGCTGAAGTGACTAATTTAAATGCTTTAGGGAAAAAGGACAAGGGAAGACTATAAGAGTGGTGAAGAGTCTTGTTGAACTTTAATCCTTCAACTTCTCATCCACCTTGGAAAATTACTGTAACACTGAGTCAGTAAACTGTTCTAGATATACTTGAATTCTCATGTCAGCTCCACTGACATTGATGAGCCTATTCACATGAACAAAATTAAGCATGTATGTAACCAAGCATGATCATGAATCTAAATCTAAATTTTGAAAATAGATAGCTACTTCTACATAAGAGGGAGGAAAAGAAAAGAGCACACCTACTGCCTGAAGAATATTATTTGCATCACTTGCACTGCAACAGTCAATCTGTTAAAAAAAACTTCATTAAAAATAAAATAGGCAAGACCCACCCCTACTAGGCGCCAGTGGATTTAAAGGACGATAGACAGATCGAGGCCTAGAAAAAGAAGTTAGAAAATACAAAAATCAGTTCTAAAGTATGTTGAAGTGCAGATATAAAAACAGACTCCCTCTCCATCCCAATTACTTGAAGCAGTTTTCTTCATAGATGCTGTTCCACACTCTCCACGCAGAGGGCCCTTTGTATCCAGTGTAACGTTCTGGATTCAGCAGCAAATCCACATACTGTGCATCTGGGGATCTCTCATCTAAATCAGAAAATTTTTGTTATATATTCTAGCTGATCATTTAAAAAGAGACTTCATTTAACAAAAACAGTTGCAAAGAATTAAATATGAGCTTCGATACAATACTATTTTGCCTTCTTCTTGGATTATAAATGCCCTGTGCATAACAATACAGCAACATACACACCAAATAGAACCCCCAAAAGGATATGATTTCTTCCAGTCTCTTGTTCTGCCATAATTTCTGCTGTCTGAACACTTTCTATGGGGTCAGTCAACAACACTAGCAACACTTGTCACAATGTATGTGTTCTCTCACCTTATAATAAGATACAAATAGTGTTTTGTTTTAAATGGGCTTCGAATTAAGGGTTATTTGTCTGGAAGTGTTGGGGGAGAGTGTTAAATGGGAATACTACTAACTGGTTTTCTTAGGAAAGACAAGGTCAAAGTGGTGCATCTTGTAGTTGGAACATACTGTGCATTTATTGGCTAAAACTTTTCTTCCCCCACCAGATACTCATTTATACTGGCAGAAAGCTAGGCTCACATCACTTAATTGAATGAACTCTCAGTATATACTAGATGATCTGTTGGTTACAGCACAAAATATGCTATTTAAGCAGAATTTCAACAAGTTATACCCTTGTCTCTAAAGTTCACTTCAAATTTCAGGCAACATACCCAAAGAAAACTGTTAAACTGCTCTCTCTGCTTGAAAACTCTGTAGGAATAAAAACTTAAGTTTTGAGTTACAACCAGCAAAAGCAAGAAGAATTCCCTCCCCCTATGTTAAGGGCAACTCATGCTTAAAAAAAAACAACAACCAAACAACAACAAAATAAAGCCAGTAGTTCACAGACTTAATCATAAGAATAGGCCAAGCAGCGCCACTGAGTATTTCCTCAGATGTTGGAAAAGAAGCCACAGGAATAGACAGTGAGAACTGCTCTAGAAAGAAGAGATGATCCTGCATACGCAGTTAAGCATCGCTTCAGCAGTATTAGAAAAAAAGAAAAGGAGACAGACAAGACACAAGAACACACTGAGTGCCAGATGGGACAAAGTCAAACTACAGCTTGCTTTATTTGTCAGCATGGCTGACCTAAGCAGTTCCTAGCCTTCCTGGTCACTTCAGGTCCCCACTTGTTCCTCTCGTTGTCCACCCACACCTGGAGTCTGTGGGGCAGTGCAGCAAAACAGATGGAAATCTGATCTGGGTTAAGAAGGTTTTTTCCAGTTAGATCAATTCCCTGATCTAGTTTATCATAAGCCTGACAAAAAGCTATAGGAGCAAAACTGAAGGTATAGTTTTGCACTGCAGCTGAGTCAATGAGGAGCTCCCTGTCACCAATGGGAAGAGAGGAGAGCAAGAGAACAAGAGTTTCTTCCCCCTCCCAGTCACTCCCAGTCAGGTGATTTCCTCTCCCTCACCTCTCCCACTGCACCAGCTAAGCCAGTCCATCCCAACAACCCAGGGGCTAGGGAGAGAAGATACCAACTTACTTTTCAGCTATTCTAATCAACTGAACCAGCTTYCCACCATGCAGTGAGACGCGTGCCAGAGGCAGTGCAAAAAGGCACTGGAAGTACACAGTGGCGGGCAGCACTTCCCCATTCAGCAGGGCRTGACATGAGGAGAGGTGCAGCGGAATCAAGAATTACTTAAGTTAATCCTCCTTCTAAAAGAAATGTTCCATAAACTAAACACCTCTCCCAAAGGAGTCCTCTTAAAAAGCTGAGTAAGTGGGCAACTTGAAGATAGCAGAGACAACAGCAGCTTATTGCATATACGGTTTCAGGTCTACAGTAATGCTCACTGAGTATTTACTACTAAACAGTTTATACAGAAAATTTTCACAGCTAAAACACAGTAAAAGTGCTGAAAGAGAACTGCAATTAAGTCCACTACAGCTGCTACTTTCTCAGGTGAAACCAAACATCAGCCTAAAGATAGATTAAAACATCTTGCATTACGTCCTGAGTCTTTCTAGCATGGGAGGCTAAGGTATTTATTAAAAAGGATTTAGGCAGCCATTGCTAGATTCCTGAATATAACAATTTTCATGTTTATCTGCAAAACATTCCTCTATGCTTTGAATGTTAGAAGCAAATAAAAGGACTTACACATGTGGAGCAGAGGAAAGAGACAACCCCAGTATCCTACTGTTTTAACAATAAGAAAGTCTTTACAAATAAGGGTGAGTTTAGTACAGAGATCATTTGAAACATAGGAAGGCTGGAAAGGAACAGATTCAGCCCAAGCATAGACAATAGAATAGCAGCAAAGATAATACGGCAGTAAGAAACTAAATTAGGTGCAATTAAGTTGTCTTGTATTTGTATCATATGCAACTCTTCTGTCAGAAGTAAATTTTTAAAAAATATGCTAAAATTTTCCCATTTATTTTCTTGTTTTCTATTTACATCGATGTCGCCTGCTCACTATACCAACAGGAGGTAATAGTCTGTGCGTACTATACAGACTACCAATTGCTCCATGTAAAAACTGCATTCTCTACATGTAAGATAATATGAACTATCACATGTCCATTTAGTACAAAATTAAAACTTTTTAAAAATAGTTATTTGCAGAGCAACTACAATCTGGTGTGTGTGCACATGTTTTGTTTTAAAGAGACAGCAAATCAAACAAACACTCCGAAAAAGCTTAAACATTTTACCATCAAGTTCACAAAAATGATCCTGTGAATCATCGTATCTTGCCCAGTCAATGAAAGCCTCCTTACTTTGGTTACTGAAGGGAAGAAAATACATTTGGTTTTAAACTTTTAAATAAACAATGTTAATAAGAGCTACCAAAAGAAATATGATCCACATAAAGTAACCTGGAACTGAATTCTGAATTACTGTATCTGACACTCTAGAATATATGGAGTTACTGCTCTTTAGCTGTACAAAGATTCAAGAAGGCATCAACTGCAACACTTCTAAAGGTAAGATTAACATAAGACAGCAAGAAAGATTTCATTGTCCTTATCTGAACAAACTGTGCAATGGCAATGACTTCTCTCCCTTCAGTAAAAGCTTGATAAAATATTTCCATAGCACAAGTTTTTAAACACTTTTCAAAGTAGTTCTTTTAGCAACTATCATTTTTAATAGATTATAGTATTTTTTAACCCTTACTTTCAAAGGGACATACAATAGCTAGCCTTGCTTTGAGTGCGAGGTTGGATCCCTAAAGGCCCCTTCCAAACTAAATTATTCTATGAGTATGATTTGTCTTAAGCCTTCTAAACAACAACGGTATTACACTCATCCTGGCATTTTCAAGGCAGAGAGACAGGTACCTAGAAGTTCCCATATTATGAAACACAGTGCCAAAAGTTGAATGCTTCCTTCTACATACATATGCAGTACAAAACTACTGATGTTAATAGCAAAATGTAAGCAAAGTTAAGTTTGGGAACTCCTGTTCTAGGATAGAGTGAAGTGCCTTGAAATAATGAGAACCCCCCATTCAGTGTGATCAAATTAGAACGAGCTCACTTGTATAGAGGCAATTCTGCAACAAGATACAGTTCTTATCTTCTGCCAAATCACAATAGGAGACTTTATATTTGGTATTAGCCGAGAAGCCTTAAAAGCTTCCCTGATGAACCTCTCCAGTAATTACTACCAGAAAACATTTGCTATCATAAGAAATACAGTTGATAAAGGAAAATAACCCAAACCCATGAGAATGATGCACTACTAGATAGAGAATGTGGAGGTTGGCCTACAAATCACAAGCTCTTCTTGCTCTTTCAAGATCCATTACCTGCCCTCTCCCAACTCCCCAATCTCACAAAAGGTAATCTTCTCTTTAATTCTCTGTACATATGCTCAATTTCATATTCTTTTGTCCTACAGGAGTGGGACTTATTTTCCCTAAAAAAATGGAGAGACACTCCACTCAGGTTTAAAATACTACACACCAGGCAGAAGCAGTTGCTTTTTCATGGCAGCCTCATTTTGCTAGAGGAAAGAGTCCAAACATCTCTATCAGGTAAAACTGTTTCTATGGCCAAAGTCACCAGATCTCTCCTTCAACAGAACCGATTTTTCTATTTCTACTTTTTAAAGGTGGAGAATCTAGAAGAACACAAGTTTCTGTGAGTGCTGTTAACACACTTTCTTACTCAGTGGCAACACCATCCTGCAGAATTCCTCCCACCCAACCTTGACTGTGCCATGCAATAAGCAAGATCAGGGAATTGATCCAAGCTAAAAAAGTAACTTTGCCAACAATACAATAACTTATAGGCTCCCTGATCTGGTTCACTGAATGATCACAAACAGGCACATCAGTAACAGAGGACAGAGCAGGACAGAATCCCTTAATTCAGCACAGTCATCAAGAACAAAGAAGGTTAATATCAGTAAAAAGTAGGAAAAAAAATGTGTTTTTATTTGCAAGGTTCCTCCCTCCCGATGCCATAAAATATCTCCTTCAACTAATATTGAAGTCTACTTTTTAGAAAGGAAAGAGTCTACTTATCACTTTCTTAAAACCTTTACTGTCAGATGTTCTTGCATCATTTCACATTTACTTTTTAATGGACTATGGAAAGAATGAAGAACGAAAACCAGCACATTGCAAAAACAAGACAGACAAAATGAAATGCTGCTTTATTACTATTTTTGTATTATTTTTGTAAATCACAGCATACCTTAAAGTACTGTTAACTGCTCCTAGTTTGTTAGCTTGCTCACAGTCTTCCAGTTCTTCGGAATTATTTGCTGCTTTTGAATACTGTAAGAAAGTTTATATTTAGTATGCAAGTAAATTACCTAAAATTCTTTGAGGGAAAAAAAAAGGTGATGTGAGAGGTATTTCTGAGTTTAGAAGTGAATCTGCCAGTATTGGGGAAAAATCATCAGTTTTGGAAGCGGCAAGTAATTTTGGAACATTTCTTATTTCTGTCTTTCTTCACTAACTTTCATCAGGCCAATTTCATCCTGTTGATTTAAATACCACAGATAATTCAGCCAAATATGTCAAAAAAGTTTTTTTATTAAATAGAGTTCTGAAGTGGTTTAGATACTTTTTTACATTCTTATAAACTGACCTTGAAAGACAAGCGTTGTTATACCCATACACATTGTATTTTGCAAGCATCATCACGCTGCAAGGTTTTTTTGGTCAGTTTTGTAGGAAAGCTTATCAGTTTTGGTCATTTCCCCCTTATGTTTCACTTCATCCTGTCCATAAACACAATTTAAGCATGCACAGACCAGAAAGAGAGGCTTCTTGAACTGAATTCAGATTTTGATTGTTCTAGAGTAAAACCAGAATTGAAGAATTTGAGCTGAACTCTGATTCTACATTTTTAAGAAGTAATCCAGGAAAAAAAGAAGTATTCTAATAGTAAGAGGTTAAGTAAAACATTTAAAGAATTAAAGATAGAATTCCCCTATTCCACTATACTATGTTTATGTCACCAGGAAATTTGTTAGCCTGTCAGCTAAAAGCTCGAAAAGAAGTTCTAACAGTTTGGGAACATAATAGATGGTATCAGTACTCATTAAAAACAAACAAACAAACAAACCCAACTTCCTCTTTTTGGGGGGTTTTCAGATTGAGCCTAAGGATCACAGAGATTTTTATCTTATCAGCCTCCAAGAAATACAGAAAATGACTTAATGTTAGCAACCAATAGCTTACCATAAAGCTAAACCACTGGCCTCCCTTCACTCCAGAGCACATACTTGCATCAATTCACAAGCCAAAACTAAACCATTATTCAGATTGTCACTGTGAAATTCATGTTTTCAAATCATAAGATTTATTTTAGTGTCCAGTACATTTGATAGTATCAAAGCCTATTATTGAGTTCACAACATTGTACTATTATTGACATGACTATTATTGGCATTAGCTTCCATTTTTATTTTGAGCTGTCTCTGCATAGTAAAGGTTTTGATCAACTCTTCAGAAACAGCGAAGAAAGAGAATAATTAGATAAATTTAAAAAAAAAAAAAGTGTAATTCATTTCTGAGGACAGACTTGTGGTCAAACTCCAGTTCTTATTTCTTACATGCATTTAGAAAAGCTGCAGGGTTTTTATTCACAATGCACATGCCACAGCAAGGATTTACTTAAAACTGTTCATGTAAGTAAGCAAGAACATTTGTTTCAAATATACATTTGCATTTGTACTTTTACTGCTCCTTAAAAATTTGTTTATCATATGTTCAGTAAACCTAAAGGTTGAGCTGTGATCCAAGGTCTAGTTTTGACATGGCACAACTGCTTGAGTTGTGCATTTGTGCACAAGTTAAATTTCTGAGAAAACTGCTAAGTTTGTGAGAATGCTTTGAGAAAATATAAAAATATGTAGACTGGGTCTAAGAAAGATACAGGTAAAACTGCAGACAGAGATAAGATTGTTGAGATGTCGATATGCAGCAGCTCAAAGATTTGAGAGCAAAGAAACCGACTCAAAAACGTATAAAATCAGTATGGAAGGTGTCAGACAATGGCAGCTCAGCCACACTGAGGATCACCCTATACCAAGGAGCAAGGGAGGCTAACCCTTTCCCATTTGACTGACAACTGTCTGGCAAGCAAAGACTTAAGGACTTTATCATACTAAAATTAATGCTTAGGCTAAGAGTTTGTTAGTCCTAGCTAGCCACATTGCACATTAGTCAATTGCTCTGCACTTCCATGTTGTCCACCCAGCTTAGAGTCTCTTTGCACACTCTAAAAGTTGCCTAAAATGACCCAGAGAAGGAGGGTTACATAACAAAACCTTGCACATGATGCCCTGTATTATACATCAAGGACAAAAGACTTTGGGGAGGATGATGAAAGGTTACGGAGAACAACATTCATTTCTAAAGAGCATTTTTGAAGGGTTCATATTATCTCATACACCATGCGAATACAAGCAATTACATGGTTCAACACAGCAAAACAAACCTGCACTTCTGTTGTAGGACAGATGAATAACTAACAGGCCTTCCTCTCACCTGGAAATGGTACTGTGCAAGATGAGCCTAATGTACACTTAGAAACACTAGAATGGAATAAGATGTAATTGTTAGAGGAGAAATAGCAGATCCTACTGAAGACCAAAAAAGTGAAGGCGATTTTTAAAAAAATCATTTAAGCTTTATTAGGGGACTTGCCTCTAATAAATAATTACTCTTGAAAACTTTTCACTCAATTTTCTTGGATTTCCTAGGTGTGGGGCTCATTCTTTAGCATCATATGGCTGTTAAATGGAAAAAACAACTAAAAATGGATCTGACCTAAAATGAAACAGATCCTGCTGATGAAATAACATACTGAGATGCTGAAGTAAACATTCTGCATGTCTAGATTTGCAAACCAATCCCTACCCTGAAGTGAAAAAATTACTGCCAAGAATATCATACTAAATCTAAGTTTCCAAACAGAGTGAACATTCAAGTCTAAAGTATGTTTCCAGACTCCACTATTCTCCAGTGTTTACCAGAAAAGGCTATGGGACCTCTGTTGCTCTGTGATCTAGATCAGGACAAAGTATCGGTTCTTGCCAAAGCAAGATCTCCCAAGAGCAGCCTCTGAAAGAAAACAGAAGAGAAGTGGCCAGGAAGTAATAAATGAAGTTAAATGTTGTAACCTTGAGTTACTGCATCCTGTACCTTGCTTCAAAGGTTAATATACCAACTGTCATGACAGTTCTTGAGAGCCTGTCCCCAGAAAACGCTTTCACCACTCAGATGAAACAAGACCATAGAAAGGGAAGCTACTTTGGGCCTCTCCATCACCACTTCAAAAAAGGCTATCTTGGTGCAAAGAGTTAAAAAGAGATTCTCTATTGCTAACCGCACATCTGTGAGGAAGCTGTGGAAATGTAACCCTGGTCTTTGAGGCTAGCTAATATTCCAAAAGCAGAAGAGTCATCTCTGCTAAGCTCTATAGTTAAACAAAAAAGCAAACAGAAAAACATGAAAATCTGAAAAAAAGCTTTAAGTTTACAAGCCCTTCTACATTAGAAGAGAAGGGTAATAGGAAACTGCTCAGAAGCCAAGGACTTGGACCACAGAAGATCTCTCCACAGGATTCTACTTTGAGTGCACCTACTTAAGAGAGTATAACTCAGATAATACAAAATATATCGCAGACTGGCATGAGTGACTGATACAGAGGGTTGTGTTGCCAGAGGGACCTTGACAGGCTGGGGAAATGGGCAGAGAGAAACCTCATGACACTCAACAATGGGAAATGCCAAGTCCTGCACTTGGGGAAAAATAACCCCATGCACCAGTACAGGCTGGGGGCCAACCAGCTACAGAGCAGCTTTTCAGAGAAGGACCTTGGAGTCCTGGTGGACAACATGGTGAACATGGGTCAGCAATGCAACCTTGTGGCAAAGACAACCAACGGTATCCTGGGCTGCATTAGGAAGAACGTTGCCAGCAGGCTGAGGGAGGTGATCCATTTCTCTAGTCAACACTGGTGAGGCCACATCTGTCCAGTTCTGGCCTCCCAGTATGAGACAGATACAGATTTACTGGAGCAAGTCTAGTGAAAGGCCACAAAGATGATTAAGGGATTGGAACAACTCTCATACGAGTAGAGGCTGAGAGAGCTGGGACTGTTCAGCCTGGAGAAGAGAAKGTCGGGGGGAAGGGGGAGGGGGAAATCTCATCAATGTTTCTAAATGTCTGATGAGAGGGTGTAAAGACGACAGGACCAGACACTTTTCAGTGGTGTTCAGCGACAGGGTGAGAGGCAACGGGCACAAACTGAAACACAGAAAATTCCATCTGAACATGAGAAAATACTTCTTCACTGTGAGGGTGACTGAGCACTGGAACAGGTTGCCCAGAGAGGTTCTGCAGTCTCCATCCTTGGAGATATTCAGAAGTTGTCTGGACACGGTCCTGGGCAATGTGCTCAAGGCGAGCCTGCTTGAGCAGGGTGGGAGTTGGACCAGATGATCTTCAGAGGCCCCTTCCAAACTCAGTTATTCTTTGATTTTGTGATTATTGAAAGATGCCTTTGGTTGTTTCCCCCCTTTGCAAGACAGACACTATCTGGATGAAAGAGATGAACTGGCCAAGTATAAAACTAGTATGTCCCCCCTCTACCCCCATTTTTTCCCCCTTAAACCAATACTTTAAGGATAACCCACAAGATGCAAGATATTCCCAAACAAACCAAGCACAGTCTAACAGCACAGTACTTAAAGGTCTACATACTCCTTGAATCAAAACGTCCATACTAAGATGAATCTGATGTTTCCTTAAAAGGGATATTCAACGAGACTGCCAATTTTTAATTGGTTCCAAGAAAGATCAATCATAAGAAGTATCATAACAGTGTAGGTAAGACTTATGTCAGTCCTGATGACAATTTTCTTACAGAAGTATTTATAATTCTGAGAGAAAAGCAGGTAAGAAGAATCTCTTAGTTCCACTAAAATTAAAGGTGTGGAATTGCCCAACTTCCAGTACTGCAGCTGATTGCAACAGCCTGCAAGGCAATTCAAAAAAGGAAACTGTAACGAATATACCAGCAAATGATAGTTTCCCAAATCCTCCCCCTCTAGCGTTGGGAAATAAAAAGGTGGCTGATGTTTCACTTTGGAAGTACAACTCAATCTCCTCTTGTGAACTATCTTAAAAACAGCATACTGTTTTGGTACTAATTAAYACCTTCATTAGGGCTCACAGGAATAATCAGGAGGCTCAAATGCCTCAATTCGTGTTCACTTATTGGAAGAATCATTATCACTTCTAAAAGCTTGTCTCCAAAAAGGCATTATGGTATTTCAGGAGTCAGTTTCTCTCCAATAAAGCTTAGAGGAGGACAGAGTCAATGAAAAAGAGAAGTAGCAACTGATTTTCCAGCTAAAACTCAAAATCTTCTGTCCAGAGACAGCACCAAAGTTCTTCCAGAGCAGCTACTGCTTATACCAAAACACATTTAGTCACACTTGATTTCAGACTGAGCTTACCAATATGTGTACAAATAGGAGACAAGACTTCCTCTTGAGCTGGAGCTTGGACAGACTTGTCTGCATTGTCCATGCCAGTAGAATACACGGAAGTCATCCACTTACAATAAAGTATTCCCCTCAGCTGTCTTTAGTGATCTTTCTTGGCATAAGGTTTAAACCTAATGCCAAGAAAATTCCAAAATGCCAAAATGCCAAGAAAATTTATGACACAGTGGACTATACTCAGGCTAGTAAGCAGTGACTATAGCTGTCCAGTGAGGTGGAAAGTCCACCTGAAGTACTGCACTGCCTATGACAGATAACTGCAGAGGATGAAGATTCATAGTTAAGCAACAGTAAGTACGAGTCTACAACAGAGCGAAGGCACTCAACAGAAAAACCTTCCTTCAGTTGCTAAGATCCTTATCTTGGGCACTGTGTTTGGGATTTTGGGGGTATTCTGGGTTTTGGGGAGGGGGGGGTTGGTTTTTTTTTGTTTTGTTTTCTCTGACCTCCTTTATAGGTCTTCATGCCTTCTTCACTTGTTTGGCTTTGCTAAAATCACTTGGCGATCTAAGCAGGATGGCTCAGAAGCAAGCAAAAGCCAACAGCACACACTGACAGCTTAAGCTTGCAGCTAAATCATTTTAAAATGGTTTAGCCTAAATTATCTTTAGGCTAATGACCTCCTCAAGATTAGATGTGACATAACTACATACAATCATTCTTCTTTTTTGAATATTACAGGTCGTATTTATACACGGTTCTTACAAAAGACTGCACTGCTACTGCAACTGTGTATCTGTCTACAGCATTAGAGAAGGTAGCTCAGAAATTAATGAGAATTTTACATCAGGCATTCAGTGACCATGTACAGCCATCTTCRGTCATTCATTGATTCAGTGAGTGCCAACTCAAGCTATGAAAGACTCAGAATGGCATGACAGTACTAATTAGGTCAGAAACACGATGTTACATTATGCATAAAAGTAAAAATACAAGCCACAAAGAAACTCATCAGTTATGTTAACAATTTCATCACTATGCCAAGATGGAAAGTTTGTGATAGAAAGCTAGACACTACTGAATTGTTAGGATTACAGTGAATCAGAAAAAAGTCCAAAAATAAATGACTACTTACTTTATTAGAGCTCCCAGCTTTAATTCCAACAGGTACTTTGCTCTAAAATAGAAATAATTCACTGTTCTTATATTGTTCATACAAATGATTATGGCTAGATTAAAGTCTAGGAATTAGAAATATCATTTCTACAGAAGCCAACTTGTTTTATGTAATTAGCTTGCACCTTTATTTTCTCAACATATTATATCCAAAACAGTGCTACAGTTTATAACAAATTTAAAGTTATTTATTCTATTTGAAAAAATGACTGAGACCTTAGGGTATTTCAAATATATTATTTTTGAAGGGAAAAATAACTATTATCATCCTTTTATTTAAATTTAAGATTTCATTAGTAAATATTGTTACAATTAATCTGAACTTTATTACCTGATGATTGAGTAAAAATACAGATGAGTCATAATTTAAACATAGTTAAACCAATCTGCAGAAAGTGTTTATAAACTGATGTATATAATATCTCAAAAATTTAAATTAAGCGTGACATTTACCACATATCAAGGGAAGACCACCTTTTAACTGAAGACACAAAATTTCCAAATAGGCTAAGAAATGATTGTCTTCAGTGTCTTCTGAAAAGCCAAGATGTACATTGTATACATGTCCTGACGAGTCACTTGGGTGACAGCGAGGTATCAATTACTGTAAGTTCTAGTCTCAGTCATGAAGTTTCAATAAATCACATTTGCAAAATGCTTTGTCATCCATAAAGGAAGAAACCTATATAAATGGATCATTAGGATTCATCATATAATTAAGAATCTACCAGATTTTTCAAATGGACAGCTAAGTTGCCTTCCTTCCCACCTCACCCCACCAAATTTTTTTAAACCCATAGGTTCACACTCGGATTGATTTTTGCTAAGCCTGGCAATGAACAGGACATCTTTTTAATACTAGACACAAAGAAAAGTTGTAAACATTTATTTTCCACTATTCAACTTTTTAAATACAAAATTCTAAACTTTACCTTGAAATTTTTATCTTTCATTGTTAAACAATACAGCTATGTGAATTAGTGTACTGCTACCACTGTTAATATAACCATGCTCAAAACCTCCAAATTTATACACACTATTTTTGGTGAAATGTGTTTAGCTCTACATAACAAAAGAAAGAGTAGGAACTTCTTCCCATTGATAAAACTGACTCTTTAAAAATACAGAAAAACATATTAAGTGAGTGAAAGTTCATATTTACCAACTACCATAAAATTTTTTTCCCATCAGCTATGTACTGAATTATTTACCCTGCTTTCTGGTCAAATCTGTAGTTAAAACATTCTGTTGTTAAGAGATTAAAATTGCTCTTGTAGACTCAACAGTGCTTTGCAGTTTATAAAATCAGACAATTCCACCACCTATTATTTTGCACCAATGTCTGTTAAGAGCATGCTGTAGGTCACTGGATAGAAGACTACCCCAGGAAGCAAAAAGGCCTAGGCTACAAATACCTTGCTCTGACTTTGGACAGGCAAGGACCTATCTCAGTCTCTAGATCTTAGAAACTGAGATGAGAATGACTATTTCTAGAAGTCACTTTCTTTTCCAGAAGTAAGCTATGTATTTTACAGTTGTGTTTATTTGGAAAGAATGAAAATAGCAGCAGCAGCAGACATTTTGTGTAAGAGAGTCCTGGATTAAGAAATACCTGATTAAAGCTAACCATGGATGGTAATACATTTGCTGATGTACTAACAACTATTACAGCATTTGACTTACACTCAGCATAACCATTTCCTTAAGCAAATTATACAGCATGACTGGAAAGGAGATTTCTTCTAAAGGAGAGGAGATAATGGAACTACACCTATGAAGTCTGATATTCCAAAAGTTTTGAAGTTTACTATTGCGGAGTAGTATCGTGCACCGTAAATTAGCAAACTGTTTAGCCTAACAAACCTTTTCTATTTTATATTATTTGATCCATACCTCTGGACAAGGCTCTACATGACAATCTTTGATAGAGCAATGGCCATCGTCAGCCCAGAACGGGCATGGTCTCTTTAGATTGACCTAAAGATACAAAAACAAAAATTCACAATTAACACTAACTTTAAAACAGACATCTCTCAATACCAGGAAATCTTTTCAAATTAAAAGAGAAGATATGAGGAAAAAGGATTAAATCTAATACTTTTAAGGGKTTTTTTTTAAAGCACTCTCCCATAGAGACTGTTATCACAATTCCCTACCACAAGCTTCAGCTGAAATACTCAGGGGGAAACAAACATGCATTATCTTAAAGCACAGATTAGATCTCTCACCATCAACATAACTGTTCAAAGCAGTAACTAAACTGTAACAAAGAACACTGAATCAGATGTGCAGCTATAAAATGGTCTACTTAAAATCAGTTGTATTTGTACTACACTAATCAAGGAAATACATTTGATGGAAGATAAGACACTAGTGCAGAAGTTCACTGATTTAAATAAGTGCTTGGATAATTTCAGATTTTGAGCAATAAAAACAGACTGATGATTAGTACACTTCATAGTGATTCAAGGAAGAACAAATATCAAAATACTAATGGTCTTAAATTAGAGAGCTGACATAGCATAAATACAAATAAYGAAGAGAAACCACTTCAGAAACATTACCAGCAAACCAGATGCTTTCTGGTCAACGCTCCTATTTGTCATCAAATGGCACAATAAAGGTAGAGAGTACCACATGTATTAGCATCTACTACATGGCAAGAGAGTCAAACATTTCTTCACTACATTTCATTTGAATTGTTTATGTGAAAAAGTCAGTGAAGTATGAAAACACAGTTTTCCTTTGCATTAGCCTTATACATACTAACAATGACTAGCGATGAAAGATTACCTTGACCTCTTCACTCCTAAAGCAAAGACTAAAGGTTTTTCTGCAAAATCTATCAGAAACACTTCAAAAGCACACCATCTTTGAAACCTAAAATTATAAATAAAATACAAAGCATTTATCCCCAGTAGTTATCACCATCTTCTGGTTTAAAAAATATATATATATCAGTTTGGCAACTTTCAGAGTAATGGTAAAGTTACTGCTATTCTTTGATTTTGTTTTCCTTTAGCACAGCTTGTACTAGTTTCCTTTAGTTGATAAATACTATTCATGAAGACACTCAACTGAAGTTACTACTTGTATCTAACAACTTGCATCCTTAATGTTTTGAGGTAAGTACCACTTCACATTTGAAACTGTTGTAGATATGGGATTTGATCCTGCAGTCAAAGTCAGCAAGTTCTATAAAATGCACTGTAAAATTAAGCCTATTACCAAAGATGGCACTTGGCCCTAGAGCAGTTTCAACACAAGAATTTAAGAATCATAAATGCAATTATAAGAAGTAATTTAAGTCTATAAATCTTAAGTCATAAAACTAATCCATACAGTAATTTAGGGGGAAAAAAAATACACTCAAGCTGTACAGCATATGTGTAGAGCCACATACTACAAGAACAGTATTCTTGCTATAGCTAATTTGTTGAAAGTTTAAATTGATGGGGGAGTTAATCTCAGTCTTCAGAAAAACATGGTTTTCCCTCCTCATATGTRGGAACATTTTTGTAGTACGTCTCTCTTGCATGCTATTCTATACTATCCATTTTACACATGGAGAAAAAACAAACAGGAAACAAAGCTTAAACACCTAGTGCACTAGTGCCAGAGCAGTCCCTTGTGCACAGAACTGGCAGYTAAACTCCAAATCCCATGCCCTGATGAGCTCGGCGTCCACTGCATATAGTTCCTGCAGGATTCCTGCTATGATAAAAGAAACATACTACTCAGCCTTTTAATTTGGAGAAAAACTGAAACCACTGAGCACACTTGAATAACTGTTCCATTAACAACAACAACAGTTTTATTTTAAAATCACAAATCTCTTATAATGCAAGCTAACATTTTAGCAGCACTTTATAAAAGTGTTTTAAAATAGGCAGTGGAATTAAAGGTTTGTTATACCTCAAATAATTTTCAAATGGGATTGCTTTATTTTTTTAAAAACTTCACTGCTGAAAAAATTAAACAGAATTAATAATATTAATACTAGTTCCGTTGAGTTTCTATAATTATGTAAAACTATACTACATCATGGAAACTTGAAAGAAAAGCAGTACTTGAAGTTCACACTCAAGGAAATTACTTTCTAGAGCTAACTCCTTTCCACCAGTTAATCTAAAATTTCACAGTTACTGTGAATTAGTAGATTGTACTGACAATGAATCAATCCACAGAAGAATCACTTAAAGCAGCTTCACCAGCATCTGAGTGAAGAAAAAATTTTCTTTAAAATATCAATATAGGGAAGCCATCCCAGATAAGATTTTTGTGACCATGCAAGAGAACATTTGAGACTCAAGAATACTGCACTGAAGCTGAATCCTAACTTATTTCAACAGGCATACTTCAGTATTAGTGAAAACGAAAAAGTCTATGTACGACAGAAAAAGCCGTAGCATATTGATTAAAGACAACTGTTGACAAACTGAGCTTAGAGCTAATTGTTTACAGTTGATGACTCTCCCAAATACACTCCTAAATTTATTTTACTGTACTCAGCAGAAAATTACAATCCTAAGAACATAATGCAAATCTAACTGTATACTTTCAGACAAGCTATCCTTTTCCTCTACAGGAGATATGGATCCTGGAAACACGGAAGTTTGAGAAACCTCACTTTAAAAGCTTATTACCAAGATCCCTCTCTCACTAC
Organism: Apteryx rowi; assembly: GCF_003343035.1. Taxonomy (NCBI): domain Eukaryota; kingdom Metazoa; phylum Chordata; class Aves; order Apterygiformes; family Apterygidae; genus Apteryx; species Apteryx rowi. Next base: position 2,353,312 of record NW_020450938.1, read on the forward strand.
CCAACTGCTAGACAACTTAGAGTGGGGCAAGACCACCAAGTATCATGCTCATAATTCTGGGTAAGTAGAACAAGAATTCAGAACTACTTTAATCTGAGCCAGAACATCAATAACAATATTACAGAAATCCTAGACTTGATTTGATAAACCACTAAAACTAAGAAATTATTCCGGAAGTAGCAAGTGCAACATTTATTTTGTTCTTTCTACAAGCTACAAAAAAAGTACAAATCCTGATAAATCTTTGTTTTTTAATTAGAATGCTTTACTTCAAATAATCTTCAGCTGTTCCTGGTCATCATCATTCTCAAAAACGTTCACCACTCTAATAAGCAATGTTAGAATATTATAGGGACATCCACACATCTCCCCTGTAACAATACAGTTCAAGAAAAAAAAAAAAAAAGATCTAGACTACTTGTTACAAATTCAGTCAAGCTGGCAGTTAGCTTTAAATGCTAGGACTTCAAAGAGACCTTAGAAATCACAGGACTGCCTGAAAGCTACAGGTATTCTTTGAAGATGGGGAAAAGAATGTTGGCCCCCACCCTCTCAATGCAGCTAATGAAAAGGTCATCCTTTGCTTATTAGAAAGGATTTTCCCCTTTTCTCCATTCAAAGAGGCAGGTATCTATATGTTAGCTGTTCCTACCTTTCATTCACAGAAACTATCCAACATCTTGTGGAGTCTCCACCCTTGGAGATATTCAAAACTCAACTTGATACGATCCCGGGCAACCTGCTCTAGCTGACCCTGCTTTGAGCGGGGGGGTTGGACCGGATGATCTCGAGAGGTTCCAACATCAACTATTCTGTGACTCTATGATCTTTATTATCCAGTAGTTCTTCTTTATTCAAACAAAAAACTCTCAAAGCACTTCTAATAATCTTTTGAAAGGCCTTAAAACAGAAAGGCCATACTTCATATTATTGATCCTTCATAGATGGACTGGCAGTAATGGAAAGGGGAAGGAAGCAAAGCTTAAACTCAATTTTTCCATAATATTCCTTTCTCCTAACTTTGTTTTCCTCTTAAAATGAAATAGAAAAAAACTGAAGTCAGATCACCTGCTTAAAAAAAAATAAAAATTATGTCATAAACCAGTACAGGTCAGGACTGTTTCAGTTCAAGGAGCAGTTACAGCACCTGCTAAACCTGTAGAGCTACAGCAATCAGGTCCTTTACATCAGAACTTCAACATGTAGTTTTGCAGTCATTCATTCTGTTGGGTCACAGATTCACACCGTCGAGCAAATACCATATTACCCACACGTGATCTAGATCAGATGCAGGTGTACATCTGCATCACTGTGTCTAATCTACAGAACACAATATTAAGCTTGTGTGACTGTGAGGAATGGAAAGACAAACACTGATCTAACAGACTTTAATCCATCAGAGTGCTCTGAACATGTTTTACTGCCAGAGTGCATTTATACTGGATCAGTGATTTGCTTTAAGGGGCTTCTTTTTGTTTCTTTTTCTTTTTTTCCTTTTGGATACTATATTAGAAGTCCAATGGCTAAATTCATTGAATTGTCAAAGCACAGTCTCAGCAGTTAAAAAAAAAAAAAAAAGAATTTTTCCAACATTATACATAACGTACTAAGCATAAGGAGAAATGTACCAAAATGAATCTCATACAAAGCAGACACAATATGAAGAACCTGAGAGGCATTATAGTCGGATTTTACTCTCCCTCCAGTCCGTTTTCTTTGTTTTGACAGCTAAAGAAAATCAAAACTATGTACCAGAAAAAGAAACAAACTTTCAAGCTTGAAGGAATTTTTTTTGTGGCACTACTTACCAACGTAAAGCAAACAAACAAGCACAAAAAAAAACCCAAAAACACACAAATCCAGATTTCTTCAGACATTCTATGAATACCTCTAAAGAATCACCATCACCTACCCCGTGTTTTAAGGCAACTAATCTTCTCCACTCTATTTATGCTTTTAAAATACAGAATGAGGTGCTGTTTTTTAAATGAGTAGGAAGTATTTAGCATACCATCAGGTAGAAGAGTTAGAAAAATGCATTAGTTTCTTTTGCCCTAATATAAGAAATTAATTTTGTACATACATGGAGTCAAGATTACTCAAAAGGAGCAGGAGAGAAGATTAGGAGCAAAACTAAAATTTGACTTGCTCAACTACCATTATACTGAATTCATTCCTCAAACCTTTCAGCAAGTACTCTTCATTCTATATTTTCAAAACATACATACAGTTAACTGTTACGCTGGTAGGAAAGCAATGGCTTTGCACTACTGTCCACTACTAACATTTTGAAAGACAGACTTTCTTCCAGGTTTCCATTTTGATGCACTTAACTCAGCATGAATGGGAAATATAAAGTCAGCTTTGAAGTGTTAAAGCCATTCCTCAGTGAAAAAACAAACCAAAAAGCTAACCAAAAAAAGATACTCAGCAGATGGTATAACTTCCTAGAAATGACAACTATCTTCTAGTTACAGTACAAGCCATGCTAGCACAGTTCCTTTAAAAGACAAGATTTTAGGCTGCTTTCCCCCCTCCCCTTCATTTCCTCTATTAATTCTAGAAACACCGCCCCTGGAAAAAACATGCAAAGCTTCAGAAATTTTTTTTCTTCTTCCCACTTTTTTTTAATAAAGCACAGAAAACTGCTATATTATGCATTACCACCACTATCACAATAAGAGCTCAGAATTACACGAAGACATGCCCTCCCACACCAATTGCTACACAAAAAATGACCAGCTACCATAGTTAAAACTATAACCTTCTTTAAAATTAATCCCTAACAACATAAATACTGACACACTTTGGAATATATAAGGGTCAAGTAACTAGGGAATCTCTCTTCTTATACAGAGGAACACTTTTATTTAAAAGGATATTGCTGTTTAAACTATAGATTAATTCTGGAAAACACCTGAATATCAAGATCTACTAGTTCCATAATGACTCAACAGCACTAAAATCCAGCACATGCGCTTGCAAGACAAACTGAGGTTGTACAGTACACGTGCTTTAATCAATACCAGCTATGCACTCACTACACAAAACATCCTTTATTTTCTTTAGAGACCAAAGTATTAGACTTTGTTGTTCACAGTGTTATTCACTATTATCACAAAATAAATGTTAGATTCCTTATCATTAGGCTTCCATATTTTGTGTTTTGTATAAACACAGTATAAAACTACACTGAGAGAAAATTATTCCTTTATTATTTCACTGAGAAAATGTCCCACTAGCTATCTAGCAACCAACTAGCATAAATTAAGCAAGACTTTAAACAAAAACTAGCCAGCCCATTAAGTCTTACAGATTAAAGTTTGAGTTCTCTGGCTGTTGAACTAGTAACACAATGGGGATGGTGCAACTCAAGTTACAAGAGCTGATGATCCAAATTCCTGCTACAAGTTAACTTGCTTCAGAGTAGGAGTGTTTTCACTCCCAAAATTAATATACTACCTATACTAATTAATATACCTTTATGCAGTATTCAGCTACCCTGTAGTTGACCTAGATGAGCACTGCATACCCTCACAATTTCCTCATTCACCTATGTGCACTTCCATGATTTTGTGCAGGGACATCAAAAACTCCGTTGCTTTTACAAAAAGGAAAGTGTAGAAAAACTTTGCTAGTTTCTGTAATCAGTTTGCTTGTTCAACATATTCTTCCCTACTACAATTTAAAGCACATAATTACGGTGTGGGGATGAGGACTGCACAACAGCACTTGTAGTTGCACATCAATTATAAAGGTCAGTAATGCAAAAAAGTTTAAATGCCTGGCTATCCTCCCAGCTCTGTATGTTGAAACACTACATTTTGTTTTCTCAGTTCTGTGCCAACTGGAAGAACACAACTATCCACTGGAGGACTAATCAGTAATACGGACAGATTCCAACTTGAATAAAAGTATTGCTCAGGTGTTAACCTATGCTCTCTGCAATGCAGGCAAATTCTAAGCATGAATGCTTATATACTTGGGCGTATGAACAGTATTGTTGGTGAGACAAAAACTGTATGAAAGATGAGGTAGGATTGTACTACAGACACTATTAAAGTAGGATCTGCAGAACTGCAGGAATACAAGCTTTTGAAATGAAAATTTTATCCTCCCCTAAATTTGCAGGATAAAATTCCTGTTGTATAGTTTGTAAACCTGTTACTCCCCTTCTTCAAATACTTTGTTTTACATCTTCTTAGTGCCTCTGGAGAATCTAATTACCACTACTATGTGATATGTTTTCACTGAAGTTGCACGTATCTTGTTTCTCCTGAACACTGAAGTTAGAACCGCACCATGTAGCAGGAGGAGATTCAGGGTGAAGTTACATGTTACTGCTTGCTCATACTAGAAAGTGAAGATGCTAGTAGTCTTCTTCTCTCCTTCCTCTCATACATAACCCCATCCTCCATGAATTCTGATACTTGCCCAATTCCAACTCAGACAGATAATTTGTTAAATCCTGCAAAAAAAAATTTTCTATCAGGTTAATGAGTTACACTGGCCTACTGCACAGCTAGACAAGCCACAGAAGTAAAAGTAGTGAAGGGGCAGGATGGTCTGCCCAGGAGTGGAACATCTCTTCCCCGTAGTAAAGAGCCACTTGATTAGCTCAGTCAAAAATGCAACCTCTATTTCCTGTCAAGCACATCTGAGAAAGAATAGAAGCATCAAGCTGCAAAGTCCTATTTTGCTCATCAAATTTGAGTATACAGAAAGCCCAATCTTTCAAATCATTAGAGAATAATAGTATATACTATTTGAAAATTAATATTTATACTTTTTTTTTCCAAAGGAATAAAGGTTCTCTATAGAGCAAAGACTAAAACCAGAACAAAGACAACAACTGATAAGAAAAGAAAATCATCACAAAATTTCAAATTCCAAATTATGCACATTAGTTAGAAGACAAGTTCTGCATGGTATCAGAGTGTCTAATACAGTCCTTTCCCAGATGCAGCAGTACAAAGATACTACCTTTAAAATTACCACTTCAGTTTAATGAGAAAAGTTATGATTTACTGTCACTGGCCACAGGATTAACATAGCAAATACAGGATTTATGACCAGCATAACTGTCAGGGACTGAAAATCAGCTATGACCAAATTAGACAGCTGTGGGCTTCTAAAAGAGAACTTAATGCAAGTTGAGTTGATTTGATCGKTAATCCTCCCTACATTTTCTGGATTTTATTTAAATTATACAGGAAAATGCCATTCTAATTGTACCTTGTAATATCTGAAGTAATCACGCTCTTGCAGTTTCTGTATTTTCGGGAAGATCTTGAAAGTATTGAAGTCATCGATGCTTTCTATGTCGCATAAGCAGTCATCTAGGACTCCTGTGAGCTATTAGAAAAATACATCAGATTGATTAATTTTTTTTAATCAAGAAATGCAACATTAGCCTCATAAATCCTCTAGAGAAGAAAAAAAAACAGTCAAAAGAAATATTAGTGATATGCAGTTCCACAGCAAATAAGTTCTTATCATTAAAATACTCTGTAACTAACATGATACTTTACACATCCAGAATTGGAAAATAATAGATCTTTACATTTTCTTGAGCTTATGTCCACCTCCTAGTGCAATACCAAATCAATGTCAATCAGAGGCCAACAATTTCAGCCCTGAAATTTGTTCTTTGGCAGATCTAACATATAGAACCTTCCACGAAATGAGCAGCAAGATTTTCCAGACTACCAAGACATTAGATTAGCGCATCAGAAAACTGTGTTTCAAGTACACTCCTACCAAATGTTCACTGGCTTAATAGCAGAATTACCTAAAGAAGCACAATCATGCGTTGTCATCCTAGTCTCCTATTCCTTCTCAAAGTTTAAGAGGAGTCCAGCTAGTTTCTTTAGAGGCATGGGAAAAGGGGAATAGGTATTTTTCTACCCAACAAGTTAATAACTTCACAGTTAAATTCTACCAATAAATATTAGGAAAAACAGGTACAGGCACCTATACTGTAAGGCTGAAGATCTATTTAAGGTGTTGTGAAACTACATCTGAGCTTCCAAGGCCCCATCCCTTCTCTTGTGCCAGCACAGCATGCTAGCTCAAAGCACTGCACCAGCAAGACTACTTCTACCAAAACAAGTGCAGGAGAGCTACTGCCAACACAGGAGAGGAAATAGGACTGTACAAGTGAGTAGAGAAAGCAGGCCCAACTTATACCAGCTTAAACTACCGCAAAACAGCAACCTAACAGTGTCCATGGGAAAGGCTTAAACACAGAGTGTGATTCTATAAATGTTCATATAATAAATGTCATTAAATCTCATAAGCATAGCTTCCTAAACAAATATAAACAAGTTTTAAAGGCCTTTAAATTATAACTTTAAATGCATGTTAATGCTTTAGTCCATGTCTAAGAGAAATGGAACCAAATGCTGCTGCTAACTATGGCTATTCTTTAGCAAGACAAGTAATTCATCAACATACAGGATGGCCTGAAAGCATTTAAAAATAGGGAGGCCTGTACATTTTATATCTTGAATGGGTTAGTAGATTTCTAACTATTAAAAGGTTATGTGTGAAAGGAGAAGAAAAATATTTCATGTTTGTTTTTCCATAGATTTCAAGGCTAGATGAGATTATGAAATCATCTGTTTTATGCATGATAAAAGACTCAACTACTTTATAGCACAGATACCCTTATATAACCAAAGCCATCAAGCTTAATGTAAAAACATCACTAGAAACTGAATTGTAGGCTTCTGTTCTTTTATGAAGCATAAAGGAAGCCTGGAAAGTGGGTTTATTATTATTTATTTTTTTAAAGATATTTTTCCCCTGAGAGAATGGAGATGTGAGAGCTTGACAATAAAGCATTTTTAGCAGAAAATTCAGCTTTTATAGATCTTGCCTTTCCTGAGAGACTAAACAGGATGTCACAGATCTGCAGATTAAATATCAGGGATGGCAACGAAGTGAAACTCATTTAAGAAAAGTAACTTTACCCAACTGTTCCATGTTGCTATGTTTGCCATCATTAATGTTGTTTAACTTCAAACCTGGACAGACATCTAGGAAGGTGACTGCTCATTTAAAGGCATTTCACAAAAGCCAAGAAAGCTCACGATCTACAGAAGTGCCAATTTCAAAGTCAGAAGACAAATATCAAATTCTTGATACTTCCAGAAATAAAATCCCCAGGCATTTTAATCTAGGAAGATTTTATTTTAAAAAGTTCAAACTTTCTTATCAGTCACAAATAGGCAGAAATTCATTTTGTCATCTTTACGTGTAACACTTTACCACAAAAAAAAAAACAACAAAACTTTTCATTCTAATAAAAAGTACAAAAAAAGATAACTATGAACAAATTGCTCAAATATTAAACTGGATAAACCATACGTGAAGATAAGAATTCATTAAGCTGAAAGGAGAGTGGCAAAAATTTGGACTCAGAAGATAAAGAGTAGGAAATGATTTTGATGACCATCTCATGAAGCTATCCACTGCTTTCAAAAACATTTTTCCACCATCTATGTGAAACTGAAATGGAAGTTTCAGGGGAAAACCTTCCAAACAAACATGTAGTAGTTATAAACAGTGTCAAATCCCTGTAGAAAAAGCTGTAGCTGCTTTATTTAACTAAGATCGCAAACTAATGAAAGTTGCACTTTGGCCAGATGTTTCCCATAAATTTTTGATTCTAACAAAATCTTTCAAAGTGCACTGCAGCTTATTCAGAAGATTATAAAGAGCCAAAGATAAACCCTCTCCCAAAACTAAAAGAGGTCTAAGAATTTTTAAAGAGAAAAGTTCATTTAAAGTAACAAGAGCAAGGAAATGAAGTTCTTAGTTTCTCACTACTTTTCAAAATTGGAGCAGTTAGCTCCCTGTGTATATAAAATAGCAAAAACAACGTTTCCTTTGAAAGTGTGATATAGAAATAAACAACACTATTTCTGTACCAAAGCGCAATATATAAAATGTTTTGACAACACATACGAAATGCCAATTCTGAACAAAGGAGTCAGTTCACTACAGACTAATACAACAGCAGCACAGGGTTCAAGTGCCCCAGTTAGAACCATTTTACTATTACTGTAATCTTCAGTGCTCTAACTTGCTGAATGACAGAACACTCTGAGAAGATGCAGAAGACTGCTTCATTTTTATCAGCACTAGGATCCTCCAGGAAATTCTTTGTTAAACTATAGACAACAAAATAAGAACGATGTATTACACAGTTAAAACTAGGTGTTAAGCAAAACCCGTTTTTTTTAGTCACACAATTAGTATTTTGCCTTTTTTAAAATGGACTATACTAGTTAATTTATTTCACAAGTGTAGAGCCAAGCACTCTAGTGTAAGCTATCACAACTTTTATTACAGTGGCAAGTATCAAGTTTAGGCCATCAATTATTTTGAATTCTATGGTAAATTCTAGAAACATTAACCTACTATGATTTGTGACCAAAAAGAAGACAGAAGTCAGTTGCTATTCCTTCTGTATTTCCAATGTGCTTATCCAAGTATTTCTATGAACTGTCAAACCTAGCTTAGCCCTTGTATAGATATCAGAGCTGCACTGGAGGTGTTAAACCTCTAACTTATCTTCTCCAAGTTATATCAACCTTTTACAATAAAAGAACAATATCTAACCTGCATCAATTTCTCCTTATGAAATCAGGACAGAGAAATGTATACAGCACTTTAACAAAAACCTGAATAAATGCATATACTAACAAGCAACATATTTATATCGACAAACTTATTAGTGTTGTCAGGTTGTTGTACTTTAATTGCTTCAACATATCCTCATTAGAAAGACACCTGGGACTCCTTGTTTTGTTCCTCCATGTTTTACTTCGCAATTGTTGCAGAATGAGAGAAAAGAAATAGGTACTATCACTCTGAGAACTAATGGCTAACTTATTTTTTCTCTGTGCAAATCAAACTGCAGTTTAAACACTGAATACAATATATTAATTTTATGAAAGAGCAACAACGAATCTCTCTCAGTACTCCTAAGAAAACCACATGACAGTTTGCTGATGACTCCATTAAGAATCCCAATAAAAGAACTGCATTTTATACTAATATAGCTACTAAAACAAGCTTAAAAAAAAACCCAAAAAACTCATGTTATACTTGAGGGCCCGAGGGGTTAAAAAAAATACTGCAATAAAAGCTATCTATGCTAGGCTACACACTGCCTTGGATGGTCACTTAAAATATGGCAGGTTACTATACAAAGCAGAAATATAAAAAAAATAAGAAAAATAATCAGAAACACAAGACACTTTGCACCATTGCGCATTTCCTATTTTCATACAAACTCACTCTAATGTCTTTGGCCCCGCTAAAATCTTTCCCTACTTGACACCAGTTCTTATTATTACATGGATGTACTGCTCATGAACACCAGGCTCTCACCTACAGACACTTGCCCTTCCGAAGCCATGAGGGCAACTTACAGAAAGAAGGAGCGTTCTTATCCTTCGCTGTCCCACAGGTACACAGACACAACCAAAACACGCACCGCATTCAGCAGCCAAGCCCGGGCATTGATATTACCACGAGAACATGCGGCCATCAACTTTCTAAGGACACCGAAGTTTCTGTCTAAAGGGCCAAGGGCGTGATGCGCCCCAGATCTCTGAACACAACACTCCTCAGACAGCAAGCACTGTTGTTTACCTGGATCAGGCAACTCCTCCGTGCAACTGGACCGTTATATAAGGATACTACCAGTAGTTCCCACGCCAACCGGCTACTCCAGCGCTCCCTCTCCGCACACCGCGGCCGCGGGGCCTCGCACCCCCCAGACCGGAGGCACTCGGACCCCAGGCACCCTCCAGCGGGCCCGGCAGCACTTCAGCGCTGGACAAGCTCAGCCCCGGGCTCGACCACAGCGAACAGCAACCGCGCGGCATCGGGTGGGAGCCGGGGCGAGTGGCTCCTCCGCCGGGGAGGAGGCACAAGACACCCCCTGAGGATGCGCTCGCCCCCGCGCCTCTCCAAAGCGCCCTTATCGCCTCCTCCAGCCCAAGAGCCGGGGAGGACCTCAGCGCTCCTTCCGCTCAGGCTGGGGCCCGCAACCCTCCGCACCGCCGAGGAAGGGCGCTCCTGCCCGGCCACGCTCCCCCCGCATCCTCCTGCCCGCCCTCGGCTCCCACCTGGGCCTCCGCTGTCAGGACGCAGCTGAGCACGGCCAGCAGCCGCGTTGCCAGCCGTGCCCTCGCCGCTGCGCTCCGGACGGCGCCGCCGCTGCTGCTCATGCTGCCTCCGCTGCGATTGACGGGGGAGGGGGGCCCTCGCCCCGCTGCGCAGCAGCCGCCGCCGCAGGAAGCGCACGGGCGAGGCGAGGGCCGGCGGCGGTGGCAGCGGCTCCTGCCCGCGACGGGAGCCGTCGGGCGGGGGCGCCGCGCTCACCTCAACCTGCCCGCGCGCGGCCGCCGCGGCCGCCACGGCACCGACGAGCGGGCGCCGTTCTCTCGCGCAGCAACCGCCACCGCCCAACCGCCGCACGGCATCCTGGGAGCTGTAGTCCGCGCGCGCGCGCACCCCCCCCGCTGCGGCAGGCCGAGGACTACAGCGGGGCGAGGCGAGCGCGGCCCCCAATCGGAGAGGACCACGCGCGCCTCCAAAACAAGCAGCGAGTGGACGGCTGCCGCGCGTGCGGCGGCGCGGTGGGTGCGGGGCGGGCATTGCCCGCGCGCCGCGGCGCGAGGGGAGGTGCGAGAGGCGGGGCGGGGAAGATGGCGGCGGGCGGCACCCGCGCGGCCGCGGCCGGTGACGAGCCGCGGGCCGGGCCGGGCCGCCCGAGCTGTGTGCTACGTGGTTGCGCGAGGCAGAGGCGGTGCCGCCGCCGCCGCGCCGGGAAGTTCAAGCGTCCGGTGCTTGTCGGGGCCCGCCGCCGCCCCAGGCGGGGCCCCGCGCGGCGTGAAGAGCCGATCTAGAGACGTCGTGTCTTCCTGCTGCTGAAAAGTGCCTCAGAGGCGCATCGCGTCCAGTACTTGAAAGTGGCTTTTTCTCTTTCTTTCTTTCTTTCTTTCTGGTTAAAAAGCCCATTTCTTTCAGCACACTTTTTTTATGAGCAGTCATTTATAGAGACACGTATTTTTTTTTTAACTGCAGGACACACACGAAGATAGGGAATATGTTTCAGCCTTGTCTGATTTTCTTTTTATCTGCTCCCCTTGAGACCGCGGCTGAAAGTTAATGAAAAAGCTAGAGACTCTCTCCATCCCCTGGCTTTTAATCTTTTCTTTTTCAGTTGTAGACCCTTATATTTTTTTCAGTATAAGTACAGGCTACTGTGCAGCAAATTGAAGCCTACAGACAAGAGGAAAGTGTTTGCACATTAGCTAGGCTAGTGAAATACTGAGTTACTGTGGAAAGAGGCTGCCCCATTCCTCCCCCTCCACCTTCTGGAGGTTCCCCATCCTTTGTGTCTGAGCCAGCAACCCTGCAGTTGCATGGTAAGTCGAGATACCTGTTTTGTTTGTTTGCTTGCTTGCTTCCAGGGATAGTTTTCTGCCAGAGTAGCCAGCTGAACTGACTGACTCACTCTGTGGCTGCCTGATCACTGGATCTGATCCAAGGGAAGTGGCAGGAGCACATACCCTGGGAGGAACAAAAGAGGGTAGGACCATCCCTTCCAGCGGCTGCTTGCTGTTAGATGAGTTTTCCTACCTTTTTTTTTTTTTTTTTTTTTAATTTTTACTGACTCCTTAGGGAGGTTGGTTGGCTGTTAACAGGTTGAAAGTTACTGTGCTACATCAGCTGAGTTTGTCTAGCTTTGCTTTTCAGTTCCTTTGAAAATGCTAAAGAACCAGCTCAGAAACAATCTTTTGCTCCCACCAGTTAAACACATGGGTGTAATTCTCTTCCAGAATTGCAAAAGTTCACATTTTTGTGTGAAAACATTAGTGTTGCACTGACACTGTTGACTGAATTTCTGGCATATATGATTTCTGGCATATATGATTTCTTGGGCAGGGTTGCTTTAATCATGATTCTTTTTCAGTCCATCTACCAACACAAGTCCTTCTGATACCCTCTCAGTTAGAAGAGAATACTCCTTTACTGGAGCATGGAGACAAGCTTAACAGTCAGGGCAACTATTTCTGATAGTTTAAAATATTTTAGATTGGTCATTTTTATTTACTTCCGAACTAATTCAAATTAGTTTTCTTCACCCCTAAGTGACAATATGTCACAGGTTTTTGCATTGCTGAAACTGGCTTGAAACGATGAAGATTTGAAAGCTATGAGTTACAGAGTCCATGAAACAGAGTAGGACGTAGCCTCGTATTTGGTCCCAGAGAAAAGATATAATGCTTCTTCCTTTCCTCTCTAGAGTATAAGCAGCAGACACACGATTTGGAAACAAGGATTAAATTAGAATCTGTTCATACTTGCAGCTTCAGGAGACCAATATCTCTACTAGAGAACTGAGAAGAAATTAAAAAATGGCTAAACAGCTAATGCTAATGTTTACATTGCTGTGGCTGGCTTTCACTATCATTACTCCATACTTTATTGTGAGTGGTGTGTACTTGTAACAAAGTTACTGTTTCTGTTGGCAGATTCAGATGAGTTCACTGCATTTAATTTCTTTTTAGAGCTTTGATTCTGGAACACAATTTCAGTAATGATTATATACACATATACATACATATATATATATATAAACTTAGCTGTAACGAGCACCTGCACCACCACACATTTGCAGTGCATATAAAACTATGTTTAGTTCATGCAAATTAGATGTAAACCATCATATTTCCCAAGTCATAACGTTCACTCAGCTGTCAATTCAGAACATTCTATGTTAGTTATGGAGAGTACTTTTTATCTTTACCTCAGAGCCTAATCCTGCTTGCATTGAAAATCAATGACAGTTTAGTTTCTGACTACAGTGGCAATAATATAAGGATTTGGCTGTAGAAATATATAATGAATTATTTTAAAAGGTAAAACATGAAATTAGTTCTCTATATACATATGTATTGTCTGTTATACCAGACCCGAGTTTTGCTCAATACAGTGTTTAAGCTTTGCAATATCTTTTATCTTATTTTATGTTTTCGTATTGGTTTCAATCTATGAATGCTATTTTGCCAGTGGTATAAAATGGAAAAAAAAATTATCCTAATGTAGACAATGTCTTTGTGAAGTCATTTTTAGGGAATCCTTGCAGAAGGAACAGTCTTGCAATTGCAAACAAACCCTAACAGCAGATATAGAGAGCTGGGAATACCTACTAAGCCTGTTTCTTTTAAGGAAATTTGCTATAATGTTATAATATTCTAGTGGGGGCTGAGGACAAGTCTTTACTGGGTAGAGGAATAATCATGTCTTCTGTCCAAATAGTTTACAGTATGCTGGGCTCATGAAAGCAATCTGGCATATATATTTAACTTTTCAATGTACATGTGTGTAGCCTAGCATAAGAACAAATATCTTTTCTATGTGATTTCATAATATGTATTGTTGTTAAAAATATTGACAGTTTTATTTGAAAGCTCTGATATTTTCTTTCTATCTGCAAGTAAAGAAAGCCYTGAACACAGAGCAACTGGAACTATTCTTCTGTACTAGTAAATAAGCCAAGCATTAAATAATCTACATCAAAGTCACCTCTTCTCCATCCTAACACCATTCTCTAAAGGGGACAGAGATCTGCACGCACAGACAGTGACAGACAGCCATATAGACAATTGACTTGCAATTACATGGACCCCCTGGCCAAATTTGCCTTTGGTCTGCAGGGAGGGCACAGCAGGAATTGAAACTGTTAAGTCTTGCTGCTTTACTTGTAGTAGCTCCATTAGTGCATTGTGGTCAGCTTTTATTTGCCAGAATCCAGCTCATGCACTCTGACTGTACATAGAATTCAGGATCTGTGATCAGCAGCCATGTAAAAATATATCTTAGAAATTCTTACAGATGAATTTAAGCAACCAGTCAAGCAAAACATAAATGGGTGGCTTCACATTTCACTTTAGGAGAAACTTGATAAATCACAACTGCTTTGCCAAGTTCATGAACTAGATTTCAGTAATCTCAAACACGTGGATTTCTGGAAAATTTTTGCCCTTGAAACTTTTGCCTTTATTTATTTTTCCAAATTAGCATTTGAATGACTCCTTTCTAAAGTTAGCAGAGTAAACCATAAGAATCAATACGTCACAAATTCCTCTGCGAGTCAACAGACTTGTTTTGGAGCACCCGAGTTCTGTGGTTTTCAGGCCTCTTACAACTGAAGAGCTTGCAAACACAGAAACTTGTCTATTTTTTCCACTATGTCATTAGTCCTATTAAAAGTTACTATGTTTCCTCGCAAGTCATGCTTCACATAATGTGGTGGTCTCACCTACTTAAAACCACAATATACTCTCAAGTCTGAGGCAACTGTTACAAATTACTTTTGAAAGATACCTATGGATGTCTAGGCAACCAGACATGTGAAAAGAACTGTGGCCTGTAAATAGAAAGACAACAGGTCAAATTCATTACAGTGAAAAAAGGGAAAAATTTTAATATGAAAATTGCATACAGTAAGATCTTCACAACAAATAAAAACAAGGAAGAAAAAAGATGGAATGCAGTAAAAATAAAGAATAGCAAAGTATAAAGAGGGGATACATTAAAAAAATTTTTGTAGGTGGTGAAAAATTAATTACAAATTTTAGTTATATACGTGAATTCCTGATTCCTGTTTTGTATGTGTGCTATTGTTGAATATTAACAAACTGCACTGTGTAGTGTGTGACTGCAGCTCCTACTCTGATGCTAGAGTACAGAAGAAAAATAGCCTCTGATGTCTTACTGTGGTCCCTTTAGCACCTATGATTTTTGAAGAAGAAATACTAACAAAGAAATGACTCTACTGTTAAACTTCTGAATATAGCAGGTACAGATCAACATAATTAGTCTGGTTTCCAAAAGATCCAAGATTTATTCATTTGCACTCTGTGTGCATGTGCTTATCTGTCAACAAATTTTGTGGTAAGGTAGAGGTCTCAGCTAAACTGTTGCATACTTTATGAAAACAAGCAGCCAGGCAGGGACAGCCCACTAATGCTCCCACAGAAGGATAAACTGCAGCCTGAAGCCAACCATATTAGGCTCAGTTTCAATATGCCAATCCAGAAAAAGCAAAAGGTTATTGTTTCTGTGGCTCATGGAGCTTCTTGTTTGCCTTAGACACTTATAGCACAGCCCCTGGCGTGGTGGGAGCATTCCCTGATCATGCAGTCCTGTCAGACAGACTGTCCCCAGGCTTACATGGGATGGTCTAGGTGTGTATCATTTCTTACATTTTCTCCATTTTTTTTATTTTGTTTCTGTCAAATGAATGTCTAAACCATGACACTCCTGTAAAGGTGTGAAAGAACAAACCAATATAATTATCAGCAAAGAAAGTAATTTAATTTTTAAGCTGCTGGTTAATTATTCCTACCCCAAAACATTCTCAGAATTTTAAAGAACTGGTTTAGCAACATACTGAAGCTGCCAACATTTGGAAGCTATAGAGGAATACCTGAGAAAGGAAATACAGGGACATATCTTCTAACTCTGCTGAAATACATGAGCGCTCAAGAGTTGATGTTGAAACAGAGAAGTATTTTTCCAAATAAGAAAGAACTTTCTTAAATAAAGATGTTTAAAATGTGTATAGCAAAAGAATGAGAAAATAAAAACAAGTTTTTTAAATGACACTGGCAGGCAAACAGTTACCATGATTATCAGCAACTGCTGCCTGTGAGGGGAAGGCTGTTGTTCCACCACGTTAGTCAAAGTGGCATTTGTCATCTGGAACAGTTGTTCTCCTTTATTTCCCCGGGAAAAAGCTTTAGATGATCAGTTAGAATAATATTTAATGTCACTTTGTAGAGAGTTAGCAGTAATATTTTGCTGGACAAGACTATGTTGTCCATGGGTGAAAAAAGGTCTAATTTGCAGCCTTTTGTTCAGATGCCGGGAAGCCCCTTCCTGACTATGGGTCAATTGTTAGTTCAAACAGTGAAGTAACTGGCTGTGTATTACCGGATAATTTGTAACTCTCTGGGAACTGCCTCTGCGCTGAAAGGTAGTCTTTTCTGGATGGGGCCAGGGAGGGGACAAGAAGAGGCAAGTGTGTCCTTGGTTTTTAAAAACATTATTTGAAAATGTTTGGTCTGGATTCAAGCATAAATCTACAAAATCATGAACTCTTCAAATTATCCTCGGTTAACACTGAATTAGCTGCTTGCAGGGTTGTGGCAATATAAGATACAAATTGCACTTAAGTGTAGAAATTTGATTAGAGAGTTAATACACTGTTTTAGATAATTCCATTGTTTAAACTTATCTAATTCTGGTGTTTAATTTTTATGATAAAATTATAATTAGTTTTGCCAAAATAATTTCTGTTTTTCTTGACTGATCAGTTAAGTAAGTAACAAACAGTGATTTCTGTATTTCTCATTAAAGTATGATACAAGAACAGGCATGTAAAAGCCAAATTAATTTGTACTGTTTACAGTACAGTAGAGATATTTGCATGTAATTGCCGAATCCTCCAATTAAGTACTAAGAATAAATTGTTAAATTATGATGACTAACCTAAGTTTTGAGCCAGTAATGTTATCTAGAATATTGACCTCTTTGTTATTAAATTCCATTATTTTAAAGGGTACTTTAAGAATAATGTGCTAAAAATTAAAAAATTCTATTTGAAATTTAAAAATTAATGTGATTTACAGATACACTTTTAAAAATACATGATTTTTAACAAAATTAACCAGTTTCAGCTGCTGGCACAAGAGTTGTTCTGCTAAAATTATTTTGTTATTGTTTACTAAAATTATTTTTGAATCCTACTATAGGAAGATTTTAGGGTGTAAATTATGGGAAGAGTAAATGCCACATTGATGGTCAAACCCACCTTAGCCTTCAACACCAATACCCTAGGGATATTTTGAAGGACCTTAATGGATACATTTTATATAGATCATGCATATATTTATCCAATATTTTTGTAGTCACTAACTGTATCTATCTCTGAGGTTAAAACCTTAGTCTTCAAACCATGCACAGAGGCAGTGTTTACAGGCAGGTCCTCAGGCCAGACATGGCATTTGTTTTATTGAAGCATAAATTAGGCAAGTTTGAAATCCAGAAAATTCTTAGCTCTACCATGGCTTTATGGTTCATTACATTTCTAGCAGAAGCTCCAGTTCTTACTCCAGTATTTGAGTAGATCTGTGTTAGTAGGAGTACATTTTCTTTTCCCTCTGAATCTCAGCCTGATTATCCATCATCAGAAACACTGTGCCTCTATGCTTCCAGGGAAGCATCCAGAATCAGCAAGTTTATTTCCAATTAGACTCAAGGTTGCCCTTTTAAGCTATGAAATGGCTCCATTTGCTGGGACTGAGTTTCAGTGGTAATATGCAAGCCATTAGAGTTGACCTGTACCGTGAACAGCCTGACTCAAATTTATGAGCCCGACAAAAATACTTCTCCTCTCTTTTTTTACCCATTATGAATGACAGAAATATTAGTGACCTGGTAGCTGTGCTGTGGAGATTGTGTGTGTGTGTAACTCAGTGGCAAATCCTCCATTTATCTCAGGAGAAATAAGGCTGTCTAAAAACACTAAACACTCAAATTCTAGATATGAGTGAAAAGCCAGATAATGGAATGAGCCACTGTATTTAATCTAATTCTGAAAACAAGACCAATTTAATCTTTATCACTGATTTTTAGATTTGTAAAATGCATGAGATATGGAAAATAAACTATGCAAAAGCACACAATTTTAACACCTCATGGGCCAAAGGCTGCTTTCAGTTACACTAGTGCAAATCAGTCTGCTAAACTGGAACTCTCCCCTTGCAATAGAGCAGAATTTGGCTATAGAGTAACCTCGTTAATGAAAGAGGGCTGTAGCTAATGCACAAACATAGCAGACTATAGTGGTAAAATAACCTAACTCAGTTATGCTGGTTTCTTTTGCATGTATCTGTATACTAAATAACAATACATGCTATTTCTTACTTAGAAATTGATTCCTTGCGTGGACCCCCTGAAAAAATCCGTATTGCTTTGAGCGCATCGGAACCTTGAGTGAGATAGTCTGGTAGCGACCGGGTCGGTGGGAACAACGGGGAACTCGAGCAACTACGTAAAAAGATGTGTCACCACCACGGCCTTGCAAACGCCGCCGGTACAAGAGGATGGACTTTAAGTGTCTCTCGAAGAAAACGAGCGCAGCTTCTGAGCGCCGCCCTGCAGCTGCAGCGCCCGCGAGCCGCGCGGTGAGGCAGCTTGAAGCCTCGCCCGCATCCGAACCGGCCCTGCCCGCCCGCCCGTCCCTACTTGGGGCCCGCGCCAGGAAGGGGCGGCGCGGCGCGGCGCGGCGCGGCGGAGGGAGGAAGGAAGGAAGAGAGGGGAGGGGAGGGGAGGGGAGGGGAAGAGAGGAGGTGGCGGCGGCGGCGGCGGTTCCGGGCACGTCGGCGGCGCCGCCGCTCCTCGCCCCGCGACCCGCCGCCGCCCGCCCCATGGCCGCTCCGCGGGACCCGCCGCCCCCAGGTGAGGAGGCTGCCGCCGCCGCCCCCTGCCCGCTCCTCCGCCGGGGTGGCCCGGCGAGCCTCGGGGGGGTTATTAGCTGTCCCCCCCCATTAAGCTTGGCAGTAATTTATCACGTGCTCCGCTGGTGCGATTTAGTGCGACTTGTCTTGTCAAGCCCGCGACGGTGTTCAGCGTATTAGTTAGGTTGTACTTGCTAACAGCGTTTCGAAAAGGCTTTATTTTTTTTTCTTTTCTTTCTTTTCTTTTTTTTTAATCCTAGACTTTAAGTGGTCAGGAAGCCAATGCTGTCTAATTTACACAGCTAATGGCCCACGAGAATTTGAGCACCTAGTATCAGGTGTGCCAGTCTGCTCAGGCAGTGATAGGTTTTGAGTATTTAACAATAAACAGAAAAATACTCAAGCACTGAAAGACTTAGTTTTAGATTTATCAAAGGACTCGTTTTTCAGAGAATTGTAATACAACTTACTCTATTTCCTCCTCATATTCAAATCTGCAACTCATGTGCCTCTGATCAAAGTACCAGTTTTTGGTTTTAATCAAAGGGYCTGTCTGTATTAACATGTGTATTGGCGTGATCCCTTTGAGCTGTACTAAGTTGTGCCATTGGTGTGAATGCCCTGCCTTGGCATGAAGCAGGTCTTAAATGCATATGGTGGAATTACATAACGAAGGTAGGCCTTATGTGCTTCCCTTAAGGCCTCAGGGGTGTGTTTCAGGGAAGAGGCTGTGAGAGAGGGGAATACCGACTGCTGCACGGTGTGTGGTGAACCTCCTCCTGCCTAAAGGCCACATATTCTGAGTTCTCTGAAATGCACCTTCCAGCTTCCTTCCCATGTGAGGATGAAGGACAGATGCAGGACTGGGAATTTGAATGTGTGTGTGTGTATGTATATAAATGGGCAATGTTCAAGCCATGTTTACACCGGTAAGTGCACGGCCCTGCTTCCCCATTAGAGCAGCAGAGTTGAGCAGGGAGAAACTGTGCTGATGAGCCCAAGCCTGATGCTCCTGTCACAGCCTCGTGATACTGGCCAGGCTCAGGGAGAAGAGCCACAAGGACTCCTGAGCAGCCAGCGTGCAAGTGCTGGGCTGCTAAAAGGAGCCTTGGGAGCAGCTATTGAACCTGGGTCAATTCGCATGTGATTCCTGGCAGAAATGTGAGGAAGTAAACGTAGGCCAGTGGTGGCATGCTATCAGTTGGGAGTGTTTTGGTGGTGGTGGGGGATCCTAGAAAATGATGTTATCAAGCTGTGTGTCACAGTAACTGTGAAATCATATGGTCTGCATCATCAGTCAGATGATATTAAATATTTTTTCAGCCTTTAAACGTGCAAAACTGGATGTTTTCAGTTTGAGATAAACAGAGAACTTTCCCATCCTGCTGTTTGGAAAAGCACTTGAATCCAGCTATATGAAATGAGTTGCAGAATGTTTTGGGAGATGTGTGTGGGAAAGGGGGGGGGGCATGGCATTTTAATTGCCTTATTCACAATTAAATATTATGCCAACTATCAGTGTTCAGCAAGACCATGGTGAATCATTCACAGCTGGTACATGGAACCTTTATATTCAGGTACAAATATTCATATGCATACATGCCACCTGCAGAAAATGTTGGGAGTTGGTAGTGCTCTGCAGTGTAAAAAAACAGGGAAATTACTGCTCTTCATAAAGAACTAGAATAACAAGAGGGAAGAAATTGAGGTATAGGGAAAGAAAGATAGTCTTTAAGTAATATTTTATGAAATGAGTACTAAGCAAGAAATATGTGCAGTCACTGATTCACAGTTACTGTTTCTGTGGGAGATCTGGAAAGCAGGAGTCAATTACAGCTACCTCCCTGTGCCCCATCTCTGCTTGTGGGGTCGCTCCGGGATCTGTCAAGTCCTTGTTCCAAATAGCTGCCTACTCCAAGCTGCTCCCGCTTGTTCCATGCTTCCCTCTGGATTGTGGAAAGTACCAATACTGCAATGTGCCTTGGCCACATGTTGGAGGTGTAATAGCAGACAGAGGATGGAGCCTTTACCATAGCTGCAGTAGCCCCCAAGACTCACTAGGGCATGGACCATTTGAGGGTCCTGCTTTTATCTACATTAAGGCTCCCCTTACAAGGGCCAAAGAAAGATTTTCTTATTATTTTTTTCACCAGGCAAGAATCTCTACAGCCATAAGGCTTCTGGAATAAACTGATGACAAGATGTCAATTATTTAATATTTCTGTTAACTAGTTGGTATGTTGCTGTATGTTGCTAAATGTTGATTTGTTGCTATTTTGCTATAAATACTTGGTCAGAGATGAATTCAGAATACATGGGAGGTGGTCAAACAGTTCTAAAGAGCTAATCAGAAGAAAAATCAAAAGTTAATTCTAACTAGATATTGAAACAAACTCTAGAGTTATTTTTGTAAGGTTAGGTATTGTGCTACTTCCATTTGACTGACTGTGGAGTTATTCAATGACATTACCTAGAAAGTCCAGCAAGTTGTTGCATATTGATACTTCTGTGGTTCAAAACAAGATTTGAAACTTCTCCTGAAGTGATAACTAATGGCAGTGATAGATTACGATCCTCAGTGGAGAGTGGCACTAAAGGGAATTGAGTTGCGTGCTTTGCCACTGGGTTTGTTGGGTCTTTGCTGATAGTGGAGAAATGGTGAAACTCGGGATCTGTGGGCTTTGAGAGTAGACAGCCTTCTGCCTCTTCTTGTCAAGGTTTTTCCCTTTGGCATGTCACCTCCAGCCTGTTCCTCCCCTAGCCCCAGTCCTGTTTTTTCCCTGCCGGTGGCTTTTCTTTGCAGCCTATTCTTTAACCTAGGTATGTCCATATTTTTGCTCATAATTTCTGCCACTCATTTTCTTAATATGCTCATGGAGAAAGCAGTATTCCTTTTTTCAAATGATCATGTGAGGCACAGAGCGTGAGACTAGTCGGTCAGCTGCATAGGAAGTTTTTGACAGCATGGGGAAATGAGCCTGTGCCTTTAGAGGGTCCAGCCCCTGGGCCATGCTTCCTCCCCCTTTCCTTTTCTCTTATCATCCCCCTCCACCCCAGAGCTCCTCAGTGTCCTTTCCAGTAGTCCTAATTTCTCCTCTCCTGACTTTTCTTACCTGGACCATCTCGCCACAATCCCAGTCTTCCTCCTCAAGCATTTCACTCTCTCTGACTCCCAGCTCTCACGCTCTCCATCCCTGATAGATCTGCCATCAGCCTTCCTGCTTGCTCGCTTCTGGTCCAGCCAGGCCCATTTTGCATCACTCAAGCCCTTGTTCAGCACTGCTGTTTCTATTTTATCAACTTCTAGTTCTGGTTTCGGGGTTTCTTTTCCTGCCAAATAGGCCAGCTCCCCTTTCTTCATCCTTGGTTCCTGGTCTCAGCTGTCTTTCCAACCCTTTTTCCCTGGCTCCCAGTATGTGCTGCTTTTATAGCTTTCCTTCACAGGGTGGGCTCTGCAATTAGCTAGTGGCGCTCTCTGCCCAAATTCCCCTTTCAGTTCCTTCGCAGCTCCCAGTTACAGTTCCCATGTGCATTCTCCATTTTTGGTCCTACTCTTTGGCAATGACTAGTTTATAGTCTTTTCTTGTATCCCACTCTGCATTTGAGTTGAGGAGTTTATGGTGGTTTTTGCTGTCTCTTGCTGTCAGGGCAGGCTTTCTTTAGGACATTCTGTTAAAACCATGTTTCTGGAGCAAGGATTTAAAACTCACCAGAAAGGTCTTCTGTTAAAATGATATGGTTTTGTTGTGCTTTGGGTTGGGTGCTCTTCTGTATATGTGTTTCCAAACTCTGTACTGCAGTGTGAATGTGCTCACCTGAAATTTCTTAGACCTCTCCCATTTAAAAACCTCTGTGGAGTCTGTGTGCGTGGGATGTGCTCAAGCCTTGTAGGACTGATCCCTCTGGCTATGTGTGACCTGCCTGGAAAACGTGTATGGTCTTCTTGCGGGTGCTAGTGCTCAGAATGATGTTTCCTATAATTTCTGCTCTGGGCAAAGAGGGGGCCAGGCACCGGCCTCCACAGCCAGGAACTGCTGCTGCTGGGGCTGCATCGGGGAACCCTGGAGCTTTTTCCATCCCTTCACGGCTACATTTTTTATTTTTAGGCCTGTTTCCTGGTACAGTGATGCTTTAGCTTGTCACTATTGTTTTGAGTTGATTTAGTAGGAGTAGGCCCAAAAGTTTAAAAAAAAAAAAAAAAAAAAAAAAGCTAAATTTCAGTTGGTTATAATAGCGTCTGTGCAACTTCACTGCTATTTGGGCATCAGTGTTTATATTGTGAATTTTGTAATTCATTTTTGGGACTAAGTGTGTTCTAAAATGCACTGACTTCTGTATTTGGAAGATAATCACCTCATATTTATTTCTACCACCCTCTTCTGGTCGAGGCAGAAAGAGCATTTAATGCATTCTTGTGGTAAGTATGAGGACTATTAGAATGACAGTGACAAAAAAGCTAATGCTATTACATCATTTAAAATGCTTTTCATAATTTTCAAGAAAATGATACTTACCAGCAGAAGAGATCCTCCTCGTGGAAATGGCATGAAGACATGAAATTTAAGGAGGGTGCTGTGAATCCTGGCTTATGTATGAGATTTGTTTCAGATTCTCTGTAATTCTGGTCAGTGTTCAACTATTAGTTAGCCATCAGTGCAGAAGGGATGACATTTAATGACTCATCTGAAAGGGCTTTGAAGATTTGTTCTCATATCCTTTTGATGTTAATATAAGTTTATGATTCTATTGTGCAAATAATTAATGTTTAGCAGTTTGTACTGCAATGTGCTGTTTATTTTAATATTTTTTGTTGCAGTGGATATATTTACTGTTTGAATTATTGCTTTAAGGAAAAATGGAGTGCTGCTATTTGGAGAAAAGACTTATTTTTTAGCTGATTTGCTGATTTCATTCTTTATTGTTGAATTGTTTTGTGTTTTGGTTTTTTTAATTAGAATTTTCATTTAAGTCTATCTTTTATCAGCTCGGAGTTGGATTTCCTTGTTGCATGCAGTTTCTCATCTATTGGCTAGTTAGTATCCCTGACATTTTCTAGTTTGTCATATTTTCTTGTGTAAATGAAACTTGACCTAATGCATGTAATGGCTGTATAGTTGTGCTTTATCTTGATCAGACACAGAGGCAGAATATGAGTTGCTAGACAGAAATATTTTGCGGATTATAAAGTGATAAAACTTATTCATTTCCAGCAGATCACGCAGCAAAAGAGCCAGTAGAGGATACAGACCCGAGCACTCTTTCCTTAACAATGGTATGTGTCTCTGTTCTAACACACTTATAATCTTTATAGCTCTCTACAGTTATGTAATGCAGAATTGAGCTAAAACATTCAATAATGTTATTAATCCAAACCATGCATATACACACACACACACACACACACACACACACACCAATTATTGTGCAACTAAAACTTAATTTACTAACCTTCCACAATTAACTTGGAAATAAAATTGTTGATAGGTACTGAATTGGATGTTATCAACTAAGCCATGGGTTAGACAGGAAGGAAGCATTGTTACAGTATTTTTTATGGTGCCTTTGATTTATATATCAACAATATGTTTACTTGACAAATTATTTTCTACTATAGGAATAGGCCCATCTAGCTAATTATTTACTCTTTCACCACTGTATTTTTTTTTTAATATATATATAATAAAATAATTAGAGGAAAGACTGGCACTGAGATTCTTCTGTCTGTATGGGTTGGAGGGATAAGAAAACCAACTTAAAACAGAACTTAAAATGTCAATTGTATTCAGTTGTTATTCCTTCCTGTACCTATTTTCTCTGATGAGATAAGGTGATAGAAAGATGTGACCAAAAACAAGTGCCTTACGAAAGACACAGGGTGAACCTAGTGAGAGAACAAACGGGGTTCTCCTGGGCTTGCTGGCACACCCTTTACAACAAGTTTTTGTGTCTTAGGATACTAAGCATGCCAGTCTTATGCTGAGACAAGACGTGTATCAGGTAAATGGAATATAACATTCTGTGAAGTCTTTTAAGAGTTTTTATTTTTAATGTTGCTATGGATTGTTTACTATAGAGGAAAATAACAGTGTTGTGTAGCCCAGGGAAGACTGTTGTCTAATGTAGTTATGTAAATAGATTAAAATACGTTGGTTTATTTTATGGATGGCAAGTGAGCAAGCTATTGCTTTCCACTGATGTTTTCTTCCCATTCTGAAGTTTTGCRAAAAGGAGTCAGCAAAAAAACTTAGAAAATGTGATAAGTCCTTTAAATACTGATCTTCTCTGGGATCTGTTATTACAGCCTGTGTACACACATTTGTGTTAGCAGGCTGTAATAAAAGGTAGAGACTTTTGTGACTGTTTTTGTGGATTGACTAAACTAAAAACCGTGCTCTTGCTAAGGGGAGCTTTTAAAAGGTGGAGAAAAGTTTCTGTGCCTGTTTAAGACAAATGAAATTTCACCTGCCCCCACACACAGCAAATTAAGAGATCTTTAGTCTGTTTGGCTAAGAGCTTCTATAAAAGCCTCTCTTACTTTTACATAAGGGTAGGAGTCATAGGGAAGGAGGTGGATGTTTAGGTCTAATAGCAAGTTATAACACGGATGCCTGGAAATCAGCAGCTATCTCCTTAAACTCAGTAATAATAGTTTTCTTTTGCATCTTAATCAGCTTTTTAATTTCAAAGCAGAAAGGAAAATATTTTTTTTCCTTCAGTGCAGTAACATTTTAATAAAGCTTTATCTTTGTTAAAAGAGCTTTTGAAATCATCTTTGTTCCTCTTGATATGCATTACCTTTTCTAGATTGGTATCTTGCTAGTTAAATGCAAAACTTCTTTCCCAATTTCTCTGCTTCCCCACCAAACTGTTATAACGTAGTAAAGCAGCAAGCCATATTACTTTTGGATTTTAAGTGATCTGCTGATCAGCAGTGTTAGTAGTGTCTCACTTCCCACATAAGAAGCGCATTGCTATGTATATGATTGTAGACAGATCAACTAGTAGCAATTTAAAAGATATAACTATAATTATGCAGATTTTGTGCACTCTTTCTCCAGCACAATTACACTGAAAATAACAAAAATCTGTGTGTCTTTCCTTTCTGTGACAGACTGAAAAATACCCTGTCCAAGATACAGGAGTCCCTAAAGGTAAGTAGTGTGAATTCTGTGTATTAGTTCAGGTGTTGTAGATCTGTGTTGTTACATGCAAAGCTGTTGGTGTTATCCAACAGATTGAAATACTTCCCCCCTTCCCCCCCCCCCCAGGTGTTTGTTTTTTAAATGTAGTGTCTGTATTTTATGGTCAGTTTGGTATACATAACTTTTGAAATTTCCTGACAAAGTTTAGTTTTGGTCCAAAAATCATGACTAGCTATCATCAGAAGATCTTGCTTCTCACCTTGGAAGGAAAATATGGTGCTGCCATCAAAAAAAAGAGTTCAGAGAATTGATGTTAGAGACACAATAATGTTAAAAGGTGGCTTTGAAGAGGTTACCAGTGCCTTCAGGTTATCAGAAATATAATCCAGAAATACCTTCCAGGTCTCTTGCCTCTGATCGCATTCCCGGCCCTATAACTAGTTAACTCTTCATGCTGTCTCTTACTTTGGGCAGATATTAATACCATTTCCTTAGGCACTTAAGGTAGGTACTTTTTGTGCAAGTTCCTGCCTCTCCTCACTGGAAGTGGAGCGAGTGCAGGTTCTGTATTACACTGAAGCTGAGTTGGGTAGTGTGCATATCCCCTTTACGGTTTCCTTGACTGTGGGGTGGGTTTTTTGGCATCCCAGACTTCGCTGTTGGCTTTTGCCCAGGGGACGCACTGGTAGGGTCTCAGGTGGGGCACGCTCTGCAGGGAGGGTGTTCTGCACCCTGTGCCGCACTGTGAGTCTGCGAGGGGGAGAGATGCAGGAAACCAGGCAGAAGCTAGTCAGGAGGGGAACTTTTGTTGAGGATAGTGGGCAATATAACACTGGAGTTAAAAGTTAAAGGGTTATTCGTGGGGCTTGAGGGAGTCAGCCACAGAAAATAAGCATATTCTCAGAAACACTGCTCAGTAGAGAAGTAGAACTAATTTAAAATCATAAGCTAACTTCTGTTTATTTGCAGGCAGATGGTTTGTTCCTTCACAACTGTTTACYAACACTAAAGAAATTTTTCTGTAGCCTTTTTTCTGTCCTATTTTTTTTTCTTTCACCCATGACACTAGGTCCCCCTCAAAATGGATTAGATAATTCCTAACTAGTTAATACTTTCAAAGTCTTGAAATCTGACATTACATGTTTTAAGTATATTTGTCGCACTGTCACGCTATGAAGGTTCGATAGCAAAAACTGAGACAGTAATATAATAATAATAAAAAAGATGTTTATTTCCTCACACAAGTTCTTGGATTAGTAACATCCATTAAAATAATGCGATTACTAATTTAGAAAGGATAACACAAAACCATCAGTTACTAATTTAGAAAGGATAACCTGAAACCGTCAATTACTGCACTATTAATTGGAAGGACTGCTTATCCCTACTTGAAAGCTTTCTTGTTCACTCTCCTAGTGAGAGGGCTCTCGACCTCGAGGAGTTACCTTACCCCAGCGTCCCAGGAAAAGGGGAGGGGGGGGATACTCACGGTCCAGCCGGAGAGGATGGTCAGGTCATGTTCCCGTCCCTGCTCAAACTCTCCTAGCTGCCAAGTCTCTTTTTATACGGCTGGGGCTCTGGGCAAACACTGCTTTTGCTGACTTTTGCGAGTTTCACAATCACAGGACTGTCTGTTTGTCTGCTGGGAGGACCCTGCTGGCGAGGCAAGACCCCAACACCTCCGTATTGCTTCTTCCCTCCGCGGGGGTCCGTGCGGATTCCAGGTGGCAGACTCCTTCGGTCTTGTTAATGCTGCCATTCCGCAGCCTTCCGCATATCAGGCCTTGCGCATATCGGTTGGTAGACGATTTTAGTCCTGTGAAGTCCTCTGTTCAACAGCTTTGCGCACATCAGCTCTTGTGCTATCAGTTCTTCTGCATATCAATTGACAAACTTCAGTCCTGTTAACTCTTCACTCGCCCATCAATATTTAATTGAAAAAGCAAAGCTGAGAGGAAGTGGAAATTTCAGCACTTTCTGTAGAAAGGAAGCAGACTTGTTTTTTTTTTAATTTTAGTTTCTGCTTCCTCTTGCTATGTGTAAAAAGATGTAAGTACTAATATAGCTTAGCATTTCCTCTTTAGAATAGGAAGTGATGCAAATACTTCTTAATGTTCTGTTCATTTTTGGAATTTCTTTTTTCTTTTTTTTTTCCTGGACATGATTTTTAGAAGTATTTCTTTCCCTGCTGTACGTTTTGAAACTTTGAATCAGTCCTAGACAGTTCCTTAGAGGATGCCCTTTCAGTGTGCTCAATAAGAATTAATTTTTGTTTTTATAAAAATACAGACTTCTCAATATGAATCTGGGAGCTAAAAAATGTTACAGATATGCAGGCCTGTTTCTATATTATACAATTTGTTTGCTTCAGATTTAACGTTTGAATAAAAAGTACATAGGCTTTTTTTTTTTTTAGTCAGTTAGTTAATGGACCATTTTAGGACCTATCTTATTAAAGTTCTCAGCACCCTCTACTGATTCTGAATTAAAGCTGAGTTGAGGGAACTTTTCATCTTTCAGGATTAGGCTTAATGTTTATTTCATGTTTTGATTATACAGTAGTTCTCCCTTCTGTCAAATATAGAACAAACTTGACATGCAGTATTTCCACATGAATTAAGTGGAGTTTTGATAACCATGTTCTGCATTTTCAGACAGATTTCTTTTGGTCTCTGGGAGGGGGGGAGTAGGGAAACACCTTCAATAAACATTTACAACTGTTGGTGATGGAACACTATTTGGCTTTATTTCAACAGTCTTATAGAAAAAGAAAAAGAGGAAAATCATTATTTATTTTTTTTCCTGCAAGTGTAAGAATGAATTATGTGAATCAGATCAATTCCTTGAGTGAGATAAGAAATATGTCTCCTTTTTGTTATCTGACAATTCATAAAGATGATAGCTGTTTTTTAATGAGATTTTATTGCTAAATGAACAAACAGCAAGTAGTAATGTACTGATACTACAGAGGCACTCACCATCAGGGAGTCTTCTGGTGTGTGTGCGGAATATAACCTCTGTTAAGCTGCCCATCATGTTTCATCAGCACTTGACTCATGGGATTTAAGCAAATGGTTTGCTAACAGAGACCTTATTAATCATGCAGAATGAAATTTGTTTGCACAAGGTTCACAAGAGGCTTATGCATTGTTTATACACCATTTTGAGAGCTGAAGTGAGGCTTGAAAGGTGAACAGAGTTTGTGCTGTTTCTCTGTACTGGGGAGTTGTTGCCCTTTTCAATGGACGCCCAAGGCAGGGGGTAAACACAGTGTTTGAAATGGATTATTTCAGTGCTTCAGAACCCCCCTGCGTAATAGAGAGAAATAAGATGGTGAGCCTAATTCACAAAGGGGCAGAAGTAAAAATATACACTTGTATAGTACATATTTCAATAATGATCTTTATAAGTGTGATGAAAAAAGCAAAGCAAAAGGAGGGTTATATTGACTTGTGACATTTTTTTTCCAGCCTATTTTGATTGTATTGGTTTGGTTAATATTCTCTTGGTTCTACTCCCGGTCAGCTTTATGAAAGAACGTGACTCTTCCATCAAAAAATGTGTAGCAGTTGTTTTTTAAACAATGGCTACAATAATACTTGATTTCTGCAAGAATTATTTTTCTTTGTACAGTCATGTTCTGCGTGATTTTTACAGTTGCTGCCAGTTTAATGCTTTGGGTTTTTTTTAATCCAGTATTTCCTAGTGACCGATATGGAGTTAAATGTTGTGTGTTAGACATGGGTGAGGTATGTTTGAGAGCCTTACTATTTAAATTTGTATTTGAATGGGAGACCAATGTCTCCCAATTTTTGTCTCAGATGATGAATACCTAACAGATCAAGTTACGTTGGAAATTGCCTCTGTGAACATCAAGACTCTTGCGTCAGATTCTGGCCTAGTTCAACAGGTAAGGAAAATTTATATCTGAATTTAAGCTAAGATCTCTTCAAACTGATTCAAGAGAGCAAGGAATTTTTCAGTAAAATAGACCAGAAATAGCCTCATTTTTCAGGGTTCAGTGAAGTGAGCTCCTGTGGAGAAAAGCAAAGCAAAGGTTATATAATCCTGAACATTTGCTTTGTAGTTTAAATAGGTTTTGATTGATGCACAGAGGCTCTGAAGAAGAGCTGCCACTGGGGTGAGGCTTTGGCATGCATGTTCTCCCTTTTTCTGGCTGAAAGTAGAGCTGGGACAGAGAATAAGTAATGGAGTGAGGAATCCTGGGGTTTGGCCTCCTTGTGTTTTGCCTTAGGAAGCTGTTTGTTCTGCTTTGATTTTTGGGACCCTGCTCTTCCTGTAGTGGAAATGCTCTCTGTTGGTTGTGAAGTCTCACTTTGCCACAGGGTGGGCAATGCTGAGTGATCCCCATGCATCATGGTTGCCATCTTTCAGACAAGTGTTACTTGCCAAATTTATTGATTCTCTTTGGGTTGAGCAGAAAACTCGGAGAAGAGAAATGAGCATTGTCCAGTGAAAAGAATGAAATGGAGTTCTTTATGCCAGAGTCCCATCTGTATTTTACCAGAAACGAACATGTGGGTTTAATATGCATTTTATAGGTGATGGAGGTAACCTTCTTATCATTCTCATCATCAAGAAGAAAGCATTTGTTGTCAGATCATGCCTCTTTTGCTGAAATTGTTATGATGGAGTGACTATACAGATATTTCAGTGTATTAGGGCGTTAATTGGTCTAAAGACCTGGAAAATATTCTGCTTATCTTCAGTCTGTGCATAGGTTTATAGCTTTGATTAATTTTGTAGAACTTGGCTTGATTTTAATTGTAGGCAAAAAATACTCTTGTTTAATAGCTGCATTTTATGGGCACTAACAGTGCATTGCATTATTGCAATTACATTACAAGAAAATGATCTTGAATACGCCTGAGTGCATCTGAGTTGATAAAAGTGGATAATAACCGATGGGTAAAATACCAGTTTTGGAAGATGATGAATGGCACAGATAAGTATGCTTTTTTTTTTTTCTGTGTACTTCTTCTTGCAGTACTAGCCACTCCTGTTGTTTTTATCACAAGACATGAGTATAATGACATTTCTTAAAGGCACTTGCATATTAGCTTTCATAATATGGTTCTAAGTTCCATGACTTCAGTAAGTCTGGAAGATGTTACTGAAGTGCAGCACAGCAACTTAGCTATTGCAAACCAAACGAAAAATACCCAGTTTTCTCCCATTTTTCTTTGGTTGGTTGATTTTATTTCTCTTTAAACAGATTTCTGGAGAGAGGATTTAAAATGTCCTGGCATTTTTTCAGTGCCTGGGTCAGCAATAGTGCAAATACTGCATATTAACTCCATGTAGTTGTGGACCAAGGGAAAGAGCTGATTTTTTTTGTTTATTTGTAGCATATTTTAATCACTGTCCTTAGGCATAGTTAACCAAGAACGCGTTGAGCTGTGATGGGCAGCTGCTCTTCCAATATGTTACCTCTTGGGGGATTTGCTCCTCAGGACTTAATACTCCTCCCTTTTAAGAATTTAGTGGAAATG
Organism: Apteryx rowi; assembly: GCF_003343035.1. Lineage (NCBI taxonomy): Eukaryota > Metazoa > Chordata > Aves > Apterygiformes > Apterygidae > Apteryx > Apteryx rowi. The sequence continues at coordinate 2,384,521 of NW_020450938.1, forward strand.
GAAACAATGACTATAATCAGGATTTTCAGATTTATTTTTTCTTAAACTTAGGATGCTCATATGGCAAGAATGTCAAGTTTGTAAGTTAAAAAGCTCTGTCCAGAGAAAGCTTATCCGGTGCCAGTGGAAAAGCAAACTACTAGAAGATAAAGGCAAGGGTTATCCTGTTGAAAGGTGGCATGTTCAGTATTCAACCTCTCTTGAGCAGAGACCAGTCATTGCGAGAAGAATTGATGTTGCATGTGTGATCCTGCAGTTTTCAGGGAAGAGAGAAATAGCACGCAAATTTTACCATTCCTGACAGTCTTTAATTTTGGAGATACTTCACCACGTTACCTGAAACTGCCTATAAACTGCTTGTAGTGGATTTCTTAGTACAGAAGGTGTAGATAGGAATAGAGTATCTTATTACACTGTATTGTTACACAGTTGGCTCATGTTTGCATGAACAGCCTCCAAGATGCTAAGAGGCATACTATGATAGTTTTGGAAGAATGATGCAATACTAAAATCAACAATGCTTTATTGCAGTTATCTAAGGGGAAAATCCCCTTCTGCTTTCATCTTTAAATCCTCAATAGAAGAAAGCTATTTCACCTGGCTCCACACCTGCAGTTGAAGTTAAAGTAAGGGCAGCTGCAGTTTCCCGCAGTTCTAGGATCAAGGTGCTGTCCTTCCAGTTTTTAGGTGTTCCTCTCCAAATAGTGGTAGAATTGAAATGTTACAACCTGTGTTGTAGTCTCAAGCTGCTAAGTAATTTCATTATGGTTTAATTAGCAGGCAAAAAGTCACTGAGGGAATGGTTACTTCAAACAGGAGTGTTAGATGTGAGCCAGCAGAAATGTTCAAGTCCGGCCATTGTCTAGAAATGCTTCCTATGTATGTAAAGAAGCCTGTAAAAAGCTCCTCCGCTTTTACTAGATCAGTGAAACAGTCCATTACTCTTTCATGTTACAGGTAAAGTTCTTGGGGGTCTCATTATAAAACACTTTAAAATCTTTTAAATCAAATTGTGTGAATTGTTGAACAGCTTTGTACATACTTTATAAATAAAAATCTTAAAGAAACTGTTTTTCATGCTTACAGTAYGAGCTGTTGACTCATAGTTGTGGTTCAGCAGCAGTGTTTCATGACTGTGTACTGGGAGGTCACCCTGTAATAATTGATAAGTGCCCAGACTATCATTTTTCAAACAGTGAGTACTGCAGTCAGTGTTGAATTAACACCAATCAAATAAGGAAAATTAAAAAAACATGAAAAATGTGGGGAAGTGGAAGGAGGGAGTAAGAGCAAATTACTCCAAAGATGTAACTCCATAGCATGTCACTAATAGGGATAACATTGTTCAGTAGATACAACCAAAATGGCAGGTTTGTGGTAACTTAAACAAGGCTTATTTTAGAGCAAAAATGAGCTTAAAGTCTGGAGGTATTTTCATTACATGCTTTGCTGGCATGGATTCCTCAGGAAGCAGCCCCAAGGTTAAAGGACCTGAGACTTCTGCTATATTCACTGGAGAAGCATGAGTATGTGTACTTCTTTTTTTCTGTTAATTTCTTAATTTCTGTTTCTAAATAAGTTTATATATAATGGTAACTAGTGAGAGTGTAAATAATAGGTTAGTGCTAACTGCTTGAAGCACTAGTGCCATTCTGTCATAGGAGTAGCCAAAACACAAAAATGCTGCCTAAAAAGACTGCAGATTGTTGGTAATTTCTCATAGCAGATATGTTCCCTGTCTGACTTTACAAGCAGCTGAAGATTCTTCTAAGTAATCCTCTGTCACTTGTAAATTAGACAAATAGTTACTCTGATGTTTGAATATTTTGTTTTGATTTGTATTTATTTTCTGCTTTTTAGCCAGAAGAAAAAGACTCGCAAAATCATACTGGTGAATCACTTTCAGGTAATAAGTCAGCTTTACTATTCTATGTATTTTATTCCTAGATTTTCTTTGAAAGTGCTTTATTTAAAAACTGCTTTTTGCCATTACCTAGAACTGCCTGGATAATCAATGCTTGTGAAGCTCATTTCATTGCCAAGACATGGTCTATATCTGCTCATCAGGGCCACTTAGAGCTAGCCCTTTGTTCTAAATCGATAATGCAGATCATGCAAAAGACATGTAGACTGTCCGAATACATCTAGTACATCCACCTTTGAAAAAAATCTGTAAACAGGAATCTGTAGAAAATAGAGGCTGGCAGTAGGCAGTGTGGGCTTATCCCATATGGTACAAACTCAGCAGGGGAATGGCTGATATAGAACCCRATTAATCCAACAGTGAACAACTGAGAATTTCCTCTTAATGAAGAAGTTTGTCCTATCATGTAACATTAGAACCATGCAATTAGGTGGGTAGGTCATCATTTTGCTCATCAGTATCTAACACAGGGCACCTTAGAAAAGCAGGATTCTTTATAATGCTTTTGATAGTCTGCACATGGTATAGGACAAGAAGCAGGCTGGTTTAGTTTTGTTTACCTATAATCGTGCCCTATGTTTTCTTTACCCCCTCTTCCCTGCTTTTATTGGAGGATAAAACACTGGCACCCTTGCAAAGCAAAATAAGATGAAATTCAGATAGGGTGCTCTCCTGCCCTTTGAGCTCATGCAGAACTTTGACTGGATTAGACTCATTTTGCCTTGTTTGTGTAACTAAATCCTGGTATGACTAAAGCAAACAATTTTTCTTTCTCACTTCAGCAAGAGCTCAGGGTGCACAAGAAGAGCAGAATAGCTAATATATACCTTACTTTAAAGAACAGCTGCAAGGCCTGTGGAATACCTGAGAGCAGAGACGTCACCAGAACATGTTTTTCTTTTAATAGGGAATCTAAGCATTCATATAAAGTTATGTGTCTGCAGCAGTGTTGTAGCTGCATGTCCTAACTTGTTGAAAAGCTCAGAAGTTGTCTTTAGCCTGCTAAAAAAGCAAGCTGATGAGCAACATTACAAAAATAACAATAGCCTGTTCTTCCCCTAGAAATTAAACCCGGAATGCACACAAAAGCTACAGCCAGCTGAGTTGCTTTCATAAGGACTAATATTCAGAGTAAAAAAGTCGGTATCTGAAGGTCTTTCTGGAATTTTCACACAATCTGACAGTAACCTTAACAGATGCTGTTATTTGTAGGAAAGGGTGGCATTGACTGATTTGGCCTTTCCCAGAGCTATAGTTCAAGTCTCTTACACCAGCGCTGATCCAGCACTTGTAAATTGTGCATCACTGTTTCCTGTTGTTGATTTTTAATCAATACTGTGATTAATGCAGTTCTGTTCTTGCAATGTCCCTTTTTCAAAGAGTTTCATTCCAAGTAGGAGCAGTTACTTAGCTGTACAATGAGGCTGCAGGGCAGAAGTTGTGTAAAGTGCTTCTAGGCTATGTTTGTTATCTACTGTTCTTTGGACATGTCAGACGCTCCCTTCCTTCATAAAGGGGCTGGTTGAGGTCATGTCTGCAGCCAAAACGTTGAAACAGTACCCTAGACTACTGTAATGTTAAAGGCCTTACTTTTTAATCAGAAACAGAACTAGAACTGGTTTCTACATACTTTTACAGGTTATTAATATATAATATAGTCTGATAGCACTGCACTGTGAAGAGCACTGGGAAGATATTTTGTTGTGTGTGGGAGACCTCCAAATGGCAAGTTCTGATATCTAATGCAAATTTTAGAACATATCACCACCTACTTCCAGCAGTGTGGTATTCTTATTTTTCTCTGACATGGAGGAGTGTGTATTTTGTTTCTTTCCATAACATGCATTTAAAGTAGGCTTCTTAGATAGAACAGGGACAACTTCTTTTGTAAGAACCTTTAAAAACACAGGAACACTTTAATTTCATCATCATTTAAAGTACTAGATGTTAGCTGTGTTTGCAGCTGTCAGCAGATATACTCCTGGTGCAAATCTCTCTCTCTTTTTTTTTTTTTTTTTTTTTTTTTTGTAAAGGCAGCAGCTCAGGAGTGTGAAGCCTTTGCCTTTATCCTACAACATGTCTGTAGGAGATTTTAATACAAGTCCCTTCACATAATGTTGGTGGTGGCATAAGCAAATTATGGCAGTTTCCAGGAAGAAAGGTAGTTCCCAAACACAGACACAGGAATATTCTAGCTCACACAGTGGTACAAGTAACATGCCTTTTTTATAAATGGATAAATAATTTTCAAATTATTGTCCTTTTGATTATAGACCTTGGACACAGTCAAGAGAAGTCTTGGAAAGTTAATTTCATGAGTAATTCACATTGGAACATGAATTTGAAAACATCAATATTCTGACTGTTTCAGAAATGGTTCCCAGAAACGTGATATTCTTCAACCCTTTGCGCTTTTAACTTCTTGTTCATGGTGAAACCACAGTAACTCCTAACTTCTCCCCATGTAATGGTTCTAATTGCAGATCTCAAGAAAGCCTGTAAGGAAAATGGCACCTGCTCCTTGTGCTTATTTCGCGCACCGACCATCAGTGACATGCTCAATGATGAGGACTTGTTGTACACTGTGAGGCTAAAGCTGGATCCCTGTCACCCAACAGTGAAAAACTGGAGAAATTTAGCAAGCAAATGGGGGATGACTTATGATGAATTGTGTTTCCTTGAACAGAAGCCACAGAGTCCCACCTTGGAGTTCTTGCTACGCAATAGTGACAGGACTGTGGAGCAGCTGATTGAGCTCTGTAAATTTTATAAGAGGATTGATGTCGTGAAAGTGCTACTGAAATGGGTGGAGGAAGAATGGCCCAAGAGAGGGAACAGAACTTACCAGAATGACTTCTAGGTCAAAAAAACCTGTTAGTCTGTATTGGTTAAAAGTTGGGACTAGGTGCCACTAGTAGATGGGAAGCTTCCCTTTGCTAGAGAAAGAGCCTCTACCAACAGTTCGTATACTGTGTAAACTTTATGTACTGTATACACATATATATGCTATCTGCCCTCAGGGTTGCAAAGATAACCTTCCCAAAGTAAGCTGAATAATGCAGGTTGTATTCTTGAGTCTACAAACACCTTCAGTTTTTTTGCTGCTGTTTGTAGGCTTCCTAAGCAGAAGAGGAATGAAAAAGCCAGACCACTAATTTTACTGCAGCAGTTGTGAACCAAGTCAGTTGTGTGCTGCTACTATTAGGAAAGCCATGATAAAGAGGTGAGTCTCTTGGCCTTGCTGGCAGCCCTTCCACAGTTTTTTACATCTTCTACCTAGTACAAGATGAGTTTTTTTCTTTTCTTTCTTTCTTTTAAGGAAGCTTTATGACACTGGTTTTGGCATAGGAACACCTGTGTGTTCCAAGCAGCAGTTTGGATTTGCATGTTCCAATTAATTTAAAGTTTGAACATCATTTTCAGGAAAACTAAGTTCTGGTTCTCTTTTATAAACAAAAAGAGACATTAAGCAAAGTAATTGCATAGTTTCACATCATTAGGACATATATTTGCTACAAAAGAAATCATGCAGTTCAGAGAGGCTTCCCAGCCCATAACCATTGGGGACAAAAAAGCAATGTTAAAGCAAAAATGCTTTAGACTTAAAATTAGTTTCCAAAGTTTTGAAGAAAATGCTCACGCTGGGTGTTATCTGTCTATCTCAAATGCCTCTCACTTTGCAGTGGGAGTAGACAGCTAATGCCTTACCCAAAGTATATCCTTAGAACTGACTATAACTTTCCTGTTTACAAGCTGTGGTTTTCTTCAAGAGAACACAACACAGTCCTGTGGGCTGACATACTTTCTGTCCCACACAGGAGTAGTTGCACACATGTATGGAATTAACACAAGTTTATGTATTGATTAAAGCCACTGTAATGGGAATTCACCTACAGTCCTGGTGGATTGTTCTTAAAGCGCTTAATGGTAGTTTAGACTGACATTTCCCAAAGGATTATGTCACTTTGGTACTCTGAATTATATTGTTTACATTTAAAATATTTTTAGAAATTGGTCTTTTTTGTACCATTCTACTGAGTTCTAATGTTTAAAAAGCTCTTGAAAAATCAGTAATATAGTGGGCTGTATAAAGTACTTATTGCTATAATGCCATAAGAATAAGAAATGTTGTGACCTAAAAATACTTTGGTTGCTACCCTTACTAAAGTATCTTGGACAATGCTAATATGTACATAGGTGTATATACCAAAGCAGTGGACCGTATGCCAAGATGTGGGACAAACTAGAATGGGATACAGGTTGATACGCTGTTTACTTTCCTCAAGTAGAAATGACTAATTAAGAATTAGTAGCAAAGCTAATGGAAGTCAAAGTAGGGTTGTATACAGAGTTCCTTACTGTAAGCAAATGAGAAGGGACCTCTAGTCATACTGTACTATAGATATTGTGGGGAGTAGTTACAGAGTAGCTGGAAGTAAAGACTAATATTTTCAATGTCAGGCACTAGTTCTGGGGGTGACATAAATTATCTTTACTGCAATTACTTCAAGACGTTGAAGATTTTTTTTCAAGGTGAGAAAAGACCTAAATTTGAGGGGGGGGGGTTGTTTGTTTGTTTGTTTTTTTAAGCATGTGAAAGACTGGAATTTTCATTAACTTTTTTTTAAWTATTACTCAAAAAAGCTGCCACACTTTAGAACAGTATGTTTTTTTAGCCATATTTTTAAGTGTAAATTGCACTGCTATATCTCACAGGGGCTGCAGTTCAGATGTTTCATGTTCCTCTCTTGGCAGCAGGGGTCTCCTGATAGAAGCCTATCAACTCTCACTTTTGCAAATAATCTTCTCGTTTTGGTTAGGAGTTCTGGAATCAGCTTTGAGGATAACTGCTCTGGCTGGGCTGCCTGCTATTTCCAGTACCTACAGAGGCATCCAGTGCATATGTGCAAATAGCTAGTCCAAGCTGATGCCCATACTTTGGGCCTACCATATGCATGATTTAGGGTGATGTGTCTGTTAAGTTGCTCTGCTTAGGGATGAGTGTTGGCAGGTGTGCCAACAGCTTTTCTCTCCCACAGCATACCTCAACTATATGCATGTGGTACAGTTTGCTCTGCTGTAGTAGATCCTGTCCAGCAGGGAGTCTGACTGGAGCCCTCACATAAGGACTCACAATGGGAACATGAAATGATGCAGTGGCATTTCTGAATCAAGAAAAAGTTTAACTGAAATCTGCCCCTTTTCCTGTTTTCTGGCTAAAATCTGTAGTATTTTGAGGAGACCCCATCATCTAGTGAAAATGAGTTCTGATTCCCTGTAGCTCTTGAAAAATCAATATAAGCTGCAAGGATTCATCTGCTGCTTCTGAGAGTTCATATGTGGATTCTGTGTAAATTCAGCACCGAATGTTGAAAATGTTAGCTTTAAACTTCATTACACACTGGATTGTTCATTAGTATACTTGAAACGATCTTAATTTCTTTTCCCTTTTGTATGGCATGAATTGAGATGTACACTTTTTTTTAGTTTTATATCTATTTACAAGGTACTGGGTCTGAGTGTCCAGTTTAAGTGTTATTATATCTCCTGTCGTAATGTATACTTTATTTAGAAGAAATATAGATTGTCAATTTTTTTTTTATTGTGTTTGTTTTCATTTCTTATGTCTAGGAAAACAGCTGTTTTTCCTTCCCTCCAGTCATGATTTTTTTTGGAAGCCCTGAACTATCAACTAGATGTGCTGTGCAAAAACATCCTACATATGAGATGTATCACTTCTTAAACCACCTATGTTTGCAACAGATACATCACTACAGTATGATGTAAGATGCACCTTTTTCTTTCCCATGTGAAAGATGAGTTAATTATAAGATGATGAACAAGGATGTTTGCAGAGCTACTAACTAGAAAGGTGTGAAATCTCCACTGGGTGAACTCTTCCTGAATTAATAACTAATCTGATAACAAAGGTTAGAGAATCAAGTGGACACTGAAGATACTCTACTAGACCATCAGTTTCATTCCATTATATCTTTCTCCTATTCCCACGCCAGACCCAGCCTCCCTTTGTGGACTTTCAGTTCTGCTGGGAAGCTGGCAATAGCTAGCAACCCATTCTGCCATCTCTCTGTCTGTGGGATAATCAGCAGCCTTGCCACCCACTTTGTCTTCATGAGGTATGCCAAACTACTATATTCCTTCATTCCTGCAGCATTATCCAAAAGACAATGAGCCTAGTAATTGTTCTTCAACACCAAAGGTACAGTCTTGTGCTCCAGGAGCCTCCAGTTTCGCTATGAAGCCAACTATGGGGCATTCCCAAAAAGTCAGGGTGACAGCGCCCAGTTGCCTTACTCACTGCATGCATGTTACTTTGGTCTGTGGAGAGGAGTGGAAGATGGTTTTGGGGCTGTCCTTTGGATGCCTATGATAAAGGGTAGGGTAGTCAGCACGGCTCCAGGTGCTTGCTTGAAAGGCAGTTGTACAGAAGCTCTAAAACGCACTAGTTCCTGAAGCACTATTCAGTAATAGAGGGTTGCAACTGTCTGGGGTAACACTCAGTGCAAGAGTCTGCATATTTTTCTACTGTCTCAAACTGACTGTCCGCCACAATTTCAAGTCGGGTTGTTAGCAAGTGAAAAAATGCAAATTCTTACTTCTAGTGGTGTAAGTTAGGGTAGCATCGTTGACTTGGGTCCGAACATAGTTGGAAATTATTCATCAGACACAACAGAGTTGTTTAAATGAGCTAAAAGAAAGTGCATGGCATCTATAATAATTTAAAGGTTGTCCTACTTCTGTGATTTTTACAGCATATCATGTCCTTCCATCCATGAAGGAAAGGTGATTAGTTATTCATAACTGATTTCAATATGTCTTGTAAGCCTTAAGTTTTAGACAGTGGATCAGAGTGCCCTCAGACTTGGGTTGTTGCCTGCTTTGATGACAAAGTGCTTCTCCTGCCCCCTTGCAGCTTGGCTAGTCCTGGCTACCAGGCTGAGGTCAGCTATCAGCCTTAGCTGGGTAGGGTGGCTGAACACAAGGAGCACTAAGAAGAATTTATGCTTAAAGGCAGACTCTGTGTAGTAATTGTAAGCAGGTGCACACCTTGACCAAGGCTTGGTACTGGCTTGATCTTAGCAGAAACTGGTGGCAAAGAGGAGTTGCCAGGCTTGGGAGAGACTTGTCTGCCCACTTTGTTTGGGGGCAATTAAACAGCCAGGCAGACTTGCTAGTTGGTTTGGAAATTGTTCACCCCAGGCTGGGTTGAGCTCTGGTGAGAGAGCTGATCACCACAGTGCAGGGTTTGCCTGGGGATGGCTGTTGAGAATGGATTTGTGCAGAAACCGAGGCAGGGTGAGTAGAATTTGATGTCCTGCAGGGGAGACTTAGAGACAGATCCTGCTGCAAAGTGCTTAGAGATGCTCTCTTGAATGCTTACATATTTTTATAAATATGGCCCTTAGGGTCTCTGTATTTTGCCTTTGTAAAATGATGATTCCCAGTTTCAAAGGCAGGTCACTGGGGATAAATGTATGTTGGTTATTAGGGTAATGCGAGTCACACGAGAATTTTAAATGTGAGAAGGATAGAGCAGCGCAAGTTCTGTTAGGGTGAACTTAGCAAGGTGAACTTTGACTTTTCTGTACTCAGACATGAGAGAGCATTGGTATATTGGTTTTAGGCTTGGTTTACTGGCCTTCACAGTGCAGCATTAAAACTGTAGAGATGAGAAAGAGGTAGCTTCTGACAGAAATGACTAGTGAGAAGTAATGTCTATGGTGTTAACTTCCTCGTGCCTCCGATTAATGTTAAAGTAGTTATCTTGACTAAAAATCTTTGTTCCTACCAGCTGCATCTTTCAGCCTTCTTGAGAAAAATACAAAAACAAGGCCAAATGTGTTAATAACTTTAAGAATAAATGAGCGTGTTCTGTGTATTTCTGCCCTAAATAGATCTTCAACTTAGCATATCTAAAGAAAGGTTTTTTCCCTCTTTCCCTCTAAATTAACCAGTACATAGTTTGAGAATACTTTTTGTCTCCAAAAATAAACAAAATGCTGTGTTGTTGACAACATGAAGCACACTTACACAGCTAAAAAGATTCATAACAGGAAGAGGCAGGATTAGAATGAGAAAGGGACACCCAAATTCTTACGCTAGCAATGATGCCTGAGGTTTTTTCATGTTTATGCCCAGTATATGTGAGCTTCCAGCACTTCTCTCGAAATTCAGTTCATTTATGAGCCCATAATAGTTTATTAGATTTTTTTTGTCCTAATTTACTTTTGTCTCTAACTTAATTTCTCTGCAAGCTGAGAAACTTGGAAGCCTACTGAAAGTCTATTCCCCTCTAACCATCAGAAAACACCTACCATCTCGTGGTGAGAGGTGATATTGCAGCCCTCTTGTTTCTCCCTTGAAAATGCGGCAACACTAGGGGAAGGTGAGCACATCTGTAACTGCAGAGACCCCACAGGGAGATCCCAGGAGCCTGCAGGGAGGCTGGCGGTGTAGCTAAGGCGTGATGGTGCCGTCCTGGGGATCTCGGCTGCGTTCTTGGGCTCGGTCACAGCKCTGGTTTAGAGCCCATCACGCAGTTCTTTGTTTTGCACAGATGCAGGCTGTTTCTTGTTTTTAATCTGCCGCTGTAGGTAGGGACTGAGGTGCTGCATTTGTGTACATCTTGGCACAACCATCTTTTGGTGAGGGGTAATGGGACAGGCATAGGCACAGGTTTGCTCTAGTGCCTGTTGCAATGCAAATGAAGATGTGATCCTGACTACTTACAAAAGGCTAGAGCGTTATGTCATTGGTTTCAAAAAGAGGGGGTGAGTATGCTTCATGTGGCCCATATTCTGGGGAGCAGTTTTCAAAAGGAGCAGTGACTTCCCTGTAACTCTTGCGTGTCCTTTGGTCCTTGTATCTGATCTGTATCTTGTTTGTTCATATGCTTCTCTTGAACCTTTTGCTTTAAAAGGCAGGCACTGCAACAAAAAGTTAGAAGACTACTTGCTACTCTCTGAAGTGGGAGGAACATCTTAAATTTCTAAATGGGCTGAAGTGCAAACCCATTTAAAAATGGGCTTTTAATTTTGTTCACTGTGATTTGTGAGATTTGTTCTTCTAGGCTTTAAAATAAAAACTGGAAGACCTGAATGATCACTGGAGCTAAACATTAACATATCAAAGAAGAGTTATAAAAGGCCATTGATCAACTTGCAAGTAAATAACATCTGAACCAGCTGGGCTATCAACTGACCTATTTTAATGTTGCTGTATCAAAAACTGATGACTCATGTCCACTTAGTATCTAGTTAAAGCCCTTCAAATAAGCTGGGGGAATAATTTCCATCTGAAATTGCTGTGATGCACAGGCAGTTCCACTAAAGCTATTGAATACACAGCAATGTTAGGCTTTTGAGAGCATATGAAATTCTTACACATAAAATTCCTACTGAACAGTACAGTGTGCTAGAGGCTTTATCCCTCTGGTCTGTTGTACAGTATTAATTAGGGGAAGAAGTTACAGTTAGTCAGGTACCACTCAACATAAAAAGAAGATCAGGTGAGAGTAATGTCCACTGGGCAGATTTCTTAATAAGGGCTAATGATCTTGAATACCTAATTAAGAAGCTAGATAATGTGCATGTCCATCAACTTTGGGTGAACACAGATAAACTTGTCATAACCCATATGTTTGATCTGCTACCAGACTTGCCAAAAACTCTTGATGAGACCTGCAGAAAGCCATGGCGATAATATTGAATGGTCATGGTGGGGCATTATCATGACTTATAGGCAGTATACAGAGCAGGGAGAAGCTTCTGGTTCTCAGCAGGATGTTGGTTACAGGATATTCGGATAGTGATTCATGAAAGYGCACTACATGCTGCCATGAATTGTTGTGGAGGCCGAAAAGTGCCAGTGGTCTAAAAAGGAATTGGGCAAATTCATGGTCTGTTTGTTAAGTAAGATGGTGCAATTGCGATCTCTGGTTCAGAAAACCTTAAACTGCTGATGGCCAGAGGCTGAGCACGTGGTACTTGGTGCTTGGCTTGTTTCTAACTCTGCTTCTCCAGGCAGCTCCTGCTGACCACCATTTGGAATGAGCATGGGTATGTAGCCCTTCGACTTGAGACAGGACAGCCAATCTTGCCTTAACCACAGTGCAGAACAGCAAAGCAGATGTCTTATACCAGCCTCAAATGAACAGCAATACTTAGGAAGCTGTTACGGTGCTGTATGCTTCAGAGAAAGGACAAATGTAGCCATGGAGTTCAAGCTGCACCAAGCTGCAGGGCAGGCCAATCCTGTAAATAAGCATGACTTTGTTTGGGCTTTGGTATGTAGGCCAGGAAGAAAAGTAAATGAGATTTATCTGAATAACAAGAGACCATAAGAAGCCTATTACAGAAAGTGCTGGATGTGCCTGAAAAGGAATAGCAGCTGCTTCCATAAAAGGAAGAGTGGTGTTTTGACTTGTAGATAGGAGGAGAGATGAATAAAAGGCACCCATGAGAGGGCCTGCAATATGATTATTTGTATAAAGTCCAGTGACTTTTTTTTTTTTTGGAAGTAGCTCACCAGTAATTGGAAGAAATTTCATGATTGGAATGGTGTATAAAACACTGGGCCAGGTAACTGTCACTAAGCAGGTGGTCACTTGGGCAATGCCTTGCCGCCCGGAGAGGTACAGGTCATAGGCTGAAAAGAAAGGACAGGGGAGCTCCTCAAGAAGTCTYCTTTGGGGAAGTAGGGCTGCATGTAATCACGTACTCTGTGGCACTGCTGAAAATGAGGAGGGACTGGAGAGCAGGAGTATGGAGCTGAATTGAAGTGGGTAGCTGAGGCAGGCAGCAGAGTCAGAGCATGGCTCCAGTGGCTTGCACTGCTCAGTGCAGATGGCAGCGCTGCTGGGGCTGTGCAGGGTGGATGTGGCCCTGCTGTCTGGCAGAGAAGATGGCGGTCCCCACACTGGAGGAGTGTGGGTGTGAGGCGAGGGGTTTGCTGCAGGTGGTAAGCAGACGTAGCAGCTCCTTTACCAAGAAATCATATGAATGTGCAAAATATTTTGTGTTTGTACCTGTTGTACTATTCTTTTTTTATCCAATAAGGTGGCATTTCTTAAGCCACCTGATTAAATATGTGAGAAGTAGAAAGCACGTGCCACGTCATTAGTTTACTTTARTTTTCCCGCATTTCTGGGTGGGTTTTAACTGTTACTAGCATGGCCTGAGTTGCTGCCAGATTACACTAAAACATGCTACAATTATACAGGTACATATCAAATCCATTTTTGTTGACACTAGACTGCTTTCAGTGAGCATGAATTTAAGCATTTCATTTATCTGAACTAAAAATTTATTTCCACTATTAGACCCCATCACTTAGATCCAGAAGTTCTGTGTAAAATGGTGCCAGACACCATCGGTCTGTCTTAATGAGGGTTGTGGTCTGACACTACACTGCCCAAGTGCTAGAGTCAGTCTCTTTTCCTGAGTGGAGAAGAAAAACAAGATGCAAATGGAGAGCTGAATATGTAAAACATCACGTTTCAATTTTCAGTGAAGCAAGTCAAAGCAGTTCTTGGTATTCAAGAAGAAATAGGTAAGATTTAGAAATCTCCTAATTATCACTTAAAATGAGCAGAAAGTTCGTAAAGGCTGTACTCAGTAGAGCTGCTATGGGAGCAGCTGATGTGCACTGATGGCTCCCTGTGTTGCTGGTGTCCTGCAATAATAGTCCCCCCCTCACAGTTCTTGTGGTTGGGGCAGGGTGTAGGAAAGGCAGGTAACATTTCTCAGGGATAGTAGAGTCCTCCCTCAAATGCTACCCTTTGGCCAAGAATAGCTTCGAAATTTGGTTCAGCTGAAATTGTCTGCCTGTATCTTGACGCAGCACTTCTGTTTCTTCAGCAAGCAAATTTCACTGGAGTATAGAAAATCAGACTATGCTGACAGGAAAATACACAACCCCAGCAATGGCTGTATGCATAGTAATTCAGTGAAGTTCTAATTTTAAAACCAAAAGCCTGAATTAGACTCAGACCATAGAAATAAAGGAAGATTTTTGTGATTACCTTCATAATTGCCACCAGTAAATGTTGTTAAAAATAGCACTGTCACATGAAATCAGCAGGAAAATCACAGTCTATAAACTATCTAAATAAATGTAGTGTGGTGCAAGGCTACTCAGCCTGACTGAGTCATTATCAGTGGCATTTTAGTTTTGAAAGCTGAAGTAGGGATTTTCCTTTAAATGTCATAAACCACCTATGACTCAGCCCTTAAAGAGGTGATCAGCATGTTAATCAAACAACTGTTTTGCTTTAGTAAAGAACTGGTGCACACTTTAAATTAGTTTACTACTTTTGAGTTGTTTCTTCTCAAAAGTAGAAGACCTCTGAGCCAGAAGGAGTAGAAAAATTTTATTTTCTGTAGTTCTTCTAGAAATACTTCCACTTACTGTTCTTCCTTCCAGTATCACTACTTTTTTTTTCCAACCCTTCATCATCTCTCTTGTCCCTGTTGTTTGACCTGAACTTTCAAACCTGCTTTAAGGTTGGTTTCAATTACTGAAAAGGATTTCACATGCTTATGTTGGTTTGGGTTTGTCAAAATTTTTTACTCTTTAATCTAGTGTGTCTTGGAATAATAGTTCCAAATAATTCCAAAGTTTTCAAAGGAAAACTAACTTGTAGTTCAGCCTCTAGGACCTTTTCTTAATTCTCTTTTAAAAGTAGCAATGGAATTTTGTAGAGCAGTTTCATAGCAGGCTTTTTGCTATCACCTGATTACAGACATTATTTCTTGGTACTCTCTCAAAACTATGTATGACTCTAAGTATGATATCTTTCTCCAAGCAGTCTGCTTTGCAGCTGTTTAATCAGAATAGATACTTCTGCAATTCTCCTCAAAGGAAATGTTCTCATCATACCTTTCTGTGAATGAATCCTTCAGACTTGATATAGTTAAGGTGATGTAACCTTAAAGCAACTATCTTGCAACTATTAGCAGAATTCTAGCAAGTAAATATGATGTGGTATGTTTATTATTTTGTGCTTAGCTCTCCTAACACACTGATTGGTTGTGGAATACAGAAAGACTGGCTATTATCTAGCTAAGATATTTAAATAGTCCTGTGACAAGAGTGCCTGAATACCACTCCAACTTTGCTATAGGCATGTGCACTGCTTTTTGCAAGGCAAAGTAGTACTGTAATGCCTGCAGTTGAATAGGATATGGTGATTTAATTTTGTGGGTTTTTTGTATTGCAACCTTCATTTTTGTGCTTGTCTTTCTCCTGTACGCAGCGTGAACAGGGAGAGCTTTAAGAAAGCAGTGTTTCTTGGATGCTACATGTTACGAGCCAGAAATCTCATAGGGACTTCATTGTCCTATCTGTTGACTAGATCAAAACAGCCAAAATTGGACTTAGTAAGCCATTTTCAAACAAAGCTCTGTTATTGCTCAGTGTTCTCCCAAGAATGAAGGAACTGGCTGAGAAATTACTTGACTGAAATGTTTTCTTTTCTTGATTGTCAGCTGATTCCTAAGTTTCCTTCAGAGAAAACACTTAATTCTTGAGAAGGTGAGCATCTGGGGACATGGGAGGGTAAAAACACTGCCTTAGGGGAGGGTATAAGATTTTCAGGTTTCAGAAACTCCTCATCCCTGGGAGACTACAGGGTCTGCTCCTGGGACTGCACTTCAGAGACTCGATGTAAGCAGCAATGATGCAATCAGCTTAGGAAACTGCAGCCAGGTCTGGTTACAAGGGATACGTGCCTTGCTAGGAGGAGACATGGTTAGGCTGTAATGGGGGATTTAAAGAGGAAACATAAGGCATAGAGGAAGTGAAGGGTTTTACTTGGGGAAGCTTGTGGGAGTATAAGGAATTGAATTAAATTTGGGGCTTCATAGTTACTTTAGCACTAGTAAATTAGAGACTGCTGGGGCATATGCCTGACATGGGGTCTCTGACATAGTTTGGCCTCGCGTAGCTGCAGTCTCTCAGATATGACCTGAAGATGGCTCAGGAGCTAACCCAGCCCAAGAAATGGTTCCAGTAGGCAGAATGGGCCACTTTAGTGTGGTCCTCTAACCGTATTCGTGCACATCCCTCCTCCCCAAGTCATGTTGAATACACCCTTGGTGTCCAATTGCAACACCACTGCCCTAGGGCAGCAAAGCAATTTCTCCACTGGAGGTAGCTGTCAGTCCTTGGCAGAGAGAAAAGGGAGCCATATGGGGCTGGGAGCAGGTGGCAGGCTTGGCTGTGGTGTGTGTGGGGCTGTTGCAGGGCTGAGGGTAGGTTTGGCTCTGGCCAGATGCCCTGTGGCATCTGTGCCAAGGGGGGTTTAATAGCTGGCATCAAAGAGATGCTGGGGAATATGCTTTGCAGGGGGAAGAAACAGTCACTGCCTCAGCAGACGGTTTCCCACAGCAACTGCAGCTGATTCAAGCAGCAATGGCTGGAGACTGCAACACCTGGCTGCTGTCAGAGCAGAGGCAGTCCCTGCTGTGCTTACAGTGCTGTTGCAGTAGCTATGTGATGCACAACTCTGCCAACCCTCCCCATCTCTCAGGCAGACACCAAAACCAGGGCTGTGCTACCTAAACCTGCACACAGCTGCATCAAGCCTTCCCAAGCACTGCTGGACCCAGCATGCACAGCCAGCAAAAGTGAACTTGGTTGGTTTACAGGCAGAGCCCTGAAATATGCTCCTAGCACAGTCCCAAGGCCACCCCAAAGGCAAGAGGTTATTATTGTTCCCTTTTGGATCGGCTCTTGCCAAGCCTTGGCTGCTCCCTGGCACCACCCCAGCTCACAGCCAGACTAATCTGGGTTACCTGAGATTTGTGTGGGTCTGGCACAACAGGGAGGGAAGATCCACATTACTGCTGGCATCCTGGGAGGAAGGTAGGTGCCACCCAGACCCTTGAATAAGATGGGCCCTGGATCCAGGGAAGGAGCAGAGGTTTGGAGCTCACCACAGGGGCTTCCCCAGGWTTTGGGGCTTCCAGTAGGGCACAGTGTTCACAGCTCTTAAGACACCCAGCTGTTTGGCAGGAGGCAGCATGGCCTGCTCCCCCTCCGCAAGCTCTCCTGCTGGTGTGGTGGTAGGGGTCCCAGGGCAGCATGCCTGCTGCATTAGGGGAAGTGATGGTAGAGGGCAGGGGCACGGTGCCCCTGGCCCACTATTTGAAGTATTTTTTTGCAGGGCAGGCCTCTTTATGGGATTGCGAAGTGTTGAGGCCTTCCATTTTGGGGAGTTTTGGAGGATTTCTGTGGAGTGATGGGGACTGTAGATCTGGCATAGACCAAGGTGGTGATGGGAAGGAAGAGAGAGTACCAGCAAGCCCTGGTGGTGGTGGTGACCTGTGTTCATGAGCTGTGTTGGGGAAGGACAAAGTCTTTTAGAGAACCATCTGTGTGCATAAGATGGAGACTGGAAAGACGTCGGGGAGGGAAAACACCAAGCTCAGCGAGTGAGAGGGGGCCAGTACCCAACAACAGCCCTGTGGCTCTTCAAGTGAGAGGCTGTGGCCAGAGATAGGGAAGAGGTGGCAGAGGATGCTTGTCTCTGTGTGAGCACACAGTGAGAGCAGGTTCAAGGAGACTGCTGAAGGCTGCCTGCATGAGGAGTGTAGAGCGAAGGAGAGAAGCTGGATTTTTTTTTTTTTTCTTTCTTTTTAGCTACTCTAAAGGTCAAACTAAATGGATTACTGCTGGAGCAGTTGTGGGGAAACTGGTCCTGAGCCAGATGAGCACAGGTAGCCTCATGGATGTCTGTCTTTGCACTGTCTCTTAGTGTGCAGGAGCTGGAGTTTCCCAGTCCTGTTGCAATTAATACTATCAAAATGACTTGCCAGAGCCCTAGCAAAGCTTATGCAAGGTTTATGTGCAAGGTAATGTGCACAGTTTTGGCCATGCTGGCATCCAGTCTGCATCTCCAGTCTGCTTTGTGGCAGTTGGCAGGCTGAATGCTTGTGCCCCAGAGGTTTGGCAGGGTTCTGCTGATGCAAGTGTGTAGCCTGTGCTTGTCAGTATATGGTTGCGTGATCCAAGATTGCAGAGCTTGTGCCACCCAGACCCCATGCAGGTTGGTACCTGCAGAGAGGAAGGGGTTCCCCCTCCTCTCCTTGTTGCATGGAGGGCAGCTTCTCAAGGTCTCTGGCATCACAGCTGTGGCCTGGTCCTGTCTGTGAATATTTCCAGGTCACCCTCAGGGTGCCACAACCAGTACCCTTGGACAGGCTGGTGCATGGGTGAGGGGGAGTGAACGATGCACAGGCCAGACTGGGCAAGTTGGCCTCAGTACTGGAGAACGTTCCTAGGTCCATTTAATTGCCTAGACATAGTCCTCAAGTCTCGCAGATGAATCTTTGTCTTGCTCTTCCCTCTAATGCAATTCCCAAGTGGTAGTCAATGTACTCACCCCTGTCCTCCTCACACTTGGTCTGTCAGTCTGCCACAACTTACTGAAGTACTACAGTGTGGATATGTGTGTGTGTGTGATTGGCGCTAGAAAGTTTCTCTGGTCACATGAAGTTGGGGTAAAGTGATGGAAGGAAGCAAGGAAAACATAGCAGTTATTTCCTACAAAAAAGAAACTTAGTACTACTATATACATTGACATGGTGTATTGAGTAAAGACTTCAGGGAGCTTGGTATAAACAAGTAGCTCTGTTCTGTCACATTGGCAGATGTGGCAACAGGGCAGCTGCTAAAACTGAGCTGTCTTTGGGCACATGGGCAGTGAGAGAGGGAAGGATGCAAGAACTAGAGAGCATGAAAAGGCCATGAGTACGTGCTAAAGTTAGAAAAGAGAAGTAGGAATCTATCTCAGAGTAGTGAGCTAGAAAACAGATTCACAACCTGCAAATAGAAACCACTGTTGATAGGAAATAAAATTCCTAGTTGTTCAGTGTTTGTAGAGGAGAGTTTGTGATGATCCTCCCCTCAGTCTTGGGGGTTCTCTCATCATCATCCTGTCCCTAAGCCACCTAAGCTAATGCTCAGCTGAAAGTCTTTTTGCAGTTGTGTTGCATACACAAAAGCTCTTCAGAGTCTTTGAAGATTTCTGGGATACCCACAATATACTGGAGGATGATCAGCTGGAGCCTGCCAATCTTCCCTTGCATTATGGGTTCAGTACAGCCAGTGGTTGTAGCAAGTGTTCAATCAGTCAGCTCTATCACTAGACAAGACTTGAAGAGGAGAAAATGTTTACTTTACAATGTAAAACTATGATAATCAAACAAAGGTACAAGAAGACAAAATGCTGATATGCATAAGAAGATAGAAGTTCCATCATCGTGGTCAAGCTTCACAAACTAACTGTAACCTACTAAAGGTTTGGTAGACTCAGGAAAGGTCTAGGTCCTTCATCTTTTTTGCTCTTATTACTACAGTGCCTGGAAAATGTGTGCTCCTCTGCTCAGGGTGGGATGGTCAAGCCTGTTCATTCGTGTCATGTGAGATGCTCCTTCCTCACTGCTTGTGAGTGGGAAAGGAAGAGCCACATAATAATGTCAGACTAGGCCACCTTCTTTTGTGGATCTCTTGATTTAACATTGATGTTGCATGTTAGCATGTTCATGGCTTCAGATCACTTTGCTGTGTAGATGGCCTCCTTAAAGTGGTAAGCTTCATAAGGTACATGGTGCAAAAATTTAAAGGTATACATTTCAAGCATTTAAATATTTAGCTTGCTACCATTTGCAGAGAACCCACATAAGACAGATAAAAGACTGAGTTGAGAAGCCAGCGCAATGTAACTCTCCTTTTATGAGATTTTTTTAGACTTAAGGAAACACTGTCAGGGAGCAGCAAAGGCTGGCTGCTCCCTAACGGAGGGTGAGCCAGGAGTTGGGGGGTGTGACAGGGCTGCCAGGGCAGGGGCCTTGCTGGCCAGGACCCAGTCCTGCAGTATCCAAGTGAGGGAGCAGGGCAGGCCTGGAGGTGGTGGCCATGTCCAACCAAGAGTCCACATCATAAGGCAGTATAATGGTGATGAGGCAGGTCTGAGGTCAAGTCAAGAAGTCAATACACAGGTCAGGGTTAGGATCAGACCCAGTGATTGTGGGGCAAGTCCATAGTGACAAAGCAGGGCCACGGTCAAGCCAGGAAATCAGTCCGTGGTTGGGGGTCTGGATTAATGGGGTCCATAGCCAGGAATGGGCTTGACAGTGACTGAACTGGAGACTGATGCTCCTCTGACATAGCTCAGGCAGGGATTGATGGCCCCGGGCTGAGCTGAAATGGGGTCCTGGGCCCATGGACAGGGTGGGGGGAGGCCTCAGGAGAGGCTGGTCAGGGCCAGTAAGGACTGTCAGTGCCCTCAGGGCCCTGACAAACAATGATAATACACCAGATTGTGGAGGAGATGTGAAATGTGGTTGCTTAAAGCAACAGCATGCTAGACATTAATCTAGGGGTCTGTCCTGTCCTTATGTCAAAGTAGTATGAGGATCTCAACTATATATTGCTTATGGTTATCTATCAATTAAAATACATATTTTTAGCTGTAATCTTAGAAGCCAGGGCTAGGGTACTGAGTATGTGAAAGTGGTGTGCAGAGATAAAGGAACTTCATATTCAGTGCCAACGACTGCGAGGTGCTGTGATATTCAGCAATGTGGGAGGGAATGTGGTATGTAGCTGTGGCTCTGGATTAAAGAAGATTATCAGTGTCCTGTGGTAACACTTATATTGGTCCTCGGACACACAACATGAAAAAACTGGATCACAAAACTCTATTTCTTTCAATTTCTTTATGAGAAAATGACTAAAATGAAATGGCTAATGCACTGCCTACTTCTACCACGAGTACCCCCAGTCCTTATTCTGCTTCTTCTTACTGAAACCCCCCAAAAGGACTTTATCTCACCTAAGAATTTGGAATTAGCTGACAAATACTAGGTAAGAAGTTAAGGAGGAGAAGACAAGGTCAAAGGCACTTYGGGGGAAAAAGCACTCTAAATTCTGATCCTGTCATTTATGATATTGCTGTATTTTGCAGTCTCTACAAAGAGAAAGGAATTTAAAGTTGAGTTCAATAAGAAGTATGAATAATGAATAAAACTCCTATACATTCCCTAAGTAAAAAGCTAGAGTAATTCAGTTTCCTGGAACAAATTGTAATTGCCAAGCACTTTCTAGTACTATCATTGTGCAGTCTAATTTGGTAATTTCTTACACATATGACTCCTCAACTCTCTCCTGGAGTGTCAGATGTTCTTGTGTACCTTCAACTAAGCTTTTAGTGTATATATCATTCTGGGAAGAGACTACATCTCAGCTGTGAAGCCAAAAACACCTATTTATAGACAGACTATGACATATGTTGTGGGAATCAAACCTTACCAGGAATTAGAGTCAAAAGTTCAAAATTAAGTTACATTTCCTAATCAGTTGAATAATGGAAACTTGTGGATTTTGCCAAACAAAAGAGGAAAGCAAAACTGGAATAATCTAGTTCTATGCAATGTTCTCTCTGTTCTCTGCTGCAAAAATGTTATGTGAGAGGGATGCAAACTAGTTTTCTCTTTCAACTTAGCTACAGTGTGATTTTATCACTTGCTGGGGGATTTGGAGTTTGTCTGGATGGATATAGTTTGGAGACAAGCTATTTTTTCCATCTCTTCCATTTCTTTGCCTTAGAAGGGGCGTTGTAATAATTCAGGTTTGTAAAGAATCTGTTGTCAGGATTTGTGGATATATCACAAAACATTGCAGGTTTTGTAACTTGTCTTTTTGGAGCTTTTGCTGAATTCACGCTTCAACCTAGTTTTCCTTTCTCTGATGATTGCTCTATTTTTTTCTCCCTATGAGAGAATATAACAGAATATTGTTACTGCTCTCATCGTAGCCATCTGAAAGCAATAAAATTTCACATAGGATCTCATGTGAAGGAATTTGGCTTCGGACAAATATAACCTGCATGCCTACACATGAACGCGTTACTCCCATTAGCCAAGCTGTTGGTATTCCGTTGTTGCTGAATCCCATTCTGTACCCCAAGCTACCTTTCTACAAAAAGATCTACCAGGATCCTTACTAAACTGTACAACCAGAAAAATGTAGGAGGAAGGACAGACAGTGTTTGTGCAAAAAAACTGTTGTTAATGCCCTTTATTTCCAAAATAAAATCCTGTTGGTCAAAGGGAAGAAATGGGTTAAAGGAAGCAGCATGATTCATAGGCTGGGTGCACAGTTTGCTGTTTCAGGGCGTAAAGCAAGCTCACAGAGCAGGATGGATGTCTGACATGTCTCACAGTTTTTTATCCTCTCAGTAAGTTCAGCTTTTTAAAACGAAACTAAGAACATTGTGATCTTTGAATATTTTGACTTGTGATGTAGCGCTGTGGTAAAAGATTTAGGTCCTTTTCTCAGAAAGCGTCTCCATTTTCCATACAGGAAGATGTCAACGCATGGCAGTTAGGTTAATAACAGAGGCTGGGTCGACACTCGAGAGGTGTCTGTAAAGTATTTCCACTGTCATTTCAAGTCTGCTTCTTGTCTCAACAAAGTTAAGTCCTAGGTGGAAACTTACTTGGTTTGGTGAAAACTAAACCATCTGTAAGTCTAGTTCATGGCTCTTTGTGCTGAGCTTATCTAGTGACAAGCATGATAAACTTGAAAAGCTGGATCAGTTATTCCATTGTTATCTAACGTATTGCCTAAATCATTATCCCACTGGGGGCACAAAATGATATTGCTGATTTATTTCTGCTGCTGTTTGGGAAGCCCGCATGCCTGGGAACGGGCTCTTCACAGCAGCCCCAAAGGGGAGAGTGGCCCCTTTCTCAGCCCTGCTGCCCCCCCAGGGCCTGGCACCTGCGGTGTGGGGGGAGGTGAGCCAGAGGGACCCCCACGGCCGCCAGGGCCCCGCTGTTTCCTCGTGATCACGTTTCCTCCATTTTGCCAGGGGAAATCATCACCGCCCTGCCTCTGGCCTACATTTCAGACTGTTAAATGCTGCCTCTCTCGGACACACTGGGAGACAGTGAGCTGGTTTCTCTCACTGCCAGCGGACAGGGGGTGAGAAGCGGAGAAAGGTGGCCGAGTAGCTGGGCTGGGCCGGGGGCATGGCTGGCATCAGGTCGAATCTGCTTTTATTCCTTTGGGAAGAGAAGGGAGAGAAACGGGAGCTCAGGGATAACCGGCCCTGGCCCGCGTCTGAGAGGGCACGGGGGTGGGGGGTAACGGGCGACCGTTGGCCCTTTAAAGGAGGGAGGGGGCCGCGCGCGGTGACGTCGCAGCGGGCACACGGGGGGAGGAGCCGTGGGGCGGGGCGGAGCGGTGGCAGCTCCCCCTGGCGGGGCGGGGGCAATGGCTGCGCGGCCCGGCCTCGGCCCGGCCGTGTCCGGGTGCTGCTAGTGACGGAGGTAAGTTACACAGACACGGGCAGTCCCTAAAGGGGCTTTAGGGGGAAAATGGGGGTTAAAAATAATAACAGTGATTCCCCCCTGCCCCATTTGCGTCTAACCGAGGGGGTTCCTCCCTCGGCTGCAGGCGCCGAGGCGAAGGGCACGTTCTGTGGAGTTGCGAGTGTTTTGGGATGATTTGAGGCTTTATTAAGCTTTAATTTTGTAGTTCTTGGTGAAACTACTCCTGTAGTTCTGTGGGTTTTTAATTTTTTTTTTTGCATGTTGTAGCATTGGATTTACAGCTGGAGAGGATGCTGGTGTTTTTTACTTGAATTGTTTAAGAATACCCAGAAAGTGTCTCGCTTATTCTTCTTGCAGAAGCCTTGTTTGCCTTGATACAAAATTTAGCCTTGGTTATAAAGTCTGTCCTGATGTTTTTTTCCTTGCAAAAGACATTTTCTGCATGTCATAAAGTGATAATGTCACAGCTGATGGTAGGCCTTCCTGTTTCTTCTTCTTGAAGAGGCTTTGTATTTTGTGAATTGATAAGAAAGTATATGTATTTTTTTAATTCTAAAATATCATTAGAAAACCCTCACTGTGTAATGTTGTGGTTTTAGGACTTGGCATAATGTTTACTTGCAGTAATTCTTCTGTTAAAACGTTACAGCTAAACCTTGCGGATGCAGACCCATCTCCTGTTCAGTCAAATAGTGCCCACATTACAGCTTTCCCTTGTTTTTGTGGCCTCCTTTTTTAATAAAAGGAAATAAACCAAAAACCCCATCACTTTGCCCTAGTGCCGCCTGATCTGCCAAAACTATCAATGGTGGGCTTAAGTTTGGGCATATGCAACTAGAGCTGTTTCTGTTGCAGGGTGCCCTTTCAATGAGGTCTAGACTGGTATTGCAGACCAGAGAAAGTTCAGTTAGCGGGCTGCTGGACACTGAACTGTAAATTTGGGCTTCATTTCTTGATTTGCTATTAGACTTTCCCATGCTGTAGCCAGAAGTGTTGCTTGCTTTGGCCTTGGTTTCCCCATTTTTAAAATGAAGATACTGAAACTTGGCTGTCTTCACACATTCTGTTTGCGAATTGGTGGTGGTATCCCATGAGAGGCTCAAAATAGTTATGCAGTCTAGGTTGATTGTATAACACTTTATGTTCTCTGAACTTCATGTTAGGCTCTGGACTTAAGTAGGTGGGTTAATGCCCTCCTGATCCTAATCCCCCACAAGATAAACCAGATGCTGCTATGGGTCACTCCATTGTTGAATCATTTCAGAAGATTAATCCCAGGTCCTTGTGGAGTAGGTCACTGACTCTTGATTGCATGTTGTTGTCTTGTTTGTTTGTTTGTTTTTTGGTTTTGTTAAATGTTGAAATGTTGCTAGCAGTTTTAACATTGCTATTGCTTGACAACTGTCTCCTTTGTCATCTTCCCTGTCTGCCTCTTTTTCTTCCCACAATTTGCATGCTACCTTAAGATGTCTCTCCAGAATGTACAAGAAATAATTGCCTAGTAGTTTTGAAGTTGGGTACTGAGTTTTGGTCACTTTCTTTAGAGAATTTGCTAAAGAAATTACAGTGTAGCTAGACATACCCACAAACTGTTATTTCATTTCTTATTAGTGCTGTGCATTTAATGCAAGTCTTACAGACTCCTGTAGTTATTTGTGGAGGTCAAGGATTGTGTATGTTGAAGGAAGAAATGGAAAACACCCTTTGCTTTCTTTGGCTAGTATCTCTTAGCTTTATGTAAGATAGAACTGGAAAAATCAAGAAGTTCTGCCTCTAGGGCTTGTCTCCCTTGAGAAATTTGGGAAAAGGACATAAAGTGGTGAAAGAAACAAAATGKCTGTTTACCTTGAAAAACTGTGTTTTGTACTGGGTGTCTTTTCCCTGGCTGCTGGCAGGGTCAGGTGCAAATGGAGAGTTATTGAGGCCCAGCTAAAGGGGCTCCAAGTCATCAACGTTTCCTGTACAATGACGATTTTTGTGGGGAATTTTCTCTCAGTGTACATAATCCCCTCAGGAAGCTGCTGATAAAATTGTGTGTAGATGTGTGCACTGTCCCTTGCTAGGGTAGTGTTTTAGTTATTTAACCAAGCCTTTAATTTCCATATCACTAAACTCCAGCAAATTCCTTGGAAAGAAAGGAAGGGTGTTTGTATTGTTTCTTGTGCTGTTTGGCAGGATACGTTGAAGGTTTCACTTTTGTTTCATGTAGTTTCACTTTGCTTCTTTCTAATTAAAAGCTTTGGCTTTTTGAAGGGATCCCTGCTTTGGTGCTGCCAGACAAGTGATACTTCTAATCACAGTTCAACAAGTGGTCACACAGAACTGACAGATTTAAACTGGAGGAGGGAAGATGATGTCCTCGGATGAGCCACAGAAGACAATCAATAACCCGGTAACTCTCCTGTCATATAAACAGCTTCTCCTCTGGGAAATTGGACTTTGCTGTTTTATGTCAATAATTAGTAAAGCATTCATGCTGTTTGCAGAGAGTGATGAGTGTTACCAAGAACTCTTTGCATTGCTCAAGTATTTGAGAAAGAAACTTACAGGTGGTGCTGGGAGCTGATGGTGCTTAGAGTTTGTGCTATAAGCAAATGAAGACTAAATGCACAATAGCTCCAAAACAGGAAGGAAGCTCTCTCAGCCTTGGAGGATAATGCTTTTTCATACACAGCTTTTGTGGATGTCTGGCATTCTTGCAGAATGTGTTGGAACACCGGTAAAAATATGATAAGCAGTATTTTCAGTCCTATTTCTCTGTAAACATGGGTGGTGTCTTGCAGCTCTTAAGACTGTTTTTTGGTGCTTATAACTTCAGTCTGAACAATTAAACTTGGAATCTTTATCCGTAGTTGATGTCTTATCTTGCACTAGAACTTATTTTGTGGAAAACTTGAGCTACAGCAGTTCAGCCGTTGCAGAGAGTGGAGTTGACAGGATGTTGTTAGCCAAGTTTAGCATCGGGAGACTTTCTCTGAAAAGCTCAAGTATTCTCATGCTCTGGGGCAGTGGCTTGACATTGGCATGAGACTAAAGGGACGAGCTGGATGTGTATGTTTTGTTGCCTCTTTAGAAAAGTTAGTTTTTGAGCCTGGAGAAAAYAGTATTTTTAACATTCCGTACTGAAACATTTCTAAAATGTTAAAGTCTCTAAAGAATCTGCGTGGAGTATACAGCAGTGCATGCCTGCACAGGGCTTCCATATCTATTGCAGTTTTGCTCTGATACAGTCCTGTGCCCTCAGTGAATCTGGTTGTTGAATCCTTTTGTTCTCTCACTGCTTGTGAAGAAGATGGACTGGAGGGGTGACAGGGAAGGAGCTTCAACCTTCTTCTTGACAAGAACCCAGCTGGGAGAGGAGGCAAAAGCTGTGTGGACATGGACCAGAAGCTGGAAGGCCTGAACTGCAAAAGAAAAGGGAGGGTGAAAGCTGGCAGATGGTATTGGAACCTGGTTTGCGTGGGGGAGGAAAGCAGATGTGAAGAGAGGGATTGGGAGGTGTTTAGTACAGATTTCTCTGTGTAAGAAAGAGTGAAAGACTTTAGCAAAAGTTGATGGCTGCAAGGGGACTGATTATGATGGGTGACAAGACCAGACTGGAGAGAATAGTGGGGTAAAACTAGGGCTTGAGGGGTCAAGAGCTTAGGCTGGGAATAAGAGTGAGTGTTTGGGATTGGAGTGTGGAGGCAGAGTTGGGAAGGCATGTGCCAGCGGCCTCAGGACAGACTCAAGACTAGGCCCTGAGCAACCTGCTCTAGCTGACCCTGCATTTGAGCAGGGCATTGGACTCCAGAGGTGCCTTCCTCCTGCTCTGTGATTATCACCTGAATCAGCTGAACCAGCTGAAGGGAAAGAAGTAGGGAGGGTTCATGATACCCTCGTAGTGGGGATATTAGCAGAGCAGACAATGCCTGTGAGAGCAAACCCCAAATGAGACCTGGTTGTCCAAACTTCAGGTTTGAGTTTGACTGCTTTGCTGTTTGCACAAAATCTCTCCAACTAGCTGGTTCAGTCACTGATAGACTACTTGAGCTATTGTGTGTGTGACCTTCATTGAACTACAGGTTCAGGCATGCTGTTGTTCTTTGTGTAGCTATATGGTATAGGTATACCTAAACCACAAGATAAAACTTAGTAGGGATGGAGGGAAGCAGTCTGTGAAGTTTTCATTGTTTCAGTGAATTGTTCCATGAGCAGTAGAACTGAAGAGCTCTCTTACACATTTGAGTCTGTGATATATTTCTTCGCTACCATACGGTTTTGAATTGTCCAGAAAATCCTGCTTTCCCTCTTATGCCCTTTATTCCACCTGTCTGGCAAGAAATGTTATGCCCCTCCTGAGGGGGCAACTCCCTGCTACAGAGTGAGCTAGATAAAAGCTGTGTTATCCCAGCCTCTTCCTCGGTAAGGCCATAAATTGTTGTCCTCTTGTTTTATGCAAATTGGCAGACATTAGCAGTAACTTTATCTTTGAGACCTCTCAAACTTGATTGATATTAGCCAAATAGATTCAAAGGTAATTTTAGGAGATTTGGAAGAAAGCTGGGATGATGATGGACCATTTGATGTCACAAGCTTTGCTTCTTAATGGATGAGGAAGAATTACCCCCCTCCCCCCAGAGAAGAGCCTTAAGACATAAGGAAATTACATGTGCATTCTATGATGACAAAACCTCATTAAGTCTGTAGTATTACACCCGGGAAATGCTGTACTATGTCCATTCGCATTCCATGTCTGAAATTCTGAGGACTTGATGGGACAACCTTCTTTGCTCTTGAATAAATACATCCTTTTGGGGTGTAAGGAAGCTTTTTGCCACAGCTCCTCCAGGGCTAAGTAACTTTGACCCACTAGAGTAGTCTAGTGCCAGCATCCCTGGCCTGTGTCTGTCTGTTTCTCATTGGTTCGTCTTTGGAGACTGAACCAGCTATTTCTTACCCTACTGCAGTATACAGAGTTCCAAACCACTCAGGAGTAGTGTGTTAAAACTGTATTAAATACAGAAAATAATCAGGATGCTTTTCTTTTATTCTTCAGATAAAACTGTGAGCCTCCTGTGTACATCTTATTCATTAGGAAACCAAGCTACTACACTACCAGTAGTAAGCAAAGGGATTTCAGCCTTTTTATTCATTCACTAGGGAAGATTGCCAGATGACTAAAAATGATCTTTTTGTAGGAGTGGTCTTCAGGTGACACCTATTGGCTATACCATATGCTCTTGTTGCGTGTGGTTAATATCTTCTTTTGCCTGTAGTAAGCAAAAGTTTCCCTACTAATGGAATAAACTTTTTAATAGGCAACAGTCCCTGTTCCCTTTCTATCTGTGTTTATTTTGTTTTCCTGAGGTGCTTTGTTTCTAAAGTGCTTGTGGGAGTCTACTTCAAGGTAGTTGGAGCTGTTTGTGCTGATAAAGTATGAAGACTTAGGACAGCTGCAAGCAACTGAAGATGTTAGACATTCACTTTCAATACTTGTTTTCACATCTTGCCCCTCTTCCACTGTGCATGCTTAAGCTAATAAAATACATGAGTCTTTGAACAACTTAACCACTTGTAAGCTTCTATTACTTGAGAAGTAAGTTCTTTAAATCTGTTCTGCTTGATGTAGTGGTTGACTGTATGCTAGGTTTTGTGCAACGTGTGGGTGGCTGAGAAGAGAAGGGGAGAGAGGGCAGGAAAGAATGTGAATCTATTGGCAGAAGAGAGCAGAGAGATATTAACACAACACTCTGGATTTAGTTTTTGCTGTTATTTACCCCCTCCCCTCTCCTCCTCACAAATTCACAAGTATAGGTGTCAGCAAACACCTTCCTGTTTTCCATGATGCTATATATGTATATTAAAAAAATCGCAACTTTCCCCCTTATGGTCCAATATTTTATTCAAGAATAGTGTTTCTTATCTCTTCATTTTTCATTGTTAATTTCCTGGAACTCTTGTTTACAATTTATGTTTCATTTCAAAGTTGTTCTAAAATTTTATATATAATTCCATAGTTCATGCATTTTGGGGCAAAAGAAACCTGAGCAGAAATTTGTCTGTTAACCAGAGCAAATGTAACACTTGCTACCACTTACCTCCTTTTTCCATATAAATCTCACCTGGTGAGATGCAGATGTACAGCTGTGCTTTCCAAACAGTTTCCTCTAGGCCTCCACAGTTTTCTCTTATGGGGCTCCCTTTCCCTCACTGAAGTGCTTGGTGCTCCAGGAGGTAGTCAAGGTGGCGTGTCTGTCTGCATGTCTGAAGCTGTGTCATCATTAGCCATGTTGCCAGTGTGGGATTTTTTAAATTTTGTTTTAACTGACGTATCTCCTCATACGGCTTAACAACTCCTACCATGTTGCCTTTTCAGTTTAGCATAATGTATGCGTTACCTTCTCCAGCTATTAATAAGGAAGAGAAAATAGACAAGGCTGTTGCTCTGACACAGACTGCAAATTGCAAATACCATTAAGACTGAGATTCCTGAATGGGCTGTTTCAGTGCACCCTGCAGTTCACAGTTCATTAGAATGAAGTATTTTCCTGTGTTTGTTGTGCAGTTTTTACTAAGATGGCACACTGCTCTCTGCCATAGTCTCTTCTCCTCTTCCCATCACTGTTTTTCCAAAGGGAGCAAGAACAAGCAGAAAGGCAGCTGGTGTGGTCTGGTGTCAGAAGGGTTGTGGAGGGGTGGGACAGTTTGCCTTCTGCTGCCAGCAAAGGGCTGCTAATAGTCAGCCCTTGGAAATGACCTAATTTGATGTGAATCTTCTTCAAACTTTCATAAAAGTGAGGCAGTAAAGTGTTGCCACTCTTCATTTGAGGGCTAGGAATGGAAGCTGTAAACTTTAATTTTACCTGAAAAATTTGGTTTCCATAGATAAAAATCCCCTGGGATTTTCTTTTCCATTATGGCAGGTACTTAATGCTGTTCTAGTGTTTTTTACATGAAATGCTAGTTGTCTTTCCTTTAATGGGCTAGACTACCACATAATGAAGTATTAGAATATTGTTTTAAAAACTACTTTGTTTTTTTGCCTTGATCCTAACGTGTTATTTCGAATTTTTTTTCCCCCACTTCTTCTAGATCATTCCCTACGTTGGGACAATTCTTGGTGGCCTTGTTCCTGGAGAGCTGGTTGTAATACATGGGAGTGTTCCTGATGATGCAGACAGGTAATGACTAAGGTGTCGCTTTTCACAATGCAATCGTGTGAGCAAACATAATGAATGAAAATGTTTCCAGGGTCCTGCCTGTGATTTCAAATAAAGACTTGTTCTAAATCCTTGTGGTAGCATGATGGAGAATACAAAAATTCATGATGAGAATTGGAGGATAAGCTGCTGCTTGCATTCTGCTGATCCTCTCTTGTCTTTTCTTGATTTGCCTGCTCTGGCTATTGCTCCCCTGTCCCCTTCATTGCATATATCTGCATTTCTGAAGAGATTTGCTGAGGCTAACAAAACTGATAATTGAATGTGTTCCTTGAAGGAATTGTCTTAACAAGTGGGATGAGGAGATGTGAACTCTACTGTTTACGGCACAGTGTGGGGATTCCGTTCCCTGACTTGACCCAAAGTTCATTTCTGAATTTGGTTATTCTACCTAGGAACATGATGGGAGGGAAGGTGATGAACACAGTAAGTGAGAAGCTCAGATGGTATGAAGGATGAGCATTAAGTAAATGCTTAAATCTTTCAATTCATTGCAATGAATCACAGGAGAACTTTTTGGAGATGTTTAGGCATTAGACAAAGATTTGTTTTTTCTTATCCAGCAACACTCCTTGTGTCTGCCTGTCCTGAGGTTCAATAGTAAAACACTAAGTGCTTTTTGCATTGAATTTGAAGGTGTTTTCTAGATAGACTGAGCTCAATGTGGTTTGACTTGTTTTTTATGTTTAGATTCCAGGTGGATTTCCAGTGTGGCAGTAGCATAAAGCCTCGTGCTGATGTGGCCTTTCATTTCAACCCCCGCTTCAAAAGGTCTGGCTGCATTGTTTGCAACACACTGGACAAGGAAAAATGGGGCTGGGAGGAGATCACTTATAAGATGCCCTTTCAAAAGGGGAGGTCATTTGAAATCGTCATCATGGTTTTGAAGGATAAATTCCAGGTGAGCTTGGGCTGTAGTTTTTGTTGTTATTTTCTTTCTTTTTCCCCTTAGCCAGCTGTCAGGCTAATAGACAGAGATATTTGCTATATGTACAAAATAATGGTAAGCCTTGGTTTCTCTGTTACAAAGGTACAGTCTAATTACAGAGAAGGTTAGAAACCTCTTTAAAGAGGTGCAAAGTAAATCAGACCTCTCCCTTTGCATGGTTTCCTTCAAAGTTGCCTGAGTAGACAAAAAACTTCCTGCCATGGCGGATGACTCCACCTCCTCCCTTTTTATGTGCAAAGGGCTGACCTTACAGTAAACTTCTGCAAGAACAGCGTAGGATGGTCCTTCTCTTGGAGAAAACAATTTGAGGTGCATTTGTCTTGTTCTGTTAGACTGCAGTAACGTAGATTCTGTCCGATTGGTCGTACCATGTTGGCAAGTGATTGGGTGATGGAAACAAAAGGAGGGAAATGCAACATTTAGTATAGTCAAATCTCCCTCGTAGTGAGTGGAAAGAGAGAGGCTGAATCATGGATGAGCTGAACTTAGTTGCTCTAAATCTTCTGAAATACTCYCTGCATTTGTACCAAAACAGAATAAAATAGAATAGAGATGCATGCAGATAATTTGATATATGAATGGTGTAATATATGTTTAATGGCACTTTCCTGTTTTGTTTCATTTTGTTTCTTGTCTCTTTAGGTGACTGTAAATGAGAAGCACTTGCTGCTATACAACCACAGAATTAGCCTTGAAAGAATAGATACTCTTGGGATATATGGCAAAGTGCGGATCAAAAGTATAGATTTTATTTCTAATGTAAGTTATATAGCTAACTGACTCCTTAGTTTTGTTGTTGTTGTTCTGTAACTTGTGAAAGTGCAGAATAGGATTTATGGTGAAACGGAAGTAACAAAAGCAGCTTCACAGTTAAATTCAATACGGGGGAATCTTCCTTCCCAGTTTAACATGTGAGTGTCATTTGAAGAGCCTCCCCATTTTAGCCTTGAGGTTAAGGGTGAAAGGATGACAAAATCTACAGCTTACAAAGTTAATAGGAGAGATGGTATAAAAATATATTGGATGCGGAATTGGAGGGATGGACTAGTCTTTTCAGATATTTCAGAAGCTCTGAAATGAGCTCTCGAGGAATTCAGTGCTTCCAAGTGCCTGTATTTAGCCACAACTGGAACTACTTGTGTGCAGAACCCTGTTTTTGCAACAAAAAATGACTGAATTGTTGAATGAAGTGATAACTAGAAGTGTGTGCATATTTGTCGGATGGGGGGATGGGCAGCCTTCTTTCTCAGGGGAAGGTCTTATGGTTTGACTTGCACTCAGACCAAGCTGCAAGGACTTTGAAATGTAGGCAATGCTGTGCTTCCTCTGAGCAAAGCTGCCAGGTCTGCTGGAGAAAGTAAACCAATAGGAAGGAACTGAACATCTTGCTCTTTCCTGTGCTTTTCTCCTTCTGCTTTGAAATGGTGAGATTTGTAATCTGAAGCAGAAGGTGGTAAATTCCAGGGAGGTACAGAAGATGGATGATCACGTTATCCCACCCTCCTTCCTTACCTCCACTCAGTGAGATAGCCTACCTACTCCTCTGTAATACTCAGTCTTTTCTGCTCCAGTCTCACTTCAGTGTGGACAAAGCTTAGGTCTCTTGCTGCCAAGCATCAGGTCTAACAGATCAGCAGACTAATAACTGTATTGAAGGAGGGTGAAGATTTGAGCCTGAGTTTTAAAGATGCGTCTACTTGCTGATCAGTTGTAAGCCCTATATACTGATTCTTTGTTTGAGCCTCATCACTTGACCTTGGGCATGTTGTCAGCGTATTGGTAATCTAAAGCTGTCTAAATCCCAGTCTTGGAGGATTGATTCTAAGAAGAGCTTGGGGGCAAGCAGATGCTAGAGGTTGGTTTCTATCCCAAGCACAAAACAAAGTTAAGTGTTGCTTTAGTCTGTGGTGCTGATCATGTATCCTTTGGGGAAGAGAGGAAAGGAGAGAGTGGTTGTTTCCTTTTTACTTTTGCTTCTAGTGTACTATTCTGAAGAGGAAGAGGATGAGTTGTACTGAAATAAACAAGCTGAAGATATGATCTGCCAAGGCTAGGCCAGAATTTACCTGTGCACTGGGGAGGGACTGGGATGCAGAGGGCTGCCTGGAATCTCGGGGTTCCTCTGAGGTCCCATTTCTGGATGGACCAGCCCTCCTGGTATTCCTACCCCAGTAAGGAAAGCTGAGTGGGTACCCYCAGGTGCCAAGGTGTTAACAGTTGGTGCTGTGATTGTTGAATGAGGACTCAAACTGTAATGAGGTCATCTTTAGAAATCTGCTTGGCTTCACTAATTGATCTTCAGGATATTTCCTTGGTTTGTGGGGGTTTGGCTATCTTTTCTTGACCATAATCCTACATTTCCATGTTAATATTTCACCCTTCAAAACTGCACAGATCCATGTATGTTTCTAAAACAATTTTTATGTTAGAGTTCTGTCATGTTAGCAGCGATCTCTAAATATCTCTTTTTTTCTGCAGTCTTTACAAGGCAGTCAGCCATCATCTCTAGGAATAACAAAGATAAACACAGAAAATGTATGTATGATTTTATGAAGGTTAAATGAATCTTCCTGTTGTCTGATAATCTAGTTAATATTTGTTTTTCTTTTGTAGGGGGAAATGCCAGATGATTCACAGTTTGTAAGTGTCTCATGTAGATGTATAGCAAATGTGAAGAGTTTAAAAAAAAAGGGGGGGGGAGGATAGAAACATCTCAGTTATTCAAGAAGCAGCATGCACAGAACACGGGAATTGAGAACCTACTGGGAGATGATCATCAGTGAGGCTTTATAGAGAGCAGTCATCTTTTCCACTTGCTAGTCAAAGTAAGGCTATTCCTTAAAGCATATGGAAAAAGGATAAACATGGCATCCACAGCCATACACAGGAATATAAAGTGAGGTACCTAAAGATTTAAAGGACCAAATAACACCAAAAGTGTTGTTCAAATAAGCATGCTCCATTTTCTCAACTTTGGGAAATACTTGCAAAACAAGCCTGTGTTAAAAGCATTTTGCAGACACTGAGACTGAATTGCCTTATCTTAATGTGCTTAGTATCTCCAAAACTTTTATGTATAGTGCTTAGTAAGTCAGGCTGTTAAACTCAGAAGTGCCAAATACTGTATTTGTGTGATATTCATGTTTGGATAAATGTGCAGCCACCATTTCAACCTCCAGTTAAAAGATACTGTATTTTAATATCTGAGTGAAATTTTCATCCTGTTCATCCACAATATAATGTTCAAACCTGTCTGGCTACATCTTCCTCTTGCTGACAGATCTGGCCTACCATATATATACACTCCAGATAGCTGGATGCAAACATTGCACCTTAGGGTCAGAACTTGCACCCAGCTAGCATGGAGCCTAGGCAGAGTGAGTGCTCATCTTTTTGCAAAAAGCTGTACAGGTGGTCAGTATCCAGCATCTAGTAGCCAGGTTTGAGTAAGGACCTTCCTCAAACTGAAGAGGGGTTGGAAGCCAGGAATGCGTACAAGTAGAGTTTGTGGAGAAGCCAGAGCTGCAGTGAGGGCTGTGATTTTGGTTGCCTTGTCAGCTGATGCTCTACTTCCTTCAATCCTCTTTCTAAAACCAAATAATAGGAAATACTGCCATTTGCAAATGGTGGTTTTAAAAAAAATAGGCTAAAAATCTCCTGCTTGCTCCTTTTCCCTGACCAAAATAAAAAACACAAATAAAATACTTGCAGTATCTGCCATTATGAACCAGTACCTGGAGAATTGAATACTCGGTGACCTTACTTCTAGTACTTAGGCAACTGTGGGACTACAAACTTAGCATGAGTCTTACTCTTCTGAAGTATAACCGAAGCTTTCAGAAAGAAGAGGTTGGTCTGTTTGTGCATGAGTGTTTGTGTCTGAATAACTGTGTGTTACAAACCGAAATCAGTGCACAGAGTTTCATGCTTATTGTGATAGCTTGTTTAAATCAGCTGATGCTTCTCAAATGTGGCAAACTATGTTGGAGTATCTGTGTGACAGATCAAATCTGGCGTTTGTCAGTACTGGCCTTTTTGGTGTTTAGAAAGGTCCTGACCCTGGATTAAGGCATTTGTTGTTGCTTTTCCCCAGTGCAACACCCCTCCATTAGTGGTGGCAGAAGCAGCTGTAGATTATGTCGATTTTGAACCCAAGGTTCTAGATCTAGGGGAAGAAAAGTAAACATTGATGTGTTCATATCAGTATAGCTTTACCACAGTATTAGTATCCAGGAATGTATTGGTAGGACTAACTTTCGCTGTGGGTGCAGATGTGTAATTATAGATCAGACTAGAGTAAAAGCTCAGCTTGTATATTGAAAAAGTAAGTCGCAGTCAAAATTATGCCCGATTATACTTCCAGGGAGTTCCTTATGTTGGCAGACTCAATTCTGCACTTCGTCCGGGACACACAGTTGCTATTAAAGGAGAAGTGAACAAAAATGCAAATAGGTAAGTTACTGATTTTTTTGTTTTTTGTTTTTTTCCCCCCTTACCCTTGCCCTTAACTAAGCTACTCTTGAGAAGAAATAGGCTTTTTCCATTGCCTCAGTGTATCTTTACTGACTTGCAACTTTGCATCTGGAGTCATCTGAAACTAAAGTGCAGTTTTCTTGGGAACCTGTGGG
Source organism: Apteryx rowi (assembly GCF_003343035.1). NCBI lineage: Eukaryota > Metazoa > Chordata > Aves > Apterygiformes > Apterygidae > Apteryx > Apteryx rowi. Next base: position 2,420,586 of record NW_020450938.1, read on the forward strand.
GTACTACTTTAGAAATGACTCACAGAGCAGCTTCATTGTGAAAAGTGAAGATAAAACCTGATTTGATTTTATTTTTTTTACCTGCTAAACCTGCATCCTTCACAAGATTATGTGCATCTGTTTTGGATTTCTGTTATGCAAGGCATGTGAGTGTGCACACGTGCAATACAAGGATCACTTTTATCCTAAAGAGATCCAACAGTAAGGAAATTGGCAGAAGTAGATGGAATATGAGTGAGTTAATGAGATGGGTTGCTAGCGTGCTCAAATGCTGCATGTTGCAAGGTTCCTCTGAATGCATCTAGGAATATCCCCTCAGGCATATGAGGGGCATGAAGGTGCTTAACTGACAACAGTTGAGGGATAAAAGCTGGTGGGGGAGTAGGAGCTATCATTTTAATAGCAAAGAAGGAATGACGGATTGCAAAGAAGGCACCTTATCAATGTGATTTAAAAAAAAAAGGGGGGGGTGGGGGAAGGGGAGCACAACATGGTCAAAACAGAGCTAGGCAAATGTGTGCGCTCCAGCATTCCCTTTGCTTGAAGGGTGTCTTTGACTCTGCAGAAACATGCCTAAAAATGAAGCAATTAGTGCAGATTGAGAAGTGTGCTCTTTATTCATTGTGTGTGTATGCATTGCACTCCTGCTTCCTCAGAACACATTTAAATCTTTCCAGCAGCTGTACAGCACTTAGAGTTCAAATTATTACTAGAACTCAAACTCTAGAAATCTCATCAATAAAGCTGAATGGACTTGAAATGGGACAAGATCTTTAATACTCAAGAAGTAGCATTTTGGGTTTTTTTTTTTTGTTTGAAAAGCTTGTTAGCATGTTTAAAGTGCTCTTGCTTATATGCATGAAGAGACTGTTAGGAGCTAGTTAAAGCACAGTCAGTTGTCTGCTCTTTGTGTTTGCTTTAAACATACAGATTTTTGTGGAGTTTGCAAGTTGTATAAAGCCTTTCTCTCAGTTGACACAGGTGTATGTGTTCCTAGTTCTCAGCGAGAAAGAACTTAATAGCTTCAAAATATGGCAGTTGCTCTCTGGACTGTAAGCAGTTCTAGGCTTCACCAAAGGAAGGGAACAATCTGACAGCTGGAGTTAATTTGGAGAGAAGTGTTTCTTCAGACTCAGTGGGGTCTTTGCCAGAGGTTGAAGCACTTCTCTAAATTTGGCTCACTCTTTTCTCCGACCACGCTTCTCTAGAGCTTCCCTGTTAGGAATCCTGTGCTGTGGACACGTCTGGGATTGCAGGGTGCATCAGCCTGGGCAGAGCTACTGTGCCTACAAAGTACTGTTTCGTATGAATGGTCTCCTATCATTCTTAAATGTACAGAGAATCCTCAAACCTTTCCTTACACAGTTGAACCAGTTTGTCAGCAGAAAGAATATAATAATGTCACTTCAGTAAAACAAAGCCTCCCAATCTCCATTGCCTGCCCTTGTTAAGGGAAAGAGATGGTGGCGTGTGTAGCATGGTACGTTCCTGTGAGAACACTGCTTTCTAGTCAGCACTGACCGCAGTCAGCTTTGCTCAGTGCCTCCTTGCTCTTCCCTTCCCCCAGATTGCTGAGGCATGAACAGAACGTTGTTAGGGAAAAAGCAGATCTGTCAGGGTCATGTCCTATGTTTGCTGCCTCCAGCACAAGCTGCTGTGCAAAGGAGGCAGTTGCATGTTAACTGCCTGCTTGGTTCTTTGATAATCACAGCCCTGGTTCCAGAACAGCTCTGAGTATCAGTTAAAGGCTTGGCAGACAGCATGGATTAGTGCCTCATATTTATAAACTCTTGGTATAACAAACTTAAAAAAAAAAAAAATGTCTTCCAGCTTTGCTATAAACCTGAAATCAAGTGACTCAGAGGACATTGCATTACATCTGAATCCCCGAATGAAGACTGAAGTTTTTGTAAGAAACTCTTACCTCCATGACAGCTGGGGAGAAGAAGAAAAGGAAGTTGCCAATTTCCCTTTCAGTCCAGGAATGTACTTTGAGGTAAGATTAACTGAAATACAGCACCATACTTGTAATTCTGCACAAAAATAGTTTGCAGCGGGGCTTAAAAGTCATGCCACTAATACAGATTTTACAAAACTGGCATTCCTACATCTTAATGTCTTGAATGTTTAGGATTAGGTGGGATCACAGGAAGCAAAGATCTGATGAGAGCCATCTCTCCCTGATTTAAGTAGTTGCAAGTAATTCAAGCTGTGCTCAGGACTAAGTTTAATTAATTGAATTTTGTTGAAGTACCACATTTTCTGTTTCTTTCCTGTGAAAGGATTTTTCAGACCAGAAGCAGAGCTTGCTTGAGCCCAAGCTTGATCATCAGGTTGTTTTTCTTGTCTTAACTGAACTTAAAACTTGACTGTTCCTCTTCTTGTTTTCAGCTGATAATCTTCTGTGATGCCCATCAGTTCAAAGTTGCTATTAATGGTGTGCACACTCTGGAGTACAAGCATCGCTTTAAACAGCTTGAAAAGATCAATCTGCTGGAAGTCACAGGAGATGTTCAATTGCTAGATGTGAGGAGCTGGTAGTTCCTTTCAGTCAATCAGTACTAAAAGAAGTAAACTTATTCTAATGAGTTGTTTCTTTCTTGTCAAGTACAAACTGGTGCTGACTCATCCTCAGCCTGTCTTTATCTATTCAGGCTTCTGTATCTGCCTCTCTGATTTAGGTGAGTACCAGCATTGCTAACTCTGAGATTAAATCTCCCCCTAGTTTACAATATCCTGGCAAGATAAGTAAGTGTCTGCTCAGATAGCTCACCTCTATTACTGAACGTAGCAATATAAAAATGCTGCATCATACTGTGCCTAACAACTGCACTCTGTATGTTTAAGTTAAACTACTACTAGTCATTCCTTAATAGCATACATTCAATACTGTGAAGTAGAAACTAGACTGAAATAGGAGCTGAAAATATGACTATCCACTGTTAATGGGCCACTACCTGGTCATTTAAAATAAAATTATGAAAAAGTCTCCTGCTTCAGTTTTTGTTAGTGGTTGTAACCTTTTTGCCACGGCTAGATTAAGCAACCAGTTGATGCATCAGTTTTGGGAAAGGCAAGGAGGAATTTGATCCTACTTAGCCTGCTACTGCAGTAGTATCCTCTCTGCTATTCATGGCTATGTCAACTCTACTTATAGCTGGCTTAAATCAACCACACAGAAGCATTTCTAGCTTTCAGTTTTCCAAAATGAAGCAAATAAATAAATCAAAAAAAACCAACCAAACAAAAAAAACCCCAAATCCCCAAAGCCTGCTAGCTTTGATCTTGTCATGAGCTTCTGAAAACCCTTTAGTTGATCTGAAAGGGCTCCCAACTGAGCTGAGATTGCTCAGGGACTGAAGTAGATATTTCTGATTTCATTTTAAAACATGTGAACCTAGGTGTTCCACAGAAAGTTTCATTTGAGGTGAGACTTGGATATTCATCAGTGGAAAAGAGAATGAATCCTTTTTCAGATTCTTGTATTAAAATGCTATCTGAAAGAAACTGTTCCTATTGAGTTTTCCTTACAACTGGCAACAGTCTTAATTTTTATACTGTTATTTTTAAAAAGTAGCTATTGTCTGTCAGTACATGCTTGAAAGATATTCCTATTTATCTTAATATCTGCTAAAAGACTGAAGCAAGTTTCAAGAAGTACCTGAAAAGATAAACTACTAGCTTTGATGTATAAAAACTGTAAGTGAAAATAAAACTTATGAACTATGGTTTTCTTCAGGAGTAGCTAAATTGCTGTGATCCTTCTTTGTCTTATTTTGTCGTTTCACTTATTGTCTTTCTTACCCATATCTGCAACAGATTGGGCAAATTCATTAACATAGATTATTTACCTGAAGATCAACTTAAACTACTAATAGGTGGCAGTCTCTTAAATCTCCTACATGAATCCTGTGTTGTTTTGTATCTATCTTCTGTGGGATCACTTTTTTACTTCTCTAAAAACCATAGAAAAGCACAGAAAAGGCTGCAGTGCATGCTTTCACTGAGTACCATAGCCTGGCAGCTCCTGCACAGGGACAGTGACTGCAGCCCCTACCACAGCGGAATTTAGTGAGTCTTGCACATTTGCACCATGTGTTTGTGCATAACTATCAGAATTTGCTTATAGCTTGTTCCAGTTCCCTAGTCTTAGAGCTGCTTGCAGAAAAACAAACCTAGTCCCCAAACCATCCAGAAGTGATAAAGCCAGATTCTTACAATATTTTATTAAAAAATTAAGATCTTAACTCTGATAAAAATGAGAATGACAGTTTGCCCATATCACTTGCATGTCTGAAGTTAAGATACAGACAAAAGATGAAAACAAAGGGGATAACTTAAAAGTAGCTCTGGAGTGGTTCTCCCAAAATGACCTCCAGTTGCTGAATTGTTTTCTGACACTGGTGTTCAACTTCTTCACATTCATCTAGGAAAAAAAAGTTAAAGGAGGAAAAGTAAGTAGAACAGTGATTACAAAGCTACCATAAGGATACCTCATCATTCTTCAAGGCCAGAACTGTCTTCAAGCACCAAGTATGAGATCAGTGCCAAATATTTTTGAATGCTGACTCAGGACTTAAGCAAATTAAAACTGACCTAAGCCGTGCAACTCAAGAGATCTGCACAGGCTGTAACACTGAAGAAGCTACCTTAATTTAACTGAATTTTAAGAATGTGGTGGATACAATACAACCCATTTCAGTTTGTATCCTACATAGTAAAAGCCAGATTAATATGGCAAACCATATACTAATTCATAGTGATTTACAGTAATTATAGCAATCACCTTGTCTCAGTCTTTGAATTATGCTGTCCTTATCCTTTTTTGGTCATAGGCCAGTGTCTGCCTTCACTAAGATCACTTTATAACATTACCTTCCATGAGCTCAGCAAGGAATGGAACAGATTCTGGTAGCAGAACCAGGTAGTTCTCCTTCAGTTTTCCTGCAACTTCTAGCAAAGCAAGCAGAGCAGCAAATCGGACCTATAAAAAAACAATCTGTGTAAGGAAACAAGCAGTAAAGTTCCTTGATTCCTAGCCCACCCCCCTGCACAAGATTCCTTTAGCTCCTGAAACATGCTAAATTAGCTTTCTCTAGTGAAGGGTTCCAGTTTTAAACTAACTCAAATCTTCTCAACGTCTGGATTAAGATACTAATCAAAGGARGAATAGGCTACAGGAAGCAGGTATTTTGCTGGGAGCTGTCTWACAGTCTTAACTTTCCTTTACAATACCAGTCTGTTACACTGTAGCAGAAAGGCTTAACTCTGTACAACAAACCAACTGCTCCCCTGGATGCCTATAACCTGTCAAACAGGAGAGACATGACAAACTCCTCTGTACACAAAGGGGTTGAAGGTTGATAAATAACTGTCCTCTGAGGCCCCCTCTAAAGATCCCCTTTCTTCATACATGAATAGGTTAGCTCTTACTCAAACAGCTGATGTCTTTAAAGAAGCAGTATGGAGAACATCCATGTATGGAGAGTTATCTGCTTCTAGTAAGCACGGAAGGCAATGTTGTATACATTGTATCTGGAACTTGGGGGGGGGGCCTCTCTTCACATCTTCTAAGACAATAAAGAAAATAAATACAGTTCCTAACCTTAGAAGAGGTGTGCCTCATTTTCAGCAGGATCTGGTAATTCAGTGGTTTCCAAAGAGAATCATCTGCCATTGCCACTGAAAACTGAGCTATGCATGGTATCAGATGGGCTGTCACTCTTTCCTGGAACTTCTCATCTCCTCCAAGCATATTTTCTAGCTGTGAAAGTAAAAAAGCATGTAAAACAAGTCCAGGCTGAAATAAACCCTGCCAAAAAATTCTACCATTGGCTTAGGTCAGAGAGCACTGGTAAAAGGGCACTGGGTCTGCAAGACCTCAAGAACATATATGAACTTCATGGAGTGTATAAGTCTAGAAAGAGGATAAAAGAACTAGAAATTCAGAGCTTTAGGCAATGCAGTTAATACAGTCCGTAGCTCAATGACAGTAAATTAATTCCTCCCTTTTTATGAAGGGGGAAAACTGAGTGAAGCCTGATATTTATTAAAAAAAAAAATCTTAAGATGAAAAAAGAATCTGATATGAATTATTTTTGTACATTTGTCAATACCTGATCGACTAAAGGCATCATCAAGGTTTCTGCTCTTTCCTTACTCAGGAAATTCTGGGTGTCAAAGAGGAAGAGTTTATGCAGGCAGTCCATGGTGAACTGCAACAGTAAACAGCTCTTTTCGGTGCCATTCTCAGAGTCAAAGAAAGCTTCATCTGGAGGGGGGGGAGAAGGGGGGGGGAAACAAACAAACAAACAAACAAACCCCAGACAGTCATCATCACAGGAACCAGAAATACAAAGTTTCCCCACAAGCTAGAAACATTGTTAGTTATGAATATAACTAAAGGAGATATTACATGTGATTGTGTACTTACCACAGAATAATAAACCAAATTTAATATGTTATCTGACTTTTGTCTAATGCCCTTGCAGGTCTGCCACTGCAGTTCACAGACAGCTGGGAATAAAAGCAAATACTCACAGGCTATAACAGGAGTGTTTGGCCATATTTGTGGAGATGGAGAACTGCTTCAGGTAGCTAGATAGGGGGAGGGGGAAATAGTTCCCCATACAAAAAAAGTGGTACCTATTCTTGCCAAGGCAGCAGAGGAGTCTGAATAAACCAGTTGACAGCAGGCTGGCATGTAAGAGAAGTCAATGAATGAGAAGAATACATATGCAAGGACAAGTGCCAGAAACAAGCAATCCTCCTGCCACACAATTTCATTCTCATGGAATTCACGGAGACTGACATTGAAAATTTTCATATCATCCCAACTTTGTACTAGCAGTCCAGAGCCCACAGATGGAAAGTATCCTTTGGTTCCATCAGACTAAGAAAGATGCCTTATTTATAAGAAAAAGAAGGGAGAGGTATGTCTTGGGGAATTAATCCTGTAAGATAATTGCTGAAAGTTTAATAATTACTCTGCCAACACATCGATGTAGTTAGTAACTGAAAACTTACCAGTTTTAGAGATGTTGACCTGGTTCAGTGTCTCAGCGAATGGCTTCACCAGATGACCAGCAAACAGGGTGAAGAGACTCTTGAGCTTGTCTGCAATGCAATCTGCTAACCGGTGGAATGTCAGCAGTCTGTCTTTTAGGGTACACTCTGTTTTTGACCAATCAAAGAGCTGAAAGTGACAGGCAAATTAGCTCTTTCCTGTGTATATGCACTGGAAAATACAAATATGCTGATGCAGATGGACTATATTTGAACTCCTTACCTTGAAGAAGAGGGGTCTGAAAGAAGCCTCAGAAAGTTTCATAACCATACTTATTAGACAATCAATAATATAAGTCTCTGTCTTACCAACTTCCTCCAAATCATCCTAGAAAAATTGGAAAACATAATTCCAAATTTGTAATGCAAGAAACTGAGCTTTCAAGGCATGTTTCAATCCTGTCTGTTCCAGGTTAAAGACGTAACCATAATTTTCTACCCCCAATGAACAGTATTTCAGAACAGAATATTTGATGCCCAAAATTTCAGAGCACATACGCTCTGAACGGGAACTCTAATGTTCTTTAGAACAACTGATAGAATTGGCATGTAGAAGCTGCCTTTATTTGTCCCCCTAAACAATCCACCTGGGCACGCTCTGTTCGGAAGTCCAGGGCTTTCATGAAAAATGCTGTCAGCTCAGACTGATGAGAGATCAGGTGCTCCTTCTCCATAACCACGATGTGCTCCTTCAGTATGTTCATAAGGGGACCCAGGCAGTTCTGTTAGAACAAAAGCAAAGCAAAACAAAGACAACTGTTATACTGACAGTAACTGAGAAACATAACAAGGAAATTGGATTTTTGAACTTTTAAGAGTAAAAATAGTATCAATAAAATAACTAAACTTTTTGCTTCACTATTTTTTGATGAAAGCTAGTAGTACTTCTGAAAAAAGTTTGGTCTCCCCCTCTCCAATCCTGGAGAGAGCAGTTAAGACCGAAATGTTTGCTCCTATGAGGTAGGAGGAAAGCCCAGATGAAAATTATGACTCTTAACTCACGTTCCCAGAAGATAAAGAAAGGCCTTTGTGAACAAAATAATCTCTCATGCACTCGTGATCTAACATGCTAACAACAGTAAACTGGTATATTCCTCCCAGTTCTAACTTTTCTGTATAAACTTTCCAGTATAAAAAGATACTTAAGAAACAAACAGATATTTTAAGCACAATGCAAAAGAATGAAAAAACCCCTAACCTTCCTGGTACTTGCAACTTCACCATAACACTTGGTAATCGCAGGCAAGAGTATTCGGGGAGCAAGCTTTGTAGCTAGGATAGTTTTCAGTGATGTTACACGTAAGCTGATCTGGGAAGAAGGACCAAATTCCACCACAGTGTTTTCCAAGCGGACTACCTATCAGGGAATCCAACAGCAAAGTTAGTATACTTGAAAGCAACTCAGGAGATTTATTTTACAACAGTTGTCCTTCAGCACAATTTTGCCTGAAAACAACTACAGAGACTACATCTTATGGGCATATGCTTATGTAAATTAGCGCTTGCAAGCATCTGGAAGTGAAAAGCACACTCGCAGTGCTGCAAGTCACTGCTGTCAATGAAGAGCCACTGTCACTAGCATAAGACTGGAATTCTGCTGTTTGTACCCCTCAAAGCACATTAAGGTAGGATGTCTGTGTGCAGGAGTTCACTGTCTTCAGAGGACAAACACTGAAAAAAATGCTTAAGTCAGTGGCAGAGGGTCAGAATTACCTTATTGGAGCTTTTATAGATAGACACATTTGATGAGATCATGGGTATTATGGAACGATCCTTCAGGATTAACCTCCCTTCCCAAAGGGACAAACTACAACCTATCAGAGGGAGGAGACTATCTTGTATCTTCTATCTTAGTGATTTGCATATGAAGGTGAGTAGAACAGTAACAGGTTATAACCTTCCACTTAAATCAGATGCACATATTCCTACTTCAGTTTCAGAGCTAGAAAAATAACCTCTACCTTTAGCTTCTTCTAAGAACTGGGCATTCTGCCCCACTTTACATATCTGTAGGAAATAGGTGGCTCACCTGCAGCAAGCAATCCAAGAGATAAGGACTGAGGAAGTGTGGTAACGTTTCTGCAACCTTTAGCAGAGCTGTCACAGCACTCAGCAAGTAAATCTCACTGGAGATCAGCTCCTTCTTACTTTTTAAAGTCTTCAACAGTGCTGGCATCAGCCTGCAAATAACCAAGCATAAACACAGACAGGTGAAACAACTGACAATTTGAAGGCACATTTCCAGACCTCTAATCCAGCCCTTTAAGACTGCAGAGACAATTTTCACATGCATAATTTCAAAAGGTAACTTCTTGTGCTCTTCTGTTGTATTTTGTTCCTTCAAAGATAATGAAAGATACTAGATTTAGTTTAAGATGTTATTAAAATAGGAAATTTATATTTGTAATGAGATAAAGCAATCTTAAAACCAATGGGTTAAATGCTTGACTTCTTGAATAGGTAGAATAAAATAATGTAATATGCAGGGTTTCCAACTGTACTGGTTCTCATGTTTTTAAATACAATCTATTCTACAGTAAAAATACAGAACATGGTCTGACTTCTCTAAAGCCATACAGACTGCCTCACTGTTCATAGCAGCAGACTCTGTAAAGAACCGGACTGAYTGTAAAACACTCTCTTACAATTTGCCCAGTAGCTTCATAGCTCTATGACCAGGAAGCACCTTCAGGCGCTATGAATACCTTTATTCATATCTACACAAAACATACATGGGCAGACTGCCACTTAGCCTTCATTCAGCAGTCTTTCTTTCAGTAATGCTTTTTATTTTAATTGATTCCTCCTGCATTTAGTTCTGTCAAAAAGAACCCAACAATACCTTGGAAGCTGAGGTATTGCTTGGGCTTTCAATGTACAGGTGACCTCAGCTATACAGAGCAAAGCACTTCCCATCACATTCTTTTCTTCCTTTTCTGAAGAAATCAGATCAATGGCAGTTTTCAGAACAGGTATAAATGGCACTGGATTTTCTGTGCCGAAACCTTTGCAGAGTAGCTTGAGGCTGAACAAAGCAGTTTGCCTGTTGATGGCTTGCTCCTCCYCCTTCTCCTTTATTTTACATTGCACAATAGCAATGAGCTCAGGAACTAGCTCTAGGAGCTGACGGATCTACAAAGGCAACAAAACACGCACATTAGACATACAGTTAGAAACTCAGACCCTGCAAGGTAACTGCGGCAGGTAACCCACATCTTACTATTCAAGAACTGACTGCCGGGCTCGGCACTGGTCCCTAATGTCACTAATTCCACCTCAATCTCTGCATTCCTTGGCAAAAGGAACTGAGTTTTAACCATTTGGCCTCACCTGACTCTTCTGCCACCTGGTGCGCTGCTGCACCTTATTGTTCAAAAGGTCCATTGCCTTACGTCTCACAGAGGGCAGCTGATTCGTCATTAGTCCTCTAATTACAGGGATAAAGGTTTCTGTCGGTAGTAAGGCATTGACCTACAAGAAAACACAAACAAAACAAAGGCATAAATACTATTCCATTCACTGGGACATAGTAGCCCCAAAATAAGGCAGGCAAACTCTTTTTAAACTCTGCATGGGTTTCAGGATCAAAGAAAAGAGTACAGGCCAGCAAAGCTGTATCCAAGACAAGCAAAAGGACAAAAAAGGTACCATCTACAAAATTTAATGTAYGTTTGCTAGCTGCTAACCAGCCAATATCTGCTAGCTCCAAGGTTTTCTCAGCAATTTCCTCTTTCTTGTGTCTACACTGGTTAGCTATCCCTCCTTCCCCTAAAATACTTTTGATGGTGCCCCATGCCTGTGCATCACAAAAAGCAGAATGTGTTTCACAGACAAAAAACAAAAAAACAAAAAAACCAGGCAGTTCATGTGGAGACTGAAGAGAGATTTGATTCACAGCACTGTTGATGCTGCTAAATAGTCAGCCCAATACAGCAAATATATTTCTGATGAAAAAAGGATTTAAAAGAAAAACATAATCTTTTTCCTCCCTTTAGATTCCACTTAGAAATACAAAGCAGACTCACTAGCATTAATTAAATCATTTTATGAGTTAACAGTGAGAAAAGCTGCCAAAAAGCCATCATTCCCTACCAGATAATGAGTGAAACAACTGCTTCCAGCCAGCAGAGTATTAATTAGAGGAAATCAACATTCCTGAATTTATTTTCTGCTTGTTCTGTCTAAAGTTGTTGGCATTGTATGAATTCAAACAATGCACCAGGGTTCTGACCATCCAGTAAAGATTAGTGATGAGTTATGTAATATTAATCCAACAAAAAAACCTACAAAGGTTATAATTAATAAGCAAAAGCAGAAGAGTCCCACTGTTAACAAGAGGGCTAATGAGACATACTTTATCCAGCATATCATAGGACTTGTTAAGCAGAACCCTCCAAAATTTGGCTGTTGGCTTGTCCGTGTTTCCTTCCACTGAGGATGCCACTGTGTTTATATAGTGAAGAACTTCTTCTAATAACCTAGATAAAAAGTAAGCACTTTTAGTATGTACTAAGGACACTGAAGAAGTTAATTTTATTCCTAGAAAGCACAAAATTTCCCAGAACAATAACAATAAAGGAAAATGAAACACCTACTGGAGAAGACTAGCAGATCACATCTGTATATTAACAAAAGACTATAGCAATAGCAAAAATCATGTGTGTAGATTAAAGTCTATCTGGTACCCCCAAATTAACATCTACCTACAATAATAGTTCTGTTTAAGAGCAATATTTTAAAAGAAAAACAACCTGGGAATATACAGAAGTCTCAAAATGAACACTTAAGAAACACAGCATTTCATCTGAATCCCACATCCTTTGTCCCTTAAAATAAAAGGGAAACCTCCCACAAAAAAACCCTCAATTTTGCATCATGAAAATATCTGTTATAGCCCAGCGACTACAATTGTAAGCTGTGATTACTGGTAGTTTTCTTACACCAATATAGGGGCATCCATGATTTTCTCCCCCCTAAGAGTGAAGCAATACAATATTTTGCTAAAAATTTTAAATTCTTTTAGAGACTTCATCATCAACAGCATACAGATTATGGCCAGGTATGTAAATAAACATCAAAACTACAGAAACAGTGTGGATATTGGACAGAATTCTTTGGACAGAGTAACCTGTCAGAGACAAAGATCTCTGAGTCAAATTTAATAAACCAGTTAACTTGCCTGTAATAAATACTGCTTGTTGCTGCTGATGACATTAAGTGTATCCTTGGAAAAATATTTGGGGAAAAATATTCTGATGGGACTATACTTCAAAAATATTCCTGGGCTGCAGTATAAGCTAGAAATCAGAGGAAGAATGGAGCAGATTTAAAGCATACCTCTGTTCCAATTTCTGTAGCTCTTCTGTTTCTTCACATTCAACTATCTGTTTTAAAAAGGAAGAATGAAAATCCTAATTGTTAAGATTATATCCCCTCATTAAGTTTATATCGCAGCATATACAAATTTGGTTGCTTTGAATGAAAGGTCCATTAACATGATAATTATGAGTTTCTTATTTCTGCACCTGAGCCATTATTCTAGAAGGTAATTTGAGAATCTTAGGCAATACAGTCACTGTAGCAAATACATTTCATACTGGTGGATGATGTTCAGTTAAAACACTGGGAACTACTCCCAGCTAGATCCCCAGCCTAATTTTTAATATATATATTTTTAATCTTTTCAGGCTTTATACTATAAAACCCACCCCAGACTTGGAGTTATACAAACTGTGAATGAAATCTCAGCCTCAATAGAGCCAGTGGAAATCCACTGGAGCCAGAATTTCACTTTTTTACTTATTCTTCAATCATGCAGATTGAGTCTCTCTGAAAGAGCCCTATTAAAAGTAATGAACATTAAGGAGAGATTTCAGAACTGTGTAAACAAAGGTGTCAGCAAAATACACTAGAGTATTCTTTTATCCTCCTCTGTGAATATAAAGCCATAATGAAAAGCAGATTAAGCCTCATCTATTGTAGCGTGGTACAGTTACTTAATATGATCAGTTAAAAGCAATCTGCCACTATTACCTTTTTCACAAAACTCTGAGAGGTTAAGAGTTGTGACATGAAGGAGACAGACAAGAATTTGAAATGTCGAAGCTGTTTGTCTGAGTGAGACTCCACATTAAAGAGCTGCCCATCCTGATTTTTTAGCTTCATCTTGCATGTTCTTGRTTTTTTTGGCCCAGGATCATCTGTTAAAAACATACCCAAAACAAATTTGCAACCAAGAGAAGATGAGATTTGATTTCTAATTACAGAACAAAATTAAATTACAGTCAGATGCCTATCAAGGATACTAATTTTGCAGTATCCAAAATCACGTGGAAGTTTGAAAACAGATGGTTTAAAATACAGAACATGAATTTTTCATTTCAACAGCCTGAAAAGCAGTACTGCCATTCCACTTGATCATATTTTTCCCTTATGAATTTTCTTTTTTGTTGGTGCTAAAGCTATGGCACACTGCCTACAAACACAAGACATATTTGAGGCATGATCATAAATACTACATGTCATGTACTTAGAAAGACTGATTTCAGTGTCATTACCTGTTCCTTCCTGACTGAGAAGATGTATTCAAAAATAACAAATACACTAAGCCCTCCCTTTAAAAGGAACAAACACACCCCTCAACACTCTTTAAAATAAGAGATTGGAAAAGTACTAAATCATATTGTTTACTTATTGCTCCATTACACTGTAGTAGAAAGAAATGAAGCCTTTCTTCCTTAAAGAAGGAAAACAAACAAACAAAAAACCCCACACCAACCTGACTGGTGGTTCCTGTAATCTTGTTGGCTATGAATAATACCATTTAGTTGAAATAAAAGGTATACTGTACTGTCTAAACGAGGAGTACTGTTTGATTGCAAATACTCAAAGTAATCGAAAATTACATATTAGTCACAAAACAGTAACCACATATCTTAACCATATTATTAAAAAAAGGGGAAACTCATCAGAGTAATTCTGCACCGCCTAATTTTCTATCTACGGGAATAACAGGAAGGTTCACACGCATTTGCTGGCTCTGTTTTGTGGTTACCTTCTTTGTTCTCTGGCAGCTTTGTCAAGTACTGGATTATTTTCATCATACTCTGGAACTGAGAACGTACGTTAAATTCACAACAGATGGAAATCCAAAATTCAGTGTCTGCCTCCAAGACAGCATCCTGTTTATGGTTTAAAAAGATAAAAATGTTTATTTCAGGACTTATTAAAAAAAAAAAAAAAACACCACTCAAAAAGACTTGTTATGAAGTCTGCGAACATGGTGGGCTGGATACTGCCAGGATTAACACCATGGGTAACAGCAGCAAGCTCTTGGAGGAATCTTAGTTCCAGAGCGTGGCAGAAAGCATCAGCTCACTCCATGTACTGAAAAATACCAGAGGGTCCATCTGCAATAGTCTATACCAGCAGGTGAGGGTATGTGTCCTAAACCTCAGCTACCAACTAATGGTTAAACAATCCATATTTCATTAAGGATGCCTCTAGCCAGTTCACACCCTGCTGAAAAATTACCTAAGACAGAGAGAAAACAGTTATCTTTTCCCACCATTTTGATCAGTGCAAGTATTTGATTCTTTAAACCAACCAAAACCTAATCTTTTCTAGGCAAAGACTTGTTTTCAACAAAAAACTCAAGATGCTCTAAAGGATGGCCAAGACTGGCACACCTGAGTAGTATCACACACAAAGTTAATCAAAAAAACAGTGAAAATAACAGGATGCTCAAAGAGCTATCCAAAACACAAACTTAGTTTTCCTCTCCATTTTTAACAGCTATCATATGTTCAATTTCAAAAATGCTTTCTAACACATCAGAAAATTAGGCTGTGAAGAGTTTGGGGGGAATTTTTCACACAYGTACCACCAAAACTTAAGATGACATCCAAACCTTAGGCAGCAGTAAAATGGATCCAGAGACAAAGGGCTACCAGCAGCAGCAGCAGCAGCAAACTGCTAGGTAGCTAATTTAGTTAAAAGGCTGGAATTGCCACCTAGAAACAGCGTAGCTTTTGGTGGCTGGACCTATCTAAAAGGCACTGCACGTCAATATACATTGTAAGGAGAAACCATTATATTTAAGAACACTCAAAAAAAATAGTCTTGACTCATTTCAGACTTGTCTGAAAGGCTGTAAATAGAAATGGAAGCTACCCCAATGCAGAGGCAAGGCATCTCACTGATTTTTCAGAACTAGCAGGCAGAAGACCACTGCGGGCTCCAGCCAGGGTGAAACCGTCCGTGGCTCACCACAGAGCAAGAGGTAGCCAGGAGTTCTGGCCCGACGCTGCGCTCCCGTAACAGCCTTCAGCCAAGAAACAGCTGCATGTAACTGCTGCCTTCCCTGCTGGTGGTCTGCTTCGGCRCTTGTGCAAAGGCCCAGCCCTAACCCAATCAAACCCAAACACTCCAGCTCACTGCGCTGACTCAGTTTACTGCATGGCTGCTGATGCCACTACAAGGGAGGCACAGAAACATCATTTTCTGCAGTTGCAGAAAGTGATTAAACTGTTACAGCAAAGACTGTATTTGGGGCTTACCCTTCTTATCAGGGTTCCTTTAATAATCACTGTGAGAGCCTGCCTTCACTATGACAGGAAAAACCTTTACATATTTCTGACGTAATAGGGTTTATCGTAGTTTGAACAGGAAGACCAGAATCAAATTTCACAGACAAATATAACTACAGAAAAAAAAACATTAAAATGTTGAAGCACTTTCTAATTAGAGACTATCAGCTTCCAAGACAAAGATTGTCCTTGTGTTTTTGCTGTATAAATGGTAACTCTTAAAAGGCAAGAGTATGAACAGAGAGGAGGAGGTCAGTCTCTTGAAGAAAATGATGATTTCTAACCTTGTCTGTGCTTGATGTTGCGGTCACGGTTTTGGTCACGTACTGCTCAAACAGCAGCATGAGGAGAACCCAGAGGAACCTGTCTCCTCCCACCGTAGCGATCAGTTGGGCCAGGATTGGCAGGCGTCGGTGCTCCGGCACATGGGGCAAGGCATCCACAAACACACGAATGATTTTTATCACCACTTCTTCCACACTTCCTGAGGCCTCTGACAAATCGCTGTCTTCAGCCTATTAACAGCAAACAGGTAAGGCAGTTCAAAGAGATGATCACAGACAGGTACAAGTTCTTCCTTGCAGACTCAGCAAACGAGAGCAAGTGCTATGTGCCTCATAASAGCAGTATCAAAATTACAATCCCAAGAAAAATAAATGCTCCAAGAAAAGTCTTTACACTGTTGAACAGCTTTCAATCACATAGTTCCTTTTTAATGTCCATAGAAGATATTTCAAACAAAATCTTCCCCCCTCCAAAAAAAAAAAATCCCCCAAATCGCTCAGATTATGCTGAAACAGCGAGAAGGTTTTCAAGGGAGAATAATGCCACACCCTTACGAAAACTTTGCTTACAGAGTGCCCCATAGTTGGGGCCTTGGTTTCTAGAGCCTAGTAAAAATAATGCAAGTATACTGCATGAACTCAGCTAAGTCACATTAGATTCTCCTTACAAGTAATAGTTACATGCACCACAAATATTTTTGTCACAATAACGAATGATGACTGTAATTACTTTTTTTTAAATGAGAACAGCTTGATTTCTTTAACAGAGACCTGGATGAAAAAGGTATCTATGTACCATTAAAAAAAAAAAAAAAAAAAAAAAAAGCACCCCCAAAACCCCTAACCAATCCAAAAGCCCCCCCAAACTTCCAGCCCTTTGTTAGAAGTAGGAAAAGTTTTTTTCTACTGTTCTACTGTTTTTCCGTAAGAAATTTACATGACATTTTTCATGCTTAAATCTATGAATGACTGAAAAATTAAGAACATTTATTAGCTGCAAGTGAAACCTGACTGAAGAAAAAAGTCCTCTTTGAAAAACGTTCATTTCCCGATTTGAAAAACATGTATTTCTGTTTTGGTTTGTAACTATTTATCTAAGATGTCCAGACACAAACAAAAAACCCATACAAATACCAACTGGAAAAAATAAAAGTTTTTGTCAAATGTTTTATTCTTCTACTTCTTTCAGATCATGACTATTATTGACCATGACTATTATAATTTATTTATTATTTTCAATGTTTCCTGGTATTTCTACGGTAAAAAAACAGAACTTAGAGTACATTTCAGGTCTTCTTTAGGTGCAGCTATGATGCTCTTTTGACTAAATCATTTATAAAATTCAGGAGCTCAGAAAATTAATAAGAAGTAGTAGTCTTTGCTGAATTCAGAGCTGGTTAGACAAGGGTCAGTCTGTTGATACATATTTTTTAATCTTAGAATAGGCTACAGTTTATTCTGTTACTGATATTCTAAACCATTTACTCTATTTAATTTTACTAATGATCTTATTGTTCAGTATTTTCTACTCCTCTTCATTAAGTAGAGAAATTTACCTGTATAAGAGCAGGAATAACCATCTGCACAGTCTTATTAATTACTTGGAAAGTGTAAGTATCATCCAGACGCAAGACATTTGCTCCCATGAATGTAAAAATGGGCATGATGTTATGGAGAACTTTATCCTGGAAAACAAGACAGATGAGATTAGTTTGTTTTTTGAACTGTGCTTTTGTTGCTTCCTTCCCTGTACATTATACCGTAAGGCATCTCTACTTCTCCCAAGTGTCATTAGATTCCTGTAGAAGAGAGTAAAGAAAATGAGTCTCATTATCATCTTCAAAAAATCTCCACTAAACTAATTTCAAATGTATAGTGTCCCTTAAAGCTACTTACTACGTGATTGTTCTAAATATTACTTAGAAACCTAGATACACTTCTAAGCAAATAATTAGAGAATAAAAGTTGAAAGTTTAGTCTGATAAAAATAATTCTCAGTGCCATGGTAGTATGACATGCAAAATCAATTATGGAGAGATATGTGACTGAGGCACATAACTTCCAGTGATTTTCAGTATCTTCCCTCTGCCCCCTTCTTTTCAAACTTGTAAAATACCTACARTATCTACTATGATTCTATGAAAGCAACAGCACCCACATTAAATTTTGGCTTTTCTGAGGCATGATCATAACCACAATATCACTTAATTCTGAGAGTGCTGGACTGGTAATGTCACCGAGCTGAAGAATTAGTGTCTTAGATTTTCTCAGCATGTAGAGTAAGTAATTATGGATAGGTTTCTCATCCAGGTTTAGTATGCTGAAGGAACATTTTACAAAAAGAGAGATAAGACTCATACCAAATATTTCATTTTAAAATTGAAAATCCTGTCAAAGCCCTTATTAGGGAAGAATAAAAGCTGGATTACTGGGTTCTGTAGCAGGTGATGTTAGTAAGACAGCAACAAAGAAAAATAACCCCAACAATAAACAAAAGCCAAAGCCATACCCAATCCTCCACAAGTTTGATTGTCAAAAACATTTCGGTTTTGTCTTTGGGGAAAGAGCGCCTTTTCAAATGTGTGGAAAAAGTAATGGGCTAAAGACAAAAAACCCAAACTGAGTTYAGATACGCTTAGATATATTTTACTGCTTTTATAGATCCAAAGCAAAAGAATCTTACTTAAAAAAAAATCAGCGTATAGGTTTTATCATCAATTAAAACTACATTTCTCAGTGCTGTATAAGCTAGGAACTTGTAAGAATACACATACTGTTGGGCTAGATGTTTTCCATCTTCTACATAAAAAAGCAGGGGAAAGAAAAAAATAATATACCAAAGCTTTAACTATAACAGGAAGGTGAGACAGGGCTGTTATCAGAAAGTTTCTTCCATTTCTGATGTGCTTCATTGCAAGGGATAAAATTTATTGATAATTAACGAGCAAAGCATCAAGACAGAGGCTTGTTTTCAAATAAAGGGAAATAGAAAGTGCTAAAAGGACAGGGAACCTGCAAGTTTTACTTCTTGCTCCCTTCACAAAGGCTCTCCCCATAAAACAGCTCTATATGTTCTTCCCCGTACTCAGAAAAGGAAAACTCCAGATACTACTTACAGGAAACATGCCAGCAACAGCACCAAGGAGTAGCAGTGCATGGTGATGTGTCTGTGGCATTTTAGATATCCTGATGCACTGAACTATCAATTCCACATTGAATTTTTCTTTATCAAGGACATCTGCAAGGAAAAAAGAACTGCCATTAATACACACCTTAATGGTTAACCACATAAGACAGAACAGTACACTCAATCACTGGTTTCAGTTTGCAGACTAGACCTAAGTGATCTACAAAAAACGATTAAGAGGTCAAACTCACACATGCTATAGAGGAATCTCTCTTTCCACAACAATACACTATAGACTCACAAAGAAGAAAAAAGTCAGATATCACTGTTTCAACACAGTACTGGTGAGAAAATAACCTAGAAATGGGTCTGGCAGTTTTACCTGCTGGGATCTTGCTACCATCTGAAGACAGTTTCTGACAGATGTTTAGTAGGCAGCTGAGGATTAGTTGCTTTGTATATTCCATATTTTCTTCTTCTGATGCTAGAGGTTCCAAACATCTATACATTCAGGAACAAATTTAGGAAATAGTAAAAGGAGATAGAAAAATAAGTCAGCAAACTGCATATTTTTTAAAAAAAAAAAAGAGAGAGAGAGAAACTGCAATATTCATGCTACAGAAGTTCTAAATTGAGACTTCTAAAAAGTGTTTACCCCCAAAGTGTCTGTTCCATTTTGTTTTCAAATATATCAACTGGTCTAAAAAACAATATTTAGCAAAGCTCTGTCAGGAGTTTCAGATGATTACCTGACATATGATTGCCAGTTAATGCAAACACACACGATAAAGGGGGGGGGGGGACGACAAAAAAAAAAAACTACCTAATCTATACGCAACCTGATAAATGCCTGGAGATAGGGCAGGCAGGAAGAGCCATAGTTTTCTTAGGTTCCACTGGTGATGGCAGTACCACTATGTTTGGGGAGGAACTTTAAAGCTTATTTTATTTTATTTTTTATACTAGTTCTGCAAAAGAAACAAGTCCTGTCATTTGTGCCAGTTTTAGCATGTCATCCTTAGCACTCCCAAGCCCTCCACCTGAGAAATAAAATCTACGCGTCAGCAGCTATACATCAGGTAACCATCTTAAAATGCCCCTTATATTGTTCATGAAACAAAAAACCCATAGCAACCTCACATTCCCCTCACCTGATTTACCTAAAATAAATTCAAGTAAAAAAGGCAAGTCACAGAACAGCACTACAAACAATAGAAAAAGCAGCCCATGTTTTAATGCTTTACATTCTCTGCTGTAGAAGACAATGAAAAAGGAAGTCATGTTTTATGAGGGCACCATTACCGGCTCAGCAGGTTAAAAAGCACAGGTACCAGTGCCTGCGGACGTTTAAGTTTCTTCTTATGCTGCAGTAATTCCAGAACAAGCATAACCCTCTGCCAGCTGAAATTGCTCGTTTCTGGTGCCAGTTCTGCATCTTGGAGCTTTCTAAAAAGGTAAGACAAGCAATCAGGATATACATCTCCAGAGCAAATAGTACAGCGTTTCAGGGAACCAGCAGAGACATAAGCAAATATTTTCACATAGTGAGTTATATCCTTTACTGCAAGGAGAGGTAGCAGTGTGCAGGCTTTTGACTGAAGTAAAAACAGGTTTTAAACATCAAAGGGAGAAAACAGATCTAGGTTGAAGGGCGGGGGGCATACAGCATGCCTTCTGTACATAAAGTCCACACTATGAAGCAGACTTTCGGGGGGAACCATCTACTACTGAATAATTGCCCAAATGCTGACCAGAATGGCCCAATGCCATCCAGAAAATCTGCATCTTCTCTACGGAATATCCAGGCAGTGAGGGCATTCGTGAGTATACTCTGACAGACAAAGTTTATGGTGGATCAATCTAAAGTGCAGTGACCCTTAAAGAAAGGTCAAGTGAAGTAAAATAAGAACATAAGAACAGCCATTCTAGGTCAAACCAAGAAAATCAGCTCAATATCCTGTTTCAATAGCAGCTGATAGCAGATGCTTAAGGAAGAAAATAAGTACATTGTATGAAACAGCTCTTTCCTTATGAGAATGAAGAAGAAACAAAACAAGATGAAAAAAATCTAAAAAAAAATTTTTTTTTAAACTTTTTAAATTCATTTACTTTAATTGAAAGAAAATACTGCCTTTTAATTGACTAATGGCAACATTTTGAGGACCATCTTAAAGACTTCAGTCACATGTACAATAATTTGTCCATACACCTTTATTACTAATGAAGTTTAATAACTACAAAAATCTTGCCCAATTGTGTCAAGTCAAATTCTACGATTGCAAATGCCAACATAATAAGTTCTGGAAGAGGAACTGTATTTTTATTTTTTTTTCCTGTTTGTTTTTTTGTTCTTAGTTAGGAGTACAGTTCCATCAGCTCTCAAACAGCAACATGGGCAGGTTTTCTCCTGCCATGAGTAGCTCAGAGTTATTTTACTCTGGGCAGGGGGGAAGGAAAAAAAAAAAAAAAAAGATTCTTATGCTTTCAATACAACCTATGAAATGCAGTAAAACAAGTGGCGTTTTCAAACCATACAGAAAACATTTTTGGATCTCTAATCATTTTACCTCTGTTGCTGCATTTTCTGCCGTCTAGTTTGCTGAACAGTGGTCAGACTTTTGGTTTTCTCAGGAGGCTCCAGTTCTGTGACAATCTGCTCAGCACACACTGAAATCTGAAACAAAGTAAAGAACAATACTGCAATTAGGTGTGTCATATCACACATCTACATGGCATTTTTTTGTTTTAAGTATGCCTCATTTATGCACATATGGGTATATAATCCACATGTTCAAGTCACTTCAACCTCTGAAGGCCTGTCCTACTGTAGTTCTTATAGCAAACAAAACCAGGAAGTGATTTCTAGTCCATGTAATATGATAAATTGCTACAGGAAAGCCACAATTAATGTATTTGGGGAAAAGTCTTCTGATAACATGGAAAAAAAAAAAACCCAAACAAAAAAGGAAACCAAAAAAGAACACCAGATTTTATCCAGAAAGTAAAATTCACGTGCGGCATAAGGGAGTGACTTCTGCCAAATTCATTCTCACAGTATAACTAATAACCTTTGATACATCACTTCTATACATATACCCTTTAAAAACAGTAGTTGAACAAACTTGTCATGCCATTAATGCAATTATATTATGTGATCTAGATTGTTTCTGATTACTTTCATGCTATGAATAATACAAATAACGAACATTACTGATTGTAGCAACATAGAATCACCTCAGTAGGTTTGAACATATTTCTTGGTTTTAGAGTCTACCACTTACCCCTTTAAACACACTGCTAATTGTCTGGGCACAAAGTGGGTTTTTACAGTTTAAGAGCAAGTCAAACAACACTTTTAGCAGTTTCTGTTGTACCGTCCCATCTGACACAGCTGCAAAGAATGGTTTAGTTATCTACAAAAGAGAAGAAAAGAAAGAATTTAGAGAGAACTGCTATAAGAGGATAACTTAAAATTGCAAGCTATGAATCTTGGGTATGTTAGGTTACATATGATATACACCCAACCATACATGCATGTATATGAATGCATATAGTAAATATTTGCGTATTAGCTAGGTATTTGTAAACATGGAGGAATGTTTACATGCAAAGCACATACTTCTGAAATACTCAGACATCTCGGCACTTTAAATTTTTCACACACCTCAGCTGATGGGTGGAAACAACCTGCTGCTGCCAGCCTTTTATAAGTATAGGTTAATACCTGGCTAATAGAAGACCTGCATTTGTAGCAGGTTATTTCCTTCAAATAAGGTTATTTCTCACCTACTGTATTTTCTTGACATTTTTTCCTCAGAATAAAATCATGAAATAAAGCCCAGGCACAACTGGCAAAAACTAAGGGCTCTGGAGCAGCAGTATCTGCAGGCAATGATACAGGTTTTCACCTGCATCTGCAGGCAAATACAAATTTTTTTTTTTTAGTAAGTACAGAATACAAACAAAGCAAGCAGCAATTTCTTCTTCCAGTAAGTTTATGAGAAAGAGTTTTGCAGCACCTATTTAAATGTTTTAAAACACTATGGAGACCTTGAACACAGGTACCAAAAGAAAGACAGCTCAAAAGCTATGGGCCCCTTAACACAGAAATAATCCTTTTAAATCCAAACTCTAACACTGGCATCTGCTTTAAGCATAAAAATAAATCAAAGATCTTTCAGAAGGCCATACCTGCCTAAGTGCTGTGATCTGGAAAGGCGGAATTTCTTCATAGATTTTCTTGGCAGCATGCAGACTTTTGATAAACAAATCCAGACTCTGCCGATTCTTGCACAAGAGGGTTGCTGAATGTTCATTGTATTTTCCAAGGATGAGATGCAGGAGAACAACTTCATCTTTCAACATTGCCTCAGGTTCCTTCAAAACCTTCTCTAGCAACCAGTCTAGTGCAGGCAAGAGGTGAGAAAGAATCATCTGTAAATAGAAAATTTCAGAGAGAAGTTTGCTTTTTATCCATTTTGTTTTAACAAACTTCCAACAGCTTAGCTTCATTTTACTGCAACGCCCTTTCCCCAGTACCGCACTGCATACTGTATTTTACACTAAAACTATTAAAGAGGAAAAATACAAGACCTATTGTGAGGTTACCATCAGTACATGCTCATGAGCTACTTTGTTACTCTCCTTTGCAGAACAGTATTTCTCGAGTACAGAAATAAGGCATATTTTCTCAGCGCATTTATGACTGCTGTCCCCTACAAAACCCAAACGTGAGGCAAGAACACTCATCTCTATATTGTTTACACTCCCTTCAAGGAGCATCCAATAGAACAGATCAAAAATCCTAACTTCATTCATTATTTTTTGAACAATGAACAACACTTAGAACAGGAATTCTGAATACACTAGTTAAAAGGAGATTAACATCTACAAATAAAACTAATTACACAAATAGTACTTCCTATTAGGTTACAATTCTGTACAGAAAAGTCTATATATTCACTGATATCTAGATGACCAGTTTCTTCTGGAAGAATTTTCTTTTGAAACAGCCTTTTTGAATAACATGAAGGGAATTTCTTTCCTCTAGTGCAAAATTCCACAGCACAAATATTCCTGGATGGAGCATGAGAATGYTTTATGCTTCACTAAATCATACTTTGCAGAACTACTGCACAGGTGTCAACTTAATGCCTAACAATCTATAAGTGATAAAGTTATTTAACTGCATTATTACCAAATAAAATCTGATTTCAATATTAACTGCAGTGAATGCAGTTAGGAAATGTAACCATCCCATAAAACAAGTGTGACACTGGAAAGGCTGCACTCACCTCACCATGGACTTCACGAAGAATTTTCATTAGGTTTCTTGCAACGTATGATGGGCAAATAGGGTTTTTTACACAATCAAGTAGGCTTTCCAAAGCTTCCAACGATTTTTTCTTCTGGGATTTCTGCTTTGTTTGAGGAGCTTCAGACACAAATAGAGTTCCCACAATCTAGTTCATTAACAAAGTAAAAAGTAAGTTCTTTCCCCACAATAAAAACGGTGCCTTAAAACAGCATTTATTTACTGCTTTGTAATAATGCAGTCTAGGTACAAACTGAATTGTTCATCTGTAAATAATTCACAAGTGAACATCTGTTATTTGACTGATATCTCAATTCTCTGCAAGTAACAAGTCACTTGCATGTTTTTATAATCTCCCCACCCTTTTTTTTTCTTTTTAAATCCATCTACTATTGTATACAAATATAGGCTCCTTAGAGGATGTTAGGAAAATGGTATTTAAAGGAAATCATCACAAAAGAAACCCCAAAAGCATAGCATTATAAAACACTGGGGATGACTCTTCAATTCTTAAATAAACTTGAGGAGGATAATTCCCATGGGAAAAGTATATGCAAAACTTTAGACCCAGTATTTTACTTACTGGCAGCAACCTCTCTTGCACACAGTGTCAGCCAGTATCGCAATTACTGTTCCTGAAAACATGGCTACTGCTCTTTCAATCAAAAAGAATTTGCTAATGTAACTTGAATACAAACTACATGACTCAAAATGTCGTAAATTAAGTTTTACAAACAGACCGCTGCATTTCATTTTTCACTATGCTAGTGGCTACATCAACTCTCATCAGGTATCCAAGTGAAAAACACTACCTTTTCTTTTATATTCTAGTTTGGCTGACACAAACACATCTGTGCCCCTTTCCACTTCTCCAGTTCCCCATCATCTAAAGCATCTAAATGAATCATCTTCCTTTAAAGTTGACAAAAGCCTGACAGAGACAGTTAACTTCTCCAGTTAACTTGATACATTTTGGAAAAGATGGGAGTTCACAGCAGCAGACAAAACTTGTATTAATATGTATCTTAATAACAAAGATACCTGTGTTATGTATGTAGGGTCAGATATGATCTCTTCTGTTTTTTGCTCCAGATTCTGAAGAATAGGATGAAACACAGACTCCTTTATCCCACTCAAGCAATGGAAGCAGTTGAGAGCAGCTCTTCGAACTTCACTCACAGGACTACCCAAATTAATTAGCAAAGATATTACCACTGGGGGGGGGAGGGGGAAGAGTGAAGGAGGGGAGGAGGAAAAGACAGCAAAATAAAGTAAAGTAGTCAGAATTTTGCTTATCTGTCTATTAAGAGGCATCAACAGTCCTTTTTAATTATAAAGTCATTTCTCCACTATAAATCTCAGGACTGCACAAAGACAACATGAAGCTCACCCTGAACTTCAACACCACAGTCTTTGTATCTGTGTTTAAGCTCAAAGAATTCATATTTTGCTATTGACTGCCACATTCTTATGTAGTGCACAGAAAGTAAGATACCATAATTGACTTTCTCATCATAGGAACTTGTTTTTTTAACAATCTTAAGATTAAAAAAAGAAGTGGTTTCACGTAATTCCAAGATTGGGCTAGTGGCATGCCAGCAGCCCATGAACAAAAAAGAGAGCTATCTCAGCCTAGTGCAGCTGAACATAAATGACTAGAGATACTCTTTGAAGTGTGAAATACAGTAAAATTGCAAGAAATTAAAAAAAAACCAACAACAACACTTTTTTCACCCACTTGTTAATATGTGATTAAATCTTAAGACAAGAAATACTGTTCTACTTTACCTGGAGATGACAGTGACAGCAGCTGTTTCTTCTTTTGGTATGTCTGTAACACAAGCAGTGCACAGCCAATATACAAAGCTCGAGTCTGTAGCATTGCATTGACTTCATAGTTCAGCTGATTTGAAAGGTTACAGTTGTAAGTCCATAAAATTGAAAGGAATTTGAAGAGAACCTCTGAATCTTCTAGATGTACCTTAAATTTAACAATAAAAATCAGTTGTTCTACAGCTTTAATTTATTTCACCAACTCACAACATCAGATAAACCACCCAAAAGCAAAGGAGAAAGCAAAAAGAGAATGAAAGATTCAAAACCAGTGACTTTTCAGAAGAAAAAGTTTTTGATTAAGATGCTTTGGGATAAGCTTCTGATCACAATACTTGCACGTACATAAAGCCCACATGTTGCTGACAAAACACTTGTGGGCTATAGGTATGTAAATACAGTATATTTTTTTCTTGTTATTAGAGACTGAAAAGGCATCCACTTGTATAATGTTCAACTGAGCATGAAAATTGTTGTATGCAAAATAAAGCAAAATTAAGAACTTTTATTTTTTGTTTTGAGTGGTAGTTATCTTCATATTAGAACTGCTCTCAGAAACTAATCCCTGGCTTTTTCATCATTCTTAGTCTTCTGAAAAATCACTTTTTAAACTAGTTTCTCAGAAGAACTGGGCATGCAATTTCCTTGTGCAGCACAGCTTTCAGAGTTGAACATGCACACTGAACTTCATTCTTAGATTTCATACTGGATTTGCTGCACGATTTGTAATAATACAGGATGGATTAAATTAACAAGCTCTGAATCCAACATGTATCACCAACTATCTCAGATACAGGCTGGAACGATTTTTCCCCCCTCCATAGTTGTAGCTGTTCCAGAAGATTTGGATCAGTTTTTCACACATCTATAACCAATTACTTCAATCTTACTTTAGGACCTTTCTGTCATAATTAAATGAGGAGCTTCTGGTTTTGAAGTAATTATATTGTCTCCTCATAGTATGCCAAATCAATTTAAAGTTCTTGCTTATCACATAGACTGTCAATAGCTTACAGGTTTTCTGTCTGCAAGGGGCCCTCTGAAATCCTAAGAGCTCCCCACGCATCAAACAGGAGTGCCCATGCAACATCCTGCAAGACTGAACATAGTTTGCCAGCACAACTGATTCAGCCTCTAACATACTCTTGCCTATTCTTTCTCAGGAGTCCATCAGGTTCTAACTTCTGGCTGTATTAATTATTCTGGAGCAGACAGAATTATCTGTCTTATCCCTTTCGCATCAAACACACCCCAAAATGGGAGACAGCAGTAGTCCATAAGTGAAAGAATCAAACTATTATTGCAACTATTGCTTTCACCAGATTCTAGGACATTACCAACTTCATTCCATTCCACAAACTTCCTATAATCCTTCCCCCCCACACACCTTCTTATTAATCTCTCTCTTCTTCTGTGCAATATGAACCCAATTTACTTATTCAAAAAACCCAAAATAACATCCTTGTTTCCCTGATGACAGCCTGTAACTGTCCAGGCACTGAATCAATCTCTATAACAGCTCCGTGTTGGCACAACTTCCCTAGATCTTGGGGTGACCAATAATTAGACAAAGAAGTTGCATACGAGAATCAGCATCAGAAACAAATTTTGTTTTGAAATCATTGCTATTCTTTCCTTCTCCCATTGTGTTTGTCGTGTGCTGATCTTCATTAAACAGCATCAAATTTCAGTAACAACGGCATGAACCTACATCAATTACCTGCTTCTACTCTGTTCCTCAGAACAGACTGTTACTACTCCGTCCTCTAGAAAAACTGCCAAAATCCAGTTCGTCTCCTCACAAAAAAAAATCTCACTACATTGATGAGAGCAAGAGAATATGAGATGATGCTATAAGGAAAAAGATTTATATAGCTTTGCAATACCTTCCAAAACTGCTCCCTTAATTTTTGTATTTTTTATTTTAAGAACTGTAACAAATTTTACAGGGCAACTCTTTGCCTTGTTCTTTGGAAGTACAGAAGCTCTAACTCAAAACTCCAGCCATTTATCTTGTCCTACAAATCAGGGCTACGTTTTCATACATGGTGGTACTTTTTTTTTTTTTTTTAACTTTAGTTTTCTGTTACATTCAACGAGGGTTGGCTTGCCAGCTGAAGCACAGACTCCAATTTACTCACAGTACTAGCAGGTCCACAAGTAGTATTGCATGATCAATTCTCATCTTTCTTCAAAATTCTGAATTTCTGCATAAGAGTTAATGATTAATAACTCTAAACAACAATTAAGAAAATAAATGTAAAAAATACCTTGAGTAAGAGATTCATCAATGCTCTGAACTGAACAGCATTGCTTCCCTCACTAGCTCCACAGACAAGTAGGTCAAAGAGACCCAAAAGAAGGTGCAGGTAGTCTTGGCTATCTTGATTCAGAGATTCAGGATTCCACCAAGTTTCTTCTAAAAATATAGATCRTTAATAAATAAGACACAGTGGATACATATAAACAACTTCGGAAACAAAAGAGAAAACAAACATCTCTACAGTTAAAAGAAAACAAGATGTTTGACTGATTCCATGCTCATAACTAAGAAACCTTTACTGATTTCAATACAATATAAACAAACTTCTGAAGACAAAAAACAATTAGCTTTCCTTCTTCACTTCAAACTGATGTTGAACGGATCACAGTTAAAGCCTTAACACTCACCTTTTGAAAAGGACAGAGGTGGTTTCAGGTCATTAATGAAGCTTTTCAACAAAAACATGAACATAGCTGAATCTTCTGCATCAACAATCTGACCACTACTGAGTTTTTCTACATATGCAGTTAACAAGTCTACTGGCACCAAAGTTTCCTGCATTACTTCAACAGACCAGTTTGGGGGAACTTCCTGCAAATGAAAATTTCATTTTAATGTATGCCTTCACAATTTCGTCCAACAGAAAACATGGCATATTTAGAATGAGAAGTTCAACAATATTTGATTTCCAACCTCAAAAGAGGTATCCTATGAACTGAATTACATTTTTGATTTCATATTTAAACTCACATCTGCAGTTATAAAGTCTATACCTGCTATTACTGCCATTATTAAGAATGTACATAAGCAAGGTAACAGAAGGGTTAAATAGAAATCTTTCTAAAAATACCTCTTTAAAGAGATTAGAAGTTACTCATAGCAGTTTGTGGACACTCAGTTTTATCCCTTCATCTAGCTCTGCTAAGGCAACAAAATCCATGTCTTTCAAATACCTGTACATATAAAATCTCTTTAATGGAATAATCTGAGTTGAGAATAACTAATTATCATGTATTGATAGATATGTCTGTGTGGCAGTGCACACAGAAACACAGCCCTGCTCATGTGGTTTTGTTACACACAAAAGACCCCAAGCTGTTTTAACAACAAAGATTAAAAAATAAATGGGAAATGTGGAAAAAACAAAACCAAATAAGCAAAAACATGCAGAAATAGTCTCTCAACACTCTTCCTGCTTCTCTGATGGCTCCTCATTCCCCCTCGTCACCTCCCAACAAGCGCTAACACAACTGCTTGCAGAGGCTGTGCAATGAACCAAAACCCAGCAACCCAGCATCAACACCTTCAATATTATTCCAAGGATTTACTTGAGACTGTAATTAATACAAGCTCTTTTTGTACTCAACTGCTTTTTTTTCCTTCCCCTACCGAACAAGCTGGAAAACCCTTTACTCAGTGACTAACAAAACTGGTATTCCTAAACAAACAATATCACACGATGCAACAGGGTAGCTCACAGATGCACTCCAAACTCAGTGCCCACCCCATAGCACTGACAGGTTGAACCACTTCACACGGTGTTAGCCTAAAGCACAAGAGTTTTTCAACTCCCATTGTGGACTTACTAGAGTGGTAAAATGTAACAGAGCAATTCTTAACAGCAGCGTCTAGTACAGCTGCCAAGTGTGCGATTTTGTTTTGAAAACAAAAGAAGCCAAGATTTTCAGTCCCTCTCAAGGTTGCTGAACTTCCTGTTCCTCCTACGAAAAAGACCCTTCCCTTAAAGGGAAAATGTCACCTCCAAAGTGTCTACACCTTACCTCTGCAGGATGACAACCTTCAAGATTTCGTATTTTTTCATCCAAGAAACGGAAAACTCTGATAGCCACTGAAAAATAACTTTCCTTCCTCTGTGAATTGCAGCAGCACTGAACAAGCACGGAACCAATTATATGAGCAGTTACTTTCTGCCTCACACTGTCAGACTCCATTTCAGCAACAAGTATCAGACCATCAACCTTGGAAAAGGGAGGGAAGGAACAAGAAGTCTGTAAGACAGTAAGACTTTGCTATGACTTTACACCATGTTTCATTTGCATGTCCAATTAAATCTCTGTTACCTTTTATCATTGGTAAAAAATTACTGTGATGTAATGGTACTTTTGGAATCCAGGAATGCACAAACATCAGTATCTATGAGCTAGCCAAAGTTATACAAGTTTATTCTCTATAAGATTTTTTTTTTTCCCAAGAAACCAAAAATTCATGGAATTTCGTTACACTAATAATTTGTCCAAACAGGTAACTGCTTCACTTGTTACTTTCTTTAATTTAAAGCAGAAATTTATTTCTACCAAGATTGTATTGGAGTTATGCAATAAATATATTTTCCTAGCAGCTTGATGATGACATCTTAATGCCAAGAACAGCACATATCAAGTTCCTCCATATCACATTCGTTCTACTACAGTAACCACCTAGAAAGTAAGATCTCTTAAGGTTAGGGTAACACGGCACACACACCATTTGGAGTAGTAAGGCAGGGTCCCCTGAAGTCATATTCTCAGAAAATAGCAGAATCATTTTCTTGTTGACCACTCCAATCAGCTCTGCAGACTTGCTAGATTTAATTGCTTCTTCAAGAACTATTCCAAGGGGGGGGGGGAGCGGGGGAGGGGGGAAATCAGACAAGGTGGATAGATAAATCACATATTAAAACACTGGCAGCTCAACAACATTTAGAAACAGTGAGAAACATACTAGACAATTTCTTCACCGTAGACTTGAATGCTCTTCCTGCTCAGCTCTAAGAGTTCTGATTCTGCCCCCACACATTACCCTTGCACTTATCTTCACCTTGTTTTTTTATCCCTTGTTTCTCTTTGCTCTTCTCTGTATCAGGAAGTTTATTTTGCTGAGCACAAGAAAGTCTACCATTTCCTTCAAGAAAACAACTCCTTTTTTTCATTTTGTCTAGCCACCTATTGCTGATAGCTTCCTTCACACTTCAGCTCAATTTACAAAAAAGGCTAAGCCTCAAAACAGCAAGTCTAAGAAAATAATTCCTTGATGAATTACAGTGGTTAATACCACTGCAAGACCACCTCATTTCATATCAATGTATGACTGCAAAACACAAGCAAAAAAGCTCATAAGAGCTTTTAAAAAAACCTGTAATCACACTGTTAGCATAACTTGTTAATGCTAGCCAGTCTCCTCCTATTCGCATTAAGATTCAATAAGCATAAAGATCTAAATTATCACAGTTTTTCTTTTATCAAATTAATTACAATTAATACTTTACCTTCTGGCCAACCTTTCAGTAAAGGGTGTAACAAGCAGAGACCAGATTCTGACAAGCATACTGCCATTTTCCATTCTGAAGATTTTGAATTTGCATTAGTGATTACCATAAAAGGTAACAATTGCATTACTGCTTCATTTAGTAGTTCTTTTTTCTCTTTCAAAATCTCTTCTTTGACTAAAATTTGTATTGCTCGCTCCAGAACCTTATACCTAAATGAAAAAAACAAAAAAACAACCCCCCCCACCATTGAAAAACTACTGCTCAATCATATCAGCAACAACATCTGTTTGGTTTGGTCTCAACTTTCTACGCTTTTCAGAATCCAAACAGCAAGTAAGAACAAATAAGGAATTCAGGGGAAATGGTGCAAATAACTGCAAGTTGCTCTTATAACTCAGCATAGATGTATCATAAAAGTAGTTGCAAAGTCAAAAATACTTTTTAAAGCATTGTTTAAAATTATTTAATTATTTAAACAGAAAGAAAACAGACTGAAAAAAAGCCCACAAACATACCACTTTCCATCCTTTGAAAGATCAACTCTCTGAAAGATGTTCAAAAGACTTGAAACTACTATTTCTGGATTGACTTCTTTTCTGAAAATCTGGAAAGTAATAAAGAGAAAGAAATGAAAGTATAATAAAACAAAACATAATTTACCATATCAAAATGGAAAGTGCATCTGCCATACCAAGATGACTGAYTGAACTCCTAGTGATGAGCATGTACTAAAAACATTATTCATGAAAACAGATGTTATGTGGATGGGCAGCATGCCCTCTTGTAGGGAGAATTTATCTTAATGCAGAAATGTTTGGCAAAATTGGTAAACATACAATAAGCAGAACATTTTATAATTTAGTAAGAATTTTTACTTTACGTAGCATATGACAAAAAAATAAGGCACACTAGAAAAAAACATTAAAGTTTAAACACTCACACACTTCTATTCATATCTTTTCATGATTGAGAATGAATGAATGCACAAAACCAATTATATTATTGCTAATAATATTCTCAGCTACTACTAGCAGAAATAATAAAGAAAGACTGTTACTGCAGTGGGAAACAATCAGTACAATGCATACCAGGGTCCTATCCAGTAAAACTGAGCTGGAGTTTAGGACGTGGCTACAATCAGCTGACCAAATGACTCCCATATGGAAAAACTCAACGGGGCAATTCTAACTAGAGTAATGACTTGTCATTGCACCATTTTTCATTCAAGGGGCAGATGACGTGGTTTGCATTTTTACAAAAGAATGTATGGGATAAGCAGAAGCACACTTCAAATAATAATCAAAGATTAAAATATGCTTTAGTAGCTACACAGAAAACCATAATACCAAGACAAAATAAATTCAGTCAAACTACAAGTGCTTTGGGAAACACCAAGAAGCGGAAATTTGAGGGAAAAGTAAGTGTGAGGAGGTAAACAACAAAAGCCTCCTAAAATGCATGATGCTTCATCTGGTTAAAGGACAAAAGCCATAAACCAAAGAGATGAGTAGAAGGACACAAAGGGTCATTACAAGGAATAGATTCCAGACATGTATTTAGAACCAGCTAAAACCTCACCTGATGCATCAAAATATACACACTTACCTCCAAAGCACTGAAAGCAGACATTACAACATCTTTGTTGTCATCCTTAAGCCGCCCAAAGATCGCTTCTTCTATGAAGGACTGATCAAAGCCTTCCTGGGGGGGGGGAAANGAAAAAACAGCTAAAAAAAAAGTTTGTTGGCAGCAAAATTTAAAGGTTTTAAATGAAATATTTGAATCCTAGCACAAAAAAGTGGTAACGTCATTGAAATTAAACCTCAAATAACTGACAGGCTAACTTTCAACAACAAAAGAAAGAAAAACAGAAGTAGCCACTAACTTAGACTAGACTACAAGTAGCTCCATAACCAAAAATATATCCAGACCCTGGAACAGAGGGAGCAATGGTGACAGGAGCTAACTGGAAACACCAAGCAAAACATCAGGATGATATTTCAAAATAGCTTAATGTAGCACTTGTCTTCAACTGATATTTCTGGCACACAGCTTTTTCAAGACATTTTATGTTAYGTAAGTTTTACAAGTGAGAGATTGAAGACACAAACCTTTGATGTTTCAATAATGTCTTTCAAATGCTGAACAGCCAGGACTCGCACAGCTGGCTGGGGATGATTCAAACTAAGCAGAAGAGAGGTATCAGAGTCTTCCAGAAACTGAAACACAGATTTCAGAGTGACTCACTGCATGTTAAAAATACTTTAAGTATATGTAAGGATAATGAGAGAGACTCAGCAATCTTTTAGACCAGAGGAGAACCTGTGTAATTCAGACTACAAAGTGTCAACTGCAGTACAATGATGGAGCATAACTGTTTCAAATATGGTCTTCCTTATGTTAGCAGCCAGTTTTTGGAACATAGCTTGAAAAGTACAGTAAGCCACAGATACATTTTCGTCCTAGAAAAACACTACACTTATCTAAGGATTCTGAGAAAGCTCTAGTGACACAGCCAATATGACAGAGCACAGACAGAAACTGTTAAAAAGGCATCCCTGCCAATTCAATTGCCTGTACCTTATCTCAGGAGCCTTAAAGGCTCGAACAGTCATATACCTTCATTCTCCATGCGTTGTCTATTTTTTTTTTAAATCCACTTGCTCAGTCACAGAACCTGTGCCTTCCTTAAATCAGTACAAAATATATTAAAGCACTATTTTATATAGTTTATCTTTTCCCGTGTGCTTTCAGTCATTGCAAACAACAGGCACAATACTAATCATCTTTTAAAAAGAAAAAAAATAACCCCAAAGTTCCTTAAACAAATTTGTTGTGCTCACACTTATTCAATATTACAGCTGAGTTTCAGTTACTCTTCAGAAACTGCACAGGAAAAACTCTGTAGTCCCTATATTCCTCCATGTTACTGACTGCAAGCATTTGTAAAATCAAGACAACAAAAAGGACCAAACCACCGTCTCTCAACTGGGATAAATTTGTTTTTCACCTCCCCCAAAACGGAGGCTTTGACACTCTCAAAATTCTTAAGCAAGATGAGGCCTTGCTGAACACCACCATGTTGTCATTATCTACCTGTAGAGGATTAGTAATGGGAAAGTTCACAAGGGAAAAAATCATTGATAGCAATCAGAGGGGGAGGTGGAAATGTGTACATTTTTATCATGGAAAAAAGCTCACACTCATGACTGTTCATGATAAATGGGAACTCTAAATATTTGATAGGTTTTGATTTGATCACAGTTTTGATCAAGCCCCTCAAATCTCACTTGAATAAGGGTTTTTGTGGGGAGGGCGGAGATKTGTTTAAACAGGAAAACAGAGAACAGCACACTGCCAAAACACCAGCCTTCTGGCAGCATAACCGGATAAGAGCTAGACTGAGGAACTGACCTTTTACCCACCTTATACTTGCTACAGCTTAATGAAAGAGAAATAAATTGGTGAAAAAGAATTTGGTCAGCCTGATCTGTAACATCTTCCAGATACTCCTCCAAAACAGAATCTAAAGCTTTAGGATACCTGCCAACAGGAGAAAAAAAAAAATCCACGGAGTGTTACTGAAGAACATGTATTTGCTAGAGAAATACAAGGAAATACAAGGAAGCTGAAAGCACATGCACTCGTCTAAACCAACTATTATAAGTAGCTTTGCAAAAGCAATTAACCATTATGTCTTAACACAGATGATACGCAACCCTCTAAGATAAATAATGAACAGACAAGTTCATGCTACATAGCAAAAAGCCATACAAAGCCAGCAGCTCTGTGTCCAGGTACAACAGAAATGACAAAATATACATGGATAGCTTAAATATAATTTAGACAAAGATTAGGAGTCAGTTGCTTTTACTGTATTTATCTGGGCAAGAATAGTCCCTTTTATGCCTAGTAAGTTAAAGTTATAGTTGGTCTCATCATTCTACACATCGTGGGTCTGGCATAGAAAAACAGAACTTACTTTCTCTCAAGAAGTCTGATAAGAGGAAGCAGCTTCTGATTGAGTGCAGCCATTTTGGTGGGATTAGATTCAATCTCTGTACCATATGAGATAAACTCTTCAAGAATCTTGCTACAATTACAAACAAACAAACAAAAAGGCCATAATTTTTAGGAAAATAGTTTTAATTAGTGTTACAGAACATGCTGCTAAAGACGTTAGAGTTAATACACATTAACTATTACAAGTAAAGCTTTGCCCCTGACCTGCAGTTTCACTCTTTGTCTCACAAGTACTCCTATAACTGCTAAAAGGGTGGCTATTTTGGACTACTGAATGCCTGAGTTTCAACATCCAAGTTTGGAGTTGACATAAGAACTCAGAAGAACATGACACTAAAAGACATGGTCATATAATTCTAATGACATTGTCAAATATTAGTTATTATATCAGAAGTGACTGCTGTGCTATGGGGAAAAAAAAAAAAAATCTAAGTTAACTCACGAGGCCAATAGGCGATCTAAATCCTTTTCCAGTGTTATACTCTGAAGAATAGCTTCAAGATGTCTGATGTAAATATTATTCTCTCTCTCCTCAGATTCTTCTTGTTCCTCTAAGAACAAAACATACAATCATAGAAGATGAACATCAGTTTGAGAATAATCTCTCCATACTGATTAAAACTAACAGCTTGTATAAGCAGTATCATCTGGTGAACCGAGCACTGAAGGCAGCAATGTTTATCCATTGCTAACACTAACTCTCAGCGTGTGCTGCTAGCAATGCTTCACACTGATGTCATTAAAATGTTGAAGGCTGTATCTCTACCAATAAACTCAAGTATGCTTTGGAACATTCCAGATCTGTTATCCACTACCTGTGTTAACAAATTGCTATCATGTTCCCCAGCACGAATCTGGCCCTTTTCAACTAAAGGGCTTTCCCAACCATGACTGGGCAATTAAAACAGCCCACAGTGCATGCAGCCACCCTGTTTTGCAGACTAACTAGTACACACACAAGCCACTGCATGCCATTTGACCGCATTGCCCAGGAGCATTCCCAGGCACATTTAATTTACTAAGCTAAACACAGATGTCCATCACTTAAACTACATATGGAGTACATGGGATCTACCTGTCTTCTATGCACAGGACTGAAATCATGGATTTTGCCATACTAGACTTCTTTAAGAGTAAGAAATTTCATACATCAAAAGTAAGTTACTACTGAAATGTTGCAAATCAACATCTAAATCAAAGTGACATAGATATAGGAATGCCTAAAATGGCATCCTCTGTAAGAACTGGGAAAACAAAATGCAACACACAAAAAGCACAGCCAGGTCTTCACATGTATTGGTGCAGTTTTCATAGCAGCAGCAATTAGAATTACATAGCTAAGATTTACCACAGCAATCTGCCTATAAGACTCTACAAAACACTGAATATATATGCTAACTTACCTGTATTGCATCTAATGACAGTGCAAACAAGGTGAGGCAACAGGTAACCCAGAAGAGGAGAGAGATCATAGCTTGCTGAAAGGCCTTGCAAAAGTGTTACCAGTTCTGGGTTGCTGCACAGGTAATTAAATGGCCTGCACAAAGAGCAGGGAAGAGAAGGGAAAAAATGCACATTGTTCCCAATTACCAACATTTTCAAACCATGTAGAATTCCTAAGGATTCAATTTTCAGCATCAATCAACAACTTCATTGTAAATAAACGCTGAAAAAATCTAAAGGGTACCAATTACTAATTGCCAGAGTGGTATTGGCACATTTCATATTCTACAAGAAAACAGACTACTGCCACTTGTGTTGAACATAGACGCTGCATCAGCACAGCCAATATCCTTATGTTTTCAAGAAGTTGATGGTACAAGGGAAAATATTTGCATGGATCACATGAAGACCTATCCTCAGAAACACCTCTTTGTCCTTTGGCTATGTACTATTAGACACAGTAAATTCCAGGACCTATGTGGAAAAAAAAAGGTAGAAAGTAGAGCATTGTGAAGAGCACATCACCTATTCAGTGGTAGCAAAAGGAAAGGAGGAGAAATAACAGCAACTCAATGACAGAAGCTCCTCAAAGAGCAAAGTAATCTCACTTCCTGCTAATGGAAGTTTCTCTCATTTTATCTCCCTTCACATCCACCTGGCTGTCACTGGCTGGGTGTTGTGCAATGCATCCAGCATGCCTGTCCTTAGCTCCTCACTTCTCAGCTTTTAACCCATGTCTCTGTTCCATGACTGTTTCCAAGTATCTAGGAGATCAGTGTGCATATCCCAGCAGAGAAAAGATTGAACCTACTGGAATACCCACGCAAATTTCTCCAGCAGCAAGTAAACTCCCTGTAGTGTTCAGGACTTCCACCACTGTGTCTGACAGCATGTAACAGCACTAGCTAACAAACTGTCTCGGGTTGGAACAGAGAGACTGAGGGAGATGAAATACCACAAGTACTTCTGAAAGAACACCTGACTTTGGGGACCAAAGAAACRATGGTATGGAAGCACTAACACTTCAGATGTAAAACTATACAAACTCAAAGTCCTTCCATTCAGGGGACAATTTCTTTTCTCCAAGCTGTTCAAATAACTCCAGATTTGCACTACCATTATCACATTAGCTTCTCTTCCAGGATTCCCATTTTCAAGATAACCTCTTACTGACAGGCTTCAGTTTTGTATGTTGAAAGCGATCCCTTACTGAAAGGGGTGACAACCGAGGGACCAAAACCCACAGACTTGCACTACAGCTCATTTGCTGTAACGAGCATACAAATTTTCAAAGCACAAAGAAGAAATCTCAGATTCCTTCGGAATATCAGCTATCCAATAGCTGATATTTCCAATAGGAAAATACTCCTTTAATGAGCAGGATGAAAACATTCAAATTATCAAAGTGCAATCTAAGCTTTAAAAGGAGGGAACTCAACTTTTTTCCAAGGTTGTCTCCTTTCTGAGTTTGCAGAAGAAGGTTCAAACATGCCACGCCTTCCCTGGCTAATGAAGGCACTTTAGACAATGTCTTGCTTATTTGTAACATCAAGGAATGCACCAAGGAGGTTTCCACTGTCACTTTTACTGTCATCTGGCAGATTATCATGTATGTTGCAGCTCTGTAATCCTGTACAGAGGATTTCAGACCCTAGGAAAACAGAAAGAGATAAAGATGCATTTTTGACACATGTAAATTAAAAAAGGAAAAAAAAAAAAACCAACAACCCAAGCATATTAATATAAAAATCATTTTCATCCCAACATCCATGGAATCACTCTACCTTTTTTTCAGTGTGTTAACTCTTAAATAAACCATAAACTCAATTTGAAGAAGAAAATGCTGTCATGTATGGTACACATATGCAAAAAGGCACACATTCATTAACAGAGCAACATTCCCATATGCTGGAGCAAAGAAGGCAGCAAAGCAAGTTGTCCACTCTGACTCCACTTCCACATTGTTTACCACAGTAAGTCTCTAATGTGAAGAGGTTTATTTAGGCTGTGTATACAGTTCTCACAGCTCCATTCCTCATGCAAAGTAGGAAATAGAGAACAAAGTTCTTAAAATGCTCATCTGAGGTTTGAGGAAACATTTATTAGCCATGAACCTTCACCTGCCTGATGCATCAAAGCAGGGTACAAGTGGTACAATACATTTCATATACACTCTACCTTGCACAGCTGTGACTGTCCCTCTTGAATGTTAGCTGCAGGAAGCATGTTAGCAAAACACAGTACATGTCAACACACAGGAAGGAAAACAAGGCTTCAGGTACCTT
Organism: Apteryx rowi; assembly: GCF_003343035.1. Taxonomy (NCBI): domain Eukaryota; kingdom Metazoa; phylum Chordata; class Aves; order Apterygiformes; family Apterygidae; genus Apteryx; species Apteryx rowi. The sequence continues at coordinate 2,460,079 of NW_020450938.1, forward strand.
TTGGATGTAAGGGAGCAGCATGGAGACTATACTGTCTGTTATCTTCTCCATTGCCCCAAGAGCAGACACAATGGTGGAAGCATAAAATGCAAGAAGAACTCTCAGTTGAGCTGAGTTGCCAGGATATTCTGAAAAGACCTAGACCATAGAAAAATAGTTGTTCAGACATCAGGAAAAGTGTAAAGACAAGCATGGCTTCTCAAAAAAGCGCAAGATTTCAATCCTCTGACATATAAACTCTACCAACTCCTGCTAGCATGACTGAAGGGATCACCTTCTCCAGGACCCACACTAGAGGCTACTGCTTCACCTTGCAGACCAGGTAGAACGAAATGGGTACTACTCCTCAGCTACTGCAGTTTATCATAATAAGGTAAACTTAAACCACTTGTGATTTTGGTGTTATGCTCAAGACTGTGAACTGGACAGCTGAAAAGCTAACAGATGTATGTTTAGTTTTAACACTCCTACTATATGTTTGAACAATCCCTATAATCACGTCTGCTTTGCTTACTTTGATAGTACATACATTCTAGTTCTCTAAATAACTGGGACTGCTATATGTACTATCTTTCCAAAAAAAAAGACAAGTTTTCTTTTTGATATTAACTGCAAATAAAACAAAAAAAGACCATTTAACCTCCTAGAACAAGGAAGGTAACATTCTCAACTTTAAGTTCTCATTACTTTTGAAAACATACACTTACAACATCCATGACCACCCCAAAAGAGGGATTTGACAGTGCCATCCATTTGATTACCCCCAAATTCAAAGCATAATTATAAACAAATGGCAGGAATGAGCTCATAAAAGAAATGAAGAAAGTGAATTTGTTCTTYAAGTAACGCAGTATTGCCAAATTGTTTTGTCATGGTTCAATAGTTCTTAAAAATCTCCTTATAGCAATTTCTGATAGATGCCATCTATATAAATAATAAGAAAAAAAGATTTTCATATTGTTTATTGGTATGAGTCCTTTTACTGATTGACACACAATTAAAAGTAGTAAATTGTATAATCTTATACAAATATAAAGATTGGGAAAGCAATACACAAATATTGTTCTAGAATAAATAAATGGACAACCTTCACGGATTTTGCCACCAGTCTGCAGATGAAATCCATGAAATCCAGGTCTTTGTAACAGTGTGTAATGAGAGTACCCCTTGCCAGTGGGACTCCAGGTTTCTTTCCATGGTTTAAAAAAAATAAAATAAAATAAATAAATTAGAATACTCTAGGGTAAACTGAAGCAAAGCACCCAACATAAAAATTAATATAATCTCTTAAAATTAAACCTAGTGATCAGATAACACTGTTCAAATTGAAATAAGCAATGGAAACCCACGCACCTCTCTAGCATTTTTTATATCCACATTAAGATACTTAATGAATAGCATTATATATAGTCTATATTCAAATAAACAGATATTTTAGTAGTTGACATGCCTTCCTAGCAGTAACAAATACTGGCACCTTAAAAGCATACTTTATCTTTGCAAAAACAAAGAGTTATTACAATCAAATCTTTTTATAATTAACTTTATATTTAAAGAAAGATAGCAGAAACAACAGGTGGGCATTCAGGCTCCAATTCTGCAATTAAATCTTTCAGTACAGCCCTACAACTAACCACATAAACAGGTGGAACACATTCATAAAGCCAGTAGAAGAGTCAGGATATTATTAATAAAGTTCCTCATATTTCTCCTAACTTGCATCTGTTAAGTACTTTACCCTTATTGGATTCAGCCAGTGCCATTTATGAGTTGGATTTTTTATATTTAAAAGCTGAATAACTCTCACAAATAGCTTAGTCTCATGATATGGCAAAACACAACCAATCAAACTGTCTTGATTGTAGAGATGGATGTGAAATCTAAGAAAAAACAAACATATATATACAGTTAAAAATTCTCATGAAGTTGAAAACAAAGACCCAGCCATGTTCTTCTCGGAACACCTGGCCTGCTTGTTTTCAGGCAAGACCACAGGAGATTACCACGTTGAATCAGTGAGCCTACCTACAGTCCCAAATCCAACGGTGGCCACTAGCCCAGAAGTGTAGAAAGACATTACAAGAAAGAAACTGTACTAGCAGATTTCTTCCTCACTCTCCTAATTTTATGTCCCTACAGGACATAAGTTTACCTTAGTTTCTTCTGTATAGATTTTAATACTAAACTAGGCAGTACAACAATTTAGTATGAATTTCAGTACAAAACATAAAATGTTGTAATTCAAAGGCTCTATCAACAGCAATCATCCACTCAYTCTTTCATGATATGAAATATCACACTTTCTGCATCTGGATATGTCAATTTATATAAAGACAACAACACTTTACAATACCTGGTTTACTTTCCCTCACACCTTCTTATGTGACCTTGAAATAAGAATATTTATCTCATTATCTTATAATACAGGGGTGTGACATTCACAGCTTATATTGAAAAGCTGCTATTTTACACAGCCCTTTTCTTAAAGCTTACATAAATGCCTCTCTAGATGCTCTGTAAGGTGGCTAGAGCTAGGCAAATTTGGTGGAAGCCAGGCAAAGAAATAATTGCTTTTACACAGATTATCATGGAATCATCAACAATCAACATCTTCACAGAAATGTATCAGAAGACAAAAATCTAATTTGGAAAGAATTACATCTGGCTCCATAAAGACAAAGCCTGAACTGCTATTTTAAGCATTTTAATTTGTATTTCCAGTAAACTCTGGTAACATTGTTAAAAGTTATTCTTATCAGGAAAAAAAATCTTGCCTTTCTAGTAGCCTTTCCTATTGACATGTAGGGTAGTTAGTGGATTACCTGTGAATTAGCCATTCAAGGCACTTTTGGGCTGGCTTAAGCATGAAGTAAGGGGACAGATGAGTCAGGAACAATGAAATATTCTGATTCAGCTGCTGATTTACTGCTTTAGTCTGAACACTGCGTTCGAGGCCTTTGGACATGGAACTGAACAAACTGTGCTGGAACACTTCAAAGGTAGGATCGATCCCCATCAGCTCTTCTAAGCCGGTGCACCCTGTGGAAAGGACGGAAGAATGTCTTAAATGAAACAGTTTTAATCACCAGTCCTACTCGTCTACCTCCTCAATGACATACCCAACCTCCATGCTCTACAGGTATATGTCATTCTTACTGAGCAAACCAAACCAAACAGTAACAGATCTAACACTAAAACTTTTGCTACATTTAAAACATTTCTTAACTGATGAGGATGAAGGACACTAAAAGGTATTAGCAGTGTGCTCTTGCAGCAATGAAGGCCAACAGCATTTTTGGCTGTATTGGCAAGAGTGTAGCCAGCAGGTCAAGGGGAGTGATCCTTCCCCTCTACCTGGCACTTGTGAGACTGCATCTGGAGTACTGTGCACAGTTTTGAGCTCCCCAAGAAAAACACTGACATACTGGAGTGAACCAGTAGAGSACCACCAAGATGATCAAGGGACTGGAAAATGACAAACCAGAAAACTGGAGAGAACTGGGTTTGTTCAGCCTTGAGAAGAGAAGGCCAAGTGGAAATCTACTGCTGTCTACAACTATCTAATGGGACAGTGTGGGTTATAGAGAAGATGGAGCTAGACTCTTCTCAGAGGTGCACACTGGAAGGATGAGAGGCAATGGATACAAGCAGTAACATGGGAAATATGAAGTCAGTATTAGGAAGAGGGTTTTTTTGTTTTTTTTTTTTCCTATGGGGGTGGTCAAATATTGGGTCAGATGCCCAGGGAGGCTGTGAAAACCTCTGTCCTCAAACTCGACTGAACACAGCCCTAAGCAACCTGAGCTAACTGGCTCTGTGGTGAGTTGGGGTTGGACCAAATGATTTGCAAAGGTCCCTTCCAGCCTTCTATGATTCCAAATTGAAGAAGCAGGCAAGGGTACCTTTTCGAACAAGTTAAAATACAAAAGTTTATGCACAATACACACAGGAAAAAGCATACTCCACAACAGAACCATAGAAATTATTTCATTATTTTACACAAGCTTATAAATATTAATGGCTAAGCACAAAGCAGACAACTATAGAAACCAGGCAGCTAGGCAAAATATGCAAGAAATAAATGATCATATGCAAGGAGTTCCATAATGACTATTTAAGAAATACATAACTCAGAAATAGCTGTGGTACATTAAAGACAGATACATGTCTACAGTCTTGTTACTTAAGACAGATATACGCTGTCAAATGCAGCCCAGACTTTCTGCCAATTATTGTGGCTTTATAAACGGCTTTCCTATTTAAGAAATTTCATATTCCTCATTAAAGATCCGCACAAAAAAGGAAAGAGATAAGCACAAACATCTTTAAGTGTGCAAACAGAGTAATGTCTTTTTCCACTTTATATCATTTGTAACTATAAAGTTACCACAGAGCAGGATGTCAGGAGGTTTTCATGAAATCACAGAATAATTCAGGTTGGAAGGGACCTCAGGAGGTCTCTACTCCAACTCCCTGCTCCAAGTAGGGTCAGCTCTGAGGTCAGACCAGGTTGCTCAGGGCTTTAACGAGTCAGGTTTTGAAAACCTCCAAGGATGGAGACTACACAACCTCACTGGACAAACTGCTCCACTGCTTGATTGACCTCATGGTGACATCCTCATATCCAGGCTGAACCTCTCTTGTTCCAACTTATGCCCATGGTATCTTGTCTTCCTGCTGTGCACCACCGTGAAGAGCCTGGCTCCATTTTCCTCAATAACCTCCTTGTAGGTATTGTCAGGCTGCTATTAGACTTCCCCCAAAAGTTTTCTCTTCTCCAGGCTGAACAAGTCCAGACCCCTCAGCCTCTCCTCACAGGGCAAGTTCTCCAGCCCCTGACCCCCTGGGGCCCCTGCACTGAACTCACTCCAGTTTAATCAATGCTTTTCTTATATTGGGGGGCCCTAAACTGGACACAATTTTATAGATGCGATCTAACAAGTGCTGAATAGGGAGGATATAGTTTCCTTTAACCTACCAGCTGTGTTCATGTTAATACAGCCCAGAATGCTGTTGGCCTTCTTTGCTGCCAGAGCACACTGCTGGCTCATGTTCAGCTTGTTGCCCACCAGGACTTGACACTTGTCTTCGTTGAATTTCATAAGGTTCCTATTGGCCCATTCCCCTAGCCTGTCTAGGTGTCTCTAAATTGCAGCCCTGCCCTGGAGTGCATCAACTAGCCCACCCCAATTCCATGTAATCCGCAAACTTGACAAGAGCACACGCATATCACCTCCTTCAGATCTGATAAAGATGTTAAACAGGACAGGTCCCAGAACAGACCCCTGCAGTGCTCTGCTTGTTACCATCCTCCAGGTAGGGTACAACCCATTAACCACTACCTTCTGAGTCTGATCATCCAACCAGTTTTTTATTCATCTCACTGTGCACCCATCTAGACTGGGACATCCTAACTTGGATACAAAAATATTACATGAAACAGTGTAGAAAGCCTTACTAAAATTAAGATAAACGACGTGCACTGCTGTTGTCCACAAATCCAGTCTTTTTATCACAGAAGACAATCATGTCAGGCAGGCATAATTTACCCTTAGTAAATCCATGCTGAATGTTATCAACTACTTCCTCCTACATGTGCTCAGAAACAAGCTCCAAGAAAACCCACTTCATGATTTTCCCAGGAACTGAAGTGAGGTTGACTAGCCAGTAGTTGCCTGAATTATCCTTTCAGCCTTTTTTGAAGATAGGTTGTCTTTGCCATTTACCTTTTCCTAACCATTTTTTGACAGATAAACGATTCTTAAGTCACTAGGATCTAAAGAGCCAAACTCACCAATGGCAAAAAAGGTGTCCCTGTCAATAGTAGCAGCTTCCTTGCAATCAAACAGCAGCGACGCTGCTTCAGCGCGGGATAAGAGGCTGGGATCATTCTGGGGAAGAGCGAGCTGCTTCAATTGCTCCGCGAGAGACGTCATTGCTTCGTGTTTCTGGAAAAGAAATCTAAAGAAAGAAAACCAAAACAGAACCGCAGATAAAGCAACCCTTGAACAACTCGTACTTACTCCCTCTGAAAAAGACGTTTCCAACGTTTAAAGCCTGCCCCAAACAACAGCAACGCCCTGTACTCGCGGTGGCGACCCGCGCCGCCGTACCCGGGCCCCGCCGAGGCTCACCCCGCCTGCTTGGCTGCCAGCGGCCCATAGCGGTAACGGGCGCCCAACGGCCGCCGGCCCCGCGGCAGCGGTTGCTATGGAGGCACGTGCTCTCTCTCACCCCCCTCCCCGCCGCGGTCCGGGCCCCGCTGCCAGCTGCCCCTCAGGGACGCGCACACTTTGGGCTGAGCCGGGCCCAGTCTGCTCGGGAGAGAAGAGGGGACAGTGGCAGGCGGCGACACGTCCCCCCGCCCGCCCCGAGAGCGGCGGGCCCCGACACTGACCTGGCTCCGAGCCGCGCTGCCCCCCGCCACGCTGAGCCCCACGTGGGCTGCGCGCGCCGCGAACCCGGAAGCAGCAGCTCGAGCGGAAGAGGAACCTCCACCCCCGACGGGCAGGGAGGCACCTCCCTCCTCCGGCGGCGTCGGCTGCGGGCACTGAGCATGCGCCCGCCTGCCAGCCGCTACAGCGTGGCTGGGGGCGGGGCGGGGGGGAGGTGGCAGTTGAGCGCGCGCCGTTGGCGTGGCCGTTAGTGGCGGCTGCGCGCGCTCGGGCGGGTGCTGGGGTTGTGGTGTGGGGCCTCGGCGTGTAGCGTCGTGTGGTGGCTGTGTGCAGGTGCGGGGCGGGGACCGGCCGGCCTACGTTGAGGACGTGGCCGGTCCAGGTGTGAAATCCAGCAGCAGCCCCAGCGCCGAAAGGTAGAGGGAGAGGCATCAGTGGCATGTCTGTGGTAGGAGGCACTGGTGGCTTTGTGCTGAGCCCAGCAATGCAACATCCTGGTCTGTGGTGGGGGATCCACTAAGCAGGGTCAACATATAGTTTTAATGGTAAGGGCACATACAACTTGAGTTGTTCTACCCTAAGCTTTTATCATATATAGAGTAAGTCATGCTAAGGAAGGTAGAAGAATCCTATGAGCAAAAGTGCTTGAAAGCTACTGTACTGTGTGTGGTCTGTATTCTAGTTACAGGACCATAGAATAATGTAAGTTGGAAAGGTCCCCTGGAAGCCCTCTGGTCTGGCCCCAAAGCAGGGCCAGCTTAGAGCAAATCATGGAGAGTCCGAGACTTGTCCAGTTGTGTTTTGAATATCTGCAAGGATGGAAGTTCCACAGCCTCCCTCAGCCTTTGATCCAAGGTTTGGTTACCCTCAGGTTAAGGAAAGATTCCTAATATTAAAAAGCATGATGCCACCCACCATTTTGCATTTGAGGCTACGAGGTTCAGCACATTGGAGTCTTAGCASAAAGGGAACATGGCTTGTGACAATCCAGGAAAAGCCTGGAGAAAAGCAGAAATAAAACTGATTTCAGTTAATGTGAACTGATGGGCAAAATGATACCAAATCCAATAATTACAGTACTAGATCTGTAAGATTTTTCCCATATGTTATTGAGAAGCTATATAGCTATGACACAAATAACAAATTTGTTTGCCTAGTAAAGCTGCCTTATTTTGGCAGTAGAAATACAACTGATAAAAATTCAGCCTTACAGAGAATTATTTAAATCCTTAATATTACCCATTAGGAGTAGTTCCACTGACTTCAGCAAGACTGTACTAAGTTAAATGCTTCAGCATTGCTTCAGCAAGCTTGTATTAAGTTAAATGTATGTGAACCTTTGTAGGAGTGGAACCCAAGAGAAGAAATGAAGTTGGACAGCTAACTTTGTGCCTGACTGTATTTACTGGTGCCTTGTCAGAGAGAGTGTATTAACAATGCATTGTTGTGTTGCTTCTGATATGGTGTTATCTGGGTGTACAATTACAGCAATTGCTTAGCTGTTAAAAGTTGCTACCCCTGCTGTTATGTGTTAAAAGTATTTGGAGGATATTGTTGATTTATGGGATTGCTGTTATTTTTCTGATTGTTCTAGCATTGAGGTTCTGATCATCTAGCAAGTGAGCTGGCCAGGGGTGATGCAAAACAAGATGCCAATTTATTATCCTTTTTCACATTCCCTGTGGCTTCTGTACGTCTTTTTCCTTTATGAAGCCTTCATATGACCTTATTTTTAAGATAGTTTAAGTCTGTATAAATATGCGTGCTTCTGTATATTATAATAATATTTAGTATTTATAGACATAGACTCTCCAAAGTACAGAAAGCTATTTCTAAAAAAGGACTATACTACAGATACCTAATTAAAACCAGAAAAATTAGAAGTTGCAAAAGTGTTCAGGTTTTTCAGTACTCTCCTATTCTGCTGTATTCTTTCCCATAGAGGRCTGCAAGACAGGGAGTTTATATCTTTGTGCTTTCTGTTCCATCTTCATTCGGTTTCAGAGTCAAGCTGGGATTCCCTTTAGGAGGTTACCTGGAGGAGCAGAGACACCTTCTGCGGAGAGAAAAAAAAAGTGTTCTTGATCTAATTCCAGAAAAGTGTATTCTGGGAAAAAAATATAAAAATAGAAAGACTATGAGGAAATATGCTTACTTGGCTTTGTAAGTCCCTGACTGTGAGGCTTAATATCACAGAGATTTGCTCAAATTTGTATTTATGTGGGTTAAGCTCCTGAGGCCCACACTGAATACCTAAGAGGTTTTTAAATATTTTTTGTAGTTAAACTCAGACTTGTTTTGACCAGTCCACTGAGCTTCTCAGTGCCTGCATTGCCACATAGCTAGTCCATATGCATGGAATACTAGTAGCCATACCATGGCTAAGATCTATGACTATGATTGGATTTTGACAGATTGGATTCAATCTGATAAAAAATCTTGGAGTTTAAGAATACAGGTTTTCATGTGCTAATTTTTATTAGAAAAATTTATTTGTTTCAAGTGTTTTTTGTAAGCTTACTCACTCCTGAGAATTGGTATATTTGCAAAGATTTGATTGAGAAATGCAAACTCTATTAATCTTTTGATTACTTATGGAAAGATTTTGCTACGRCTGGAGGAAATAAAACCAATGTCTTTATTTTATAGTTCCTTTCCTTCCAATTCATTTCACTGGCTGTGCAGATGTACAGCTATGTCTGCATTAGTAAGTAATGCAGCCTAGTAGAATGAAATATGTAAAATAAAATAGTTGGTGCTGAGAACCCTTGTCCACACTGTACATGTTTCAGAGGTTTTAGGCGGACTAGGTCTTGTTCTGTCCTGTAGACTGAATTCCCTTTAAGTGCGCTCATGGACTCATCTTTTGCTCAATAGAATTCAATTGCAATATATCAAAATGCAGGAAAGGGATTGACGTAAATTGTACATACAATTTACTATTTACATACAAAGTCATGAGCTTGGCCAGGGTGTTTGTTTGAAGTACTCTTAAGAACTCTCAAAAACTTTTAAATTTATTTACTAAGATGTTATTTCTTTTTTTCTTCTCGTACCACCTCCTGTAACCTAGTGTATGCACCATCATTTAGGATTGTTAAAACAGTTCTGAAGCAGAAGGAAGAGGGTCACCTTCCACGTGCTCCACCATCTCTTTCTAATAATCTTGGTACATTCCCTGACACTGCCCCATGCCATTGCTAACAGGTAATGTGACTGTGCCTGACATCTTAAAATATGATGGGATTGCAATGTAATGAAGTAATATTAGAACCTTTCTAGGATATGCAAAGGAGACTGTAACCTCTTGAGAGTGTATCAAGTTCTCCAATTTTTTTAAGCAAAAGTAGGTGTTAACAGATATGTGTGTTTAATATGAGCGTATGTATGCTAACTGAGCTGTAAATCAATCCATGTTCTAGAGCAGGGAACTGAACAGCTTGCAAGCCAAGGTAAACTTCTTGTCAAGAGATATGTTTTGTTTTGCTATTGGTTGCACTAGGCATGCCAATGTTTTGCAGTTTGGGAGGCTGTGCAGTTAAATCTGGTACTCAGAGCTAATCTGTGTCCTTTGTTCTTAATTGGTATACTTTTCTGCTCTCTAATGAAAGTTCATCATGTATAAGAAGACTCCTGTAGTCCTTGAAATTGTAGTATTACTGTAATTTTTAGGAAGAAGGGAAGACCAGTGCTTTATTTAATTTAAGGCTGCACTAATGTATCTTTCTCGGTTTTCAATTCTTTCTGCTCTCTATGCCAATGCAGCAGTCACCCTTCACTTCTGGACTTCATTGTTAAATGATCCAGACAGCACCCTTCTGCAATGTATACTTTGATAAGGCCTTGAGGCCATTATTCCCTTGCCTAAGCATCTGATTGAAGCAAGGAGACTGGAGTTATTATATTATGTAGGAAAGCAAATATGTAAAATTAGAGAGTTAAGATTTGTCTTCCCTAACTACCCCTCCTTCCCTCAGGACTCGATCCTTTTATGCTTACATCAGTAAACTGAGGAGTAGCTCTGATGAGGTCAGTAAAGTTTTATGAGTGTGTAGCTGATGTAACGGGAGGCAGAAACAAGCATAATTTGGTGGTGGATGAGGTTACAGAGAATTGCAGTTCTGGTTGGAACAGGACTGAAGGGAAAAGAACTCTTTGGTTGAACTGAAGGGCTGGAAGAAGCTTGCTTGCTAGGCAGTATCAAGCATATCATCAAATTACTGACCAGTGTTGTGGACAGTATCGTGTTTCCCTGGCTCTTATTGGAAAATCTATCACAGCTTCCCCAAGCCACAAATTCTCGTGTGTGGCTGCATTCCAGATCTAATAATAAATAGAAACCCTCTGGATGGGGTGGAAGGAGGCTATTTTGGGAATTTTGCTGTATTAATGTCTTTCTGATATGATACTGTAAACTAAGATCTCTTAATCAAAATGATTGTAACACAAACTTTTAAATATTTCTTTCGGATAGCCACAAATAAACAAGCTAGGTCTGTATATGCAGAAAAAGCATTGGCTTGACAGGGGTAGGCAAACGTTGTCTTTGTAACTCTTTATTTGTATACACCCAAGGTAGGTCTAGTTTGTCCCCAGAACATCAGGGAGAATATGGAAGACGAATGGAGATGATGAAAGATGCAAGAAAAAAGCAGTCATTTCRTTGCTGAGCTATGTGATGGATTGTAGTATTTTTGATGTTTATTATGTATTGCTATAGAAAGTCAACAAGAAAGCTGGATTTCAAAGACCACACAATTATTGGAATGAAAAACAGGAAGATGTCTCTCATGATTACTGTGATTTTAGTCCTTTATTATGATGTGATATTTATTAAGTTGGGAAATAAGATGCTGTGTATATAAGCTAGCTATTTATTATTACGAAAAGATACCTGTGCCAGACAAACTACTGAGAGAGTAGATGTTATAGGTCTACTGTGTCATAGTTGTGGGTTATGTTGTTTAATGCATTTGGAGAACTTGGTAATCAGAGCGTAGCAATGTGGCCATTAGGGACTTGGATGTAATAAGCAACAATGAGAGTGCTGTGTACTAGATGTCTCATCTTTCATAGCAGGAATGTAAACAATAAAAGAGAAAATATAGAAGCTGAGGGATGGAGAGAAGGAAAAAGTGCTCAATAAGGAACATGCTTTTTGACACAGCATGTTTTTTCTTACTGCAATATACTGTCTTGCAATCAGCTCCCTCATTTGCCTCTGTTATTCAAGCAACTTACAGGCCATGGAATAGCAGTAGATCTCACATGGCACAACTGCCCATTCCCGACCTGCAGCTGTTTGAACCTCTGTGTACTTGTCAGCTAGCCAGTTGCTGGGATTTTTTTGAAATGCTAAGATGAATCACAGCTCTTTCCCTGGAAGAGTAATAGTGTAATTCCTATCTAGAAGCCCTAAATATAAATTTAAGCTTTTTTCCCAAGCTGGCCACTGAAGCCAGTGCCAGTTCTCATTTCTTTGTTTGCTCCAGTTGCTGTCTGTCCACACACCTTCTCCTTACTTGGTTAACAGATGGTTTGAACTAGAATGAGATTGCAGCTCTAGATGATAATGCCTGAAAACAGTATGATCCACATACAGTAGCAGAGGGAGAAAACATAGCTAGTGTTTTTTCTGTTTGATTATATTCAGTGAAATACTTCTATTTATCCACTGTCTAAAATATATTTTACACACACGTGTGGGAATAGTTATTGCATGCATACAATACCTAGCACATTGGAGACAGAGTCTCAGGTGAACACTGAGAACAAATGAAAGACAATTTTTAAACATATGTATGTATGTGTATATATATGAGATTAAAACTATGATACTTAAAAATAATATTAAAAGTCACAGAGTGCATTTCTTTGATACTGAATTATACAAAATATCTGCAGTCACAAAAATACTATTGAAACTTTTCTGTATATTTCAGTGTGGTTTTAAAAAATGTTTGGATTTTGCATGTGCTTTCATTGTACCTTGGAAACTGTCATGCTGTTATGTGCTTTGGTGATTCTTGGGGGAAAAATAGTTACTAAAAGAAATAGTGTGTTTGACTTAGGTGCTGGGGGCATGCACTTGAGTTTTATTGATAAGCCTAGATCTCCAGATGTGCTGTTTTGCTGGAGGTGCCATGTTTTCAGAGTTAAAATAGTGGCCCTGCTGTCTTGAGATAATTTAAAGACTCTGTGCTGCCTTTCATAGAATAGTTTTGACAAGTTGAAATGTTCTAGATGACAGCTAATTACTCTTACTGATGAAAGTCTATGTCAATGTTTCCTGTTAGTGCATTTCCTATCCTTTGGCACTCTGCATCTGTTGTGTATGTCCGTGTCTTAAGATGGTGCTCTGCAGGTGCTGAGAAGCCATGTGAGAGACCCCAAGACCCAGTAACATCAGAGGCAATTCCTTGATTATGCAACTGTTAAGCTGCACTGGAAACCGTTAACTGCTTTCCTTAACATTGTGTATGAAATATCTTTCAATTCAGAATTTATTTGCTCTATAATTAATTTCATATACAAACCCATATCTTAAAAGAACACAAAGGTCACAAGKCAATTAATGGTGGGCTATGCCAGAATTAAAGTTTTCCAAGCAACCTTAATTTGGCTACTTTGTGTGTGTCATCAATCAGACTTTACTTAGTCACAAGCTACTTTTTCTCCAGAAATCTTGCTGTGTTCAATGCATAGTTTAAACTATGCTTTACAGCATTATGATTTCTCTTTTTTATTCAATAAGACTTGTTGCACACTGTAGAAACCTATTCCCAAATACATATTATTGATTTTCAGTTGCGGTCATCACAGTATTTGTATTCAAGTTCTTACAAATCTGTTTGGGAATTTATTTTCACATATATCCTTATATTTCACAGCATGAATATTATGCCTGGTCTACAGAAAGACACATGCTCCAAATTGTTCGTAGTTCCATTTCCTCATCCAGTGGGTTTTAGGATAATGAATGCTGATACTAGGGGATTTTGTCTATTCTCTAAAGTGCTTTAAAGTATAGAATTACCTACCCTCTTTTTACCAGCTGAGTAGGCCTTGTGGCTTGAACCTTTAGGCCCAGCAGAATCCTATTTTTGCCTGGTATTTCCATTTCCACATTGTTTTAGACATTCTTTGCCGCAATTGAAAGTGCAGTCTATGACTCTTCTGAGTGCTGCTTCTACCACTAGTGGCTTAAACAGTAAAAAATCAGGCCCTAAGTTTACAGGGCCTGGCCTGCTCCATTGGCCTAATTCTCTGTAGATGGTCTGTGTGCCAAGGTAACCTATGAAGTAGGTGTAAGGGGGACTGCTGAGCCATGAGAAAGAATGAAAAAGTCTCTTGGTGTTCCAGAAGCTCCTTCGTAACACAATAGTCTCCCCTAGAGAAGTCCAAGATACATTTGAATCCATCCCTTTGAGCTGCAAGATAAGGTTTCTGCTGAATGCTTTTATCAGGGGAAAAGAGGTCAGGGTAAGATGTGCTCAGACTCTCTCAGCTAAAAAATGAATTCCAGAGTTCACTCTAAATATATGTGAAGCCTTACAGCCTAGGGATAGGCTCACCTTTGTCCTAGTTCCTGACTCAGCCCACAGTAACTATTGTTCATATGAATTTATGAGAAGTACCTAGAACAAACTCTGACATGAAAGACCATGAATTCAGTTCAAATATGAAATTCAAGAAGACTACAGCTATTCCAGATTTAACTTCAGGACGTAGCAGAGGACTAAACTGCATATAACCACAGCTCCACTGCATTTGTCTTGCAGACAAATTGGCTTCAGAATGAACAAAGGTGGGAATACTCTCATCTCTTCCTTCGCTTATGCTAAATGAAACTCACATCGGGAGAGAAGTGAACCAATCAAGAACCAACTGGCTTATCCAGAGGGACTGACACTGTACAAGAGCCATCACCATGACTGGTTTATTGCTGGAAATGATTTTATGAGCAGCCAGTCTTGTACTGGAAAATATGATGTGCAAAACTGAGAGCTRTTGCTCCTCAGATAAGAATATGGCCAAAGTTAGCGGAAGAGATCACAGATGGACAGAGAGCTATTTCTTCAGACAAGGAATTGGAAAATTCAGGCCCTGTTGCTTAAATGTCAGACTTAGCAGGAACATTGCTAATTTTTTCAGTGCTGATTCTTAATACATCTGAGTGTCAGAGTAAAGCTTTGTTGATCAAGCTGTAAGAACAACCGTTCTGGAAAAGGAAAACTTGCACTGTACATACTGCAAAAAGAATGTAAAACCTTATCCCTGTTTGGCAGTAATTCAGGTTCATCCTGACACTGCCTTATACAGGGATGAATTTACCCCTTTTACTGATCTTTGTATTACTCCTGCGGAATGAAGAAGTAGTTGATACTCACTTCTACAGATGGGCAGTGCATACAACCAAGTTACTTTCCTGAGTATATTGCTTTAATCTCATTGACATTAATGAAATTACATTGGTGTATCTGGAAGGAGAAATGAGGCCAGAGAGACTGCAACTTGTCTAAGGTAATTCAGTGAATCAGTACAAATGCTGAGTTTAGAACACAGCCGTGTCTGATTTCCAGTGCCCATATCCTGTGCCCATAAGCTCTACCTCATGCCACAGTGATTCGAAGCCTGCCAGGTCTCATCTGTGTCCCACAGATTATTATTGTCTGGAAATTTTGACTTAGTTGGCAATGTTTCTAGATAAAGAAATATATATTGTCCATGTATTCTTTATCTGACACCCATCTCTCTTCTCAGTGTGACCCAAGCTATTCCTGAATAATGTGCATTTTTTAGAAAATAATCTGGGTTAAATCAATTATGGGCCATAGACTGGCTTACTAAGGGATTTTTTAACTGCTAATATTCATGAAGTACAAACTGTTTACAGTTGCAGGCTTTAGCATTGCACTAGACCCACAATTTCTTGCTTGCTTAAAATTTTTGTGTAATAAGGCTAAGCTAACATTAAAGAGTAGCAGCCAGGATTCTCAGAGTACATGACAATTCTTCTTTGTAATAGGCCACGCTGTACCCCAAGTCCTGCCCCATTCTCATCACTGAATTATTTTTAAAATCCTGGATCTGTCTCACCATTTTTCCAATCTTAATGCCAGCACTATTTGTAGTTTGGCCACCTGTTACTATGTGTATTACATTGTAACTGTCTGCATATTGCTCTACAWCTCCAGTCTGCTAACAGACTGACTGTTGTATGTAAATTGCCATATACATTTACCATTTTTTCCTTTGATACTACATTTCTAATCTATGCAAGGCATCTATCAAAGCTTCTGATTTTGTTTCCTTCATGATCTGTCTTTGTGAGTTGCACCTAGCCAGGCAAGAACCATTAAATAAAAGAGGCATCATGAAGAGGCTAGCTCAAGTGAGACAGGAGTTCAGGGATCACCGTTTCTTCTGGAATATTTGATAGAAATATGTAAGAATATAAGGGCTGAGGACTCTTCTCATTCATGAAAGGCATGATCTTGTGTAGTGCTGTCTGGCAGTAGTCATCACTAGAGGATTCTTCCTCTGCTGTGTTACATCTTTCAGCACTCACACTGGAGTCTGTGATTATTATTATGTATTATAGTACTTCATAGTGGTGCTGTGGCAGAGACCAGAGATTGCATGTTTCCTGCTAATATCTGCCTTGAAGCCTCCCTGAGAACCAGGTCCATCTGCTGTGCAGGCTGCAAGTGTGGCCCTAGGAATGGCAGGGACATCTCCTCCAGAGCATAAGGGACCCCAGATGCCTTAGCAAGTCTGACATACTAGCACATTGTCAAGCATGTTTGGGAACAGGCTACACACAGACCTGTGAGAGAAACATGGAGGTGAAGGGCATGGGAAAGTCAAGTGCACTGTAACTATAATTGTTCTGCAGGCTGATCAGGGTTTTTAGAGAGAAAAAACCTCTTTACCCTCTGGGGTAAAGATGGACTTTAAGGGCCAAAGGAAGCATTACTGACACTATGTTAGAGATTGAAGAGTGGCAGTGCAGCAAGCTTGTTTCTGTATCTTTTAGGGAGAGCAGTATAATGGGCCAAAACATAGCTTTTTGGGAAAATTTCACCTGAAGTGACTTCCGAAGGTCATATAGGACGTCTTAAGCCAGTCTGGATTGCCCAGTATCTCAGCCCTGTGATTTTCCTTCCTCTCAAATTGTTGGCAAAACCCAGTGATCTCAGTGCAGTCATCATTTTCTCCGTACTCCTGAAGCCCAAACTATGCTTTGGTAGTATTTGTTCTATAAATGTTTCTTGCTACACTTCATCCATGGCTGCATTTCAGGGACAGAGTAAGTTGTTTCTATATATAGCTGGTGAAGCACTTTGGGATCTGCTGACAGTGTCGGTCATTACCATGAAGCCACAAATGCATTTTTCAGCTCTTCCTCCATTTGTATTTCCCAACATGTCATGTGAAACAGCATACTTTTAAAAAAAGACTAATATAATGTATACTTAGCTTTTTTTTATAGCTAATACCACCACACGTGAGTGGGATGGGGACTTTTAGGAGTCAAAATTTGGGTCCCTTGGTGCTAGGTACGGCAGGACTTGTATACTCAGTGCCCATTGTGCTGCTTTTGCTTAGCTCAGGCAGAAACAGAGCTTGATTCATGGATGTATGCTTCTCTTCTCTCCTCTCTTTTCCCTTTTCTGTGTGTTAATTTCAGGAATAGGAAGCAAGTTTAACATTTATTCACTGTCTTTGAATATAGATTTCATTTCTTGGTTTTCTTCTGGAATGACAAAATAGTGTATTTGTTTATTATATTGAAGAAGGCAGCTTATTTGTTTTTATTACATGAAGAATGTTTATTTCTCCCAAACTAATAAAAAAGAAAATACATTTTATAATACATATCCCTTTTCTGCTAAGATTTGAGTAATGCATCATTTTTAAGAGAATTCAACATTCTAGCCCAATCTGAATGATCAAAGTTGTCTTTAAAAAATTTGAATTTTTATAGGTTAGGCTTTGACTAGTGGATATTTGCTACAAGCAGAAGGACATTATAAGCAGCAATTATGATACTCTTTGAAAATAGAAGGGCTTTTTGATTCCCGTTTTAAGATTCTGTTAACAGATTACACAAGAGAACAATTACTTTGAATTTCTTTTATATTTCATTAACGTTTCTCTTGAAAAACCATTCTACTGTTCTTTTTCCTAGAGAAACGAGCTGTACCTGTTGCAAGATGATTCCTTAAAGACTCACTTGCCAATTTATGGAGCTCTCACAAGGTTCCTCATCTTCCTATGACCTTTCTGAAACAGTTCAGGCAGATGTAAACTATTGTATTCTTACACAGAAATGTTAAAGCTGAAAACTAATGATGATCATTTTCACATCAGTTGATTGTTTCACAAATGATTATGTAAGTAGAGAAATCTGGCTAATTCCTTATTCTAATCTGACTAAGTTCAGATGGAAGAATAATCTGTTGCAGTGTTTAACATTTTTGAAGCTTTATTAAAAATTTTTTTTTTTTAATCCTTATTCTAAGATATTGTGAGAGAGAAGAATAAGAAAAGGGTTGAAGGGATTGAAAGTCTGATGAACAGTGAAAATATGGAGAAGGGATTTCTTGAGAGAATGATAGGACTGCTTTTGGGGAGCAAATGGGTGTTAAAAATAAATTGTGTGAAGCAATTTTCATTTCATTAAAAAAATGACACAAGCTGGCACAGGAGGTGAAATTTGTGCTTCCTTTAGTTAGAAAAACCCTTTGACTTTCAAGGGGCTTAATGGAAAGCATGCCAAGAGGCTTTTGCTTCGGCAGTGTTAGTTTCATAAATTGGAACTGAAATAAAGAAATACTGAATGAGTTCACCCACAGATCTGCTCCTCCCTTTAGGAAAATGTTGGCCTACTTGGTGCTCCTTATGCATGGAAAATGGAAATCATATCTTGTCACCACAGTGTTCTCCTGGGGTGAAGTCATTTTTCTGGGTAGGCCTTTACTAGCATTTATATTAGCATGAACTACAACTGCATACCTTTTGCCAAATAAAAGATAAAAATAGTTGACAATTGAGCACTGCTGTATCCATTTCTGACCTCCCTGAGCCATCTTATTTCTTCTAATTTGTCTGGAAATCATGAATACTCTTTTTGTCTTACCACATTATTGGCAATCTGTCATTTCTATCTCAGGTATACCTACTGGCTCTCAGTGTCCCTGTCAGATTAAAATTCCTTATCTATATGGGTCACTGTGTTTCTTCCTCTGTCTCTACCTAGGACTAGTGTCCTTTCTTTCTTGCTCAGCTTACTTATTTCTCTTGTTTGATCTGATTTTCTTTCTCCATAGAACACATGCTTTGTAGCTGTGCGACTTTGCCAGCTTTAGTGGGGATAGTCCTAAACTGCCCAATGTGGGAATAAGCCAACTGAAGCACACTGCTGCCTATTCATGACTGCTTTCTTCATGCTATCTGCTGGGCACAGCTTTCTTTTTCTCTAGGTGGGCTGGAAGAGGCAGCTCCCTTTGCACTTCAAATTTGGTGTCAGAATTCCATTTTGGCTGTCTTTCTATTACAGAGCTCCATTCATATGCTTCTTGTTACCATCTGCACAGTTAGTTTATAAAATTAAAGTTGTAAACAAAATACCAGATATTCCTCCTAAAGCTCCATCTGTAAATATCTCCCTTGCCTACTCATGCTGTTTGATGAAGGAAAAGTAAGCACTTAGAGAACCTAAAACAAGTTGGACTACATCAAAATAGGCAGTTCTGTTAAAATCAGAACATTGCATTTAGCTTCCTATTTCATATTTTAAAAAGCCCAGTTCCCTCAAAAAGCACACTGACAAAACTGAAGCTCCCTATTTTGACATTTTCAGAATGAAAATTTTAAATTTTTCATTCTGAAATATTTTTTCATCCAAAATAAACTATCATGATCTACCAAAGTGGATTTTAAAAATACTTTTCCCTTATAGAAAAAATGTGGGTTTATTTGGTTTGGATTTGCTCTGATTTGGAAGGAACTTGAAATTTTTTGATCTCTCAGTCTTCCATTCTCCCTGCAGATCTAGCTGTTGGTTCCTTGGAACAATGATGACAACTGGTTTTTTGTTTGTTTGTTTTTCTTGTTACTAAAGTATTAAGTTTACCTATGCACATAGTAAACATGAAAAAATGTACAGTAAATTTGCAGTAGTGGCTAGCTGTGTTTTGGTTAAATTCAGTTATTAAAAAAAAAAAAAAAACTTAATATCCTTCCTTCGGAACTCTAGAAAACCTGGAGCGATTTCCCTTTGATTTCCAGAAATCTAGATGCGGAGCTGATTCCAGTGCTAATCCACAATGTGATCAGATACTCTTTGTCATCATAATGCCTCAGTTTTTATTCCATGACACAGGCAGTCTGATCCGTGTTGTGTGATGAAGGCCAACAAATAGTGTGTCTTCTGACCAGTACGTCTCTGTATGAAGCCCTCAGTACTGGTAAGGCTCACCTACACTGCACGGTGGGGAGTGGCGTAGTGACATGTGACTTCATCCACATCGGTCACCAGAGGAGGCAGTGCTGAGGAAAAGCACTGAGCTGGTTGCAGTGGCTCACCTGTAACGCAGCAGTTGGGCTTGCTTTCTGCATAAAAGGTCTCAGGTTGGTCATTCTGTCAATGCAGGACAGCTGTTCACGCAGGAGACAGCTCTGGTTCAGAGCATCATCACTTTACATGTATACTTCTGTGACTGTTGTGACTTCTTCCTACTTTTCCTATGCTGTTATAGTGAATAAGAAGAAATTGTGTTACTCACTTCAAAGGCTTAAATAGTCATTTAAATGGTTGAAATCAAACATGTATCACAAAACACAGATGACTACCCATCTGTAAAAATAATCCACACAAAATACATCAGCATACACATAATGYGTGCAAATATGAAATATGTGCTTTGTAATCACTATTTGACATGGGCTGAGAGTTCCCTGAGGTAGTACTCATTTGCACTGGAACAAAAATTCCAGGCACAGCATTCATCAACATTTGCTTCTTTAAAGATGGGAATGCTGTAGCAACTTTGAGAATATTTGTACTGAGTAGGTGAAAAGCATGAGGCTCTGACATAGCTTCTTAGGTTTGGATTTTTAGACTGTTTATCTTCTAGTATGTGCATCAATTTTAGGAAGTTAAGCTTGCTTTGACTGTGTGAAACATTCTTCTGAATTGAAATTTGCAACCTCAGTATTGCATTAATGAAGTTTTTTGAACTGATAGGTAGGTATTATCTGTGCGTGTACATGTTTTCTTCTATGCTGCATAGAGTGTCACGCTTCTATAGAATAGAAGGCAACTTGGCAGAAAGCAGAGCTTTAATTAGCAATATGAAGTTGCAGGCATATGCTGTCTAGCTGTTACTTATTGTGGTTATTCAATCACATTGGCTTAGAGACCTTTAGTTGCCCACACTGAACAGTTCTCCCCTTTTCTGTTTGGCTTTGTCTTTCACGATTTCCAAAAGCTCAGCTTGTGTGAGCATTTTCTCTTTGTAAATTAGGTTCAAATTGTATCCAATAAGGACACTGCTAGAGAGGGTGACCTTGGCTGGTGATACTGTGCAGGCATTAATGACAGACTAGATGAAGAACGTAGTAAACTTGCCAATTCCCAGAAGAAATACTGTCGCCAGGACAACTGAAATGATATGACACAGGAGATTAGGGATATGCTTGCCAGCATGCTCGATCACAGTGCTCTTTTCAAATTTTACCCAGCGGAAAACACAGATGGATGGTTCTTGCCACACATTTATAAAATTACTGCTTCCACACACCTTTGCATGCACTTCTTGGTACCTGCTTTTGGGAAGCACTGAGCATGTTTCCTGGAAGAAAAAGATGTTGCTTTGCCAGGTTGTGCTTCCATGTTCTCTGGTTTGATTCCAGACCTGATCTCCTTTGTAAATTGTTTCATATCTCGTGTGCCATCTTCTGCACTGGCTCTTGTGATCCTTAATCAGAAAAGGAAAGTGGGAAGTGACTCAAAGGTCCACAGACTCTAAGCTAATGCTAAGTAATGTAATACAACATTTGCAAATCATAGACAGTTCTTTAGAAATAAAGATACATCTAAGTAGAAGAAAAGAGAGATCTTGAAAGGTGGAAAGACAGACAATCGAGAACAACGCTTTGGGTAGAGAGCCCCCGGGAAGTGACTGCCCTCAGCCAGCCTTGCCATCCTGGGGACACAGTCCGGCTGCGCGGCACAGGAGCAGCGCCGCGCCTGGAGCCGCACCGTGCCACGTGACGGCCCGGCGGGGATAATAAGCCGCAGCAATGAACCGCGCTGGGCTTCTCCGGAGACTCAGCCGCAGGGACCTGCAGCAGCAGCAGCAGCAGCAGCAGCAGCAGCAGCAGCAGCAGCAGCAGCAGCAGCAGCAGCAGCCAGAGGGAAAGAGAGAGAAGGTCACCACAGGTCAGCTCCTACCTGACAGCTTCTGCCTCTGCTCTCAGCAGAACTCATCAATATTCACACCCTGTCACCTTGGAAAAAGAAAAAGAGAAAGAAAAAAGACACACTGCTACCAACCCATCAGTAACTAAACTAAACTAAGACAACAGCAACAACAACAATAGTTTAAAAGTAGTCAGAGCCACAGCAGTTGAAGCTGATCCTGGGAAGCATGAATCAGATAGAAACGAACATGCAGTACACCTACAACTATGAAGAAGAAGAGTACATGACCCAAGAGGAAGAATGGGACAGAGACCTGCTCCTGGACCCAGCATGGGAGAAACAGCAAAGGAAGGTCGGGAAATGAAGTAATGTGTGTCTGTGTATGTGCTTCTTTGTGGAATAATGTCCTGCTCTAGTGCCATGCTGCATCTAGAATTGCCAGGGATGTGCAATAATGAGTTCAGATTCTCTAATTTTATAAGAGAATATATTATCCATTGTATAAAATATGTATATAATATATACATTTTTAGTTATGTCCTTATATCTTGTGGAGAAAGCACTCACTTTTTGGATCCTTAAGTGATCATCTATGTAAGATGAAACTGTAATCAATGACAGTCAGGAGAGGGTTTTTTATGTTTTAGTGGAAATAGTCTCTCAGTCCTTTTACATTCATGTATTAGGTGTTGATAGAAATTCCAGTAATTTTTAACTTTGCTTCCTGGGTCTTATTTTCTGAAGGCAGTCTCTGAATTGATGCGTGTGCCTGACTGCTTTTAGAAGACAGTCAGTTGTAAGTGTAACCAGGAAGATGCAGGAGATAGTTCAAAATAGGTGTGCAGAAAAATCTGCATGCAGTATTTCTGAGAGCAAACCAAGATATCACTGTTGAAATTGTGATCCTGTGAGTCAACTCTTACTAGAACTTACTGTGATATCTGATCGAATGATCTGACAAAGTATATACTGCCTGGAAATATATGCAGTTTGAAAAACTGTATTTAATGAGTCAGGCTCCTGCATGCCAATTCACTGTCTAGGAAAAAACAACTCTGTAAGCTCCTTGGAATATACCATTACAGAGGGAGTACTTCCTGCCTTTTAGGTATAGGAAAACTATTGTGCCAGCAGGTACTACCCATGCTCCGTTTTTGAACCTAGCCAGAGATTATAATCCTATCAGCAATCTTGTCAGCGGTTGGGTACTTCAATAGTAATTGCTAATATGGCACGTTTAATTTGTGAAAAAATAAAAATCATCTCATTTCAGAACAGTGAGTTTTAAGCAGCATGTGGAAGAGAGAGATAGGAAATATTTAAAAGTATTTGTTACTTCCTAATGTAAAAGATGAYGTTGAAGTCACAGCTGACAGATCTGGGATTAAAAGGTTATCAGCTGGTTACAGGAGTGGGGGGAAGAAAAAAAAAGAAACAGACCTCTAGACTATAAGGTCAAATACGCTTTTTGCCGTAGTTGATCAGCTCACTCAAAAACCTTAAGTGGAAGTTGCCAAATTATATCTGAAGATAGTCTGGCCCACTGTTAGCATCATAACCTCACTACAACTGAAAGTAAGAGCTGTTAGAATCACTGAGACCAATGAGTTTGCTTTTCCATTAAAATCAGTGGAGCCAATATACTCCTGTCAGTTTTTACTTGTAGCTTTCCTCCATCTGTGAGTTTTATCTGGTTTTGCTCATTTAATTTTCCAGCGTTTGCATCTGTTCAGACCCTGTTGTTCAAGTATAATATGAGAAGTGCTGGGTTACGCTGAAGTTTATCTTTCTTGATCTACCTACTGCTGCATCTTCTAAATGAGTAATAAAATTGTACTCATCAATGCTGACATTTATTTTAGTTTGACACTCTTCAGATGATGAACTATTTTTTTATGTTTTATGATGAGTATGGAAATTATTTCAGTGCTAGTAATATGAAGCTACTCAACTGTAACAGATTGTGCTTACAAGTCTAAGAGGTCTAAGGAAGACAAAACCCCATAACTACATAACCAACTGCATTTTTAACCTAACAGTGCAGTTCTTGCACAGAATTTTTGTACTTTCTGTAAACATCAGCTAGATTTATTTTAGTTCTTTAGGAGAGAATACCTGGCATGAATCAGTTTCTCTGTCTAAAGTGAGTGGGATGGGTTGCTCAGCATTTCAGAGAATGCTGTGTTTTTGAAATGAAGAAATAATGGGCAGCTTACTAGATAGTCAACACTAAAGTTATTTCTTAGAACATGGATAAATAATTCAGAGAATTTGGATTCTATAGTTTTTCTTATGTTTGCAGTAAATCTGTTGATTTTTACAGGAGAACAAGGAGTAGTTAGTAGTTGCCCCATGGCAAATTCTGTGCTTTCCTTTGTCCAAACAGACAACGCTTCAGTGGAAAGTCAGCAGTTTCCACACTGGTAAATTAAAGCTTACATTCATAGAATAGAGAGATTTTTGCTGCTGTGTTATTTTATGTCCCCAGCACTTGTCTATGATATTAAAGTGATACCACATTTAAATAAGATCTAAGAAGGGGCATCCTCATTTCTTGTCTTGGAAAGGAGTCTGATTTTATTATTACATGAAAAATAAGTACTCTCATGATAAAGAGACTGACAGATTTTATAAAATTTAAAGGCTTCCGTCTTTTTTTTAATAGTGCTATGACAGTGCTGAAAGTGCATTCTTTATTCCCTTATTTATGAAGAAAAGATTGTAGATACCTGGGCACAAATCTTTGTTCAAACTGGTAATATAATATTGAAAGGTGATCTCAGTGGAGCCCTGGCAGTTGGCAGCGTATATTTTCTATGAGACAGTCTTGGAACAAACCAAAAATAAATGCCATTGTTTCTATTGTGGGCTGCCCTCTCCAGACTTGCCATTTCAGTGATATGCATGGTATGAGATCTGTCAACAGATGCTGGTAAGACATGATGACGTCCATAGGATTACAATGGATGCGATGCCTAATTATAACCACAGTTCATAGAGTATTATGGTCTGTAGTAATCCAGACTCCTTGGTGTAGAATTCATGGTTGCAGATGTCTGAATAAATATGAAGTGCTCTATATGAAAGAAGGCCGAGTAGTAGCTTAGCTGTTCCTCTGTGAATGTGAATACCAATTTAAATGCTTTGATTAGGGTAACATTTAGACTGTATCAAATGAAGAAATCAAGAAAATACACCAATTTCCTGCATTAGACATGCTGTTGGTAAAAAACTTACACAGGATGGTTGGAATTTCCAACCATGTGTTGAAAACCAACATACAGTTGGAAAGTTCAGGAACCAATTTTAAAGAAAGTCTAAATAATGAAATGATTAATTTGTTATATTCATTATATTTTTGTTGGACATGTCTTCAGTAGGAACTAATTACAAAACTACACCTTTGATGTCTTTTGAGCATGTAGATGGGAACCATGAGATTGGAAACTACTGAATTCTACTGCTTGACCCAGTATGCTGCCACTGTCAATGTGCACTCTGCTTCCTTGTTAACTTGAACAGCACCTGGAAGATACATGAAAGTGGCCCCTCGTTTCCTCAGAACTAAGTGGAAATCAAAAAGCAGAGTCTGAATGGCTTGAGGGGATGGTACAGTGCCTGCGGCACTGGACACGGGCTAGGTTCTCTCTTGACTCTGCTCTGTAACCTTAGGCAAGGTCCGTTCACCTCCTTACACCTCAGTTTTCCCACTGGTAAAAATAGGGCAGCAGTGATGATTTGCAAAACACTTTGATCTACTGATAGAAGTAGTTGGTTTTATGGTATGTTGGACTAGTGATTAGCTATCTTTCGATCACTACCCTGCAGGACTGGGGTGGAAGTAAAGGTCATACTAGCTTGTAGTGGAAGACTTAAAACCTGGTATCTCTTCTTTCCATGTTAAAATTATTTCTTAAGTTTCCAAAAAAAGTCCAACAAAATCCACAAAGCTCTCTTAGCCTTCACTAGCCTATATCTCAATATAGCTAAAAGGGACATAGGAGAATACAATATCCCTTAGCTTAGGAAACCAAGGATAACAATGCTACTCAAAATGCAAAAATACTGTATTGTTTGCAGTATGTCTGAACTGCCAACACTAATTATTGAGTTGTGTGTTAAATAGTGTTTTTTCTTCCCCTCTTTCTCTCATTAAGGCTAGAAAAAAAGTTTTGAAATTATTTTTCTCAAACTTGAAAATAATCTTTGGAAAATAAGGAGGAGAATTCTACAGCATGTATGTTTTTCAAAATTAATGAGTCTACAGAACTGCATCCATTTTACTCAATTGCCATGCTCTGTGGTTAATAAATCCATAGATAAAAGTGTGTGTTGTCAAAACTAGAAGCTAGGCAAAAAATTTGAATTAACTGTCTACCCATTTAAATAATGAGACGAAAGTATTTTATTGCATATTATGACTCTTGTAAAAATATATATGGTAAAAATAATTCTCAAGATAATTAGTCATTACTGGTACTTTATTTAAACTGATTTTATATTACTCTGTTCTGTGTAACTTTAAATAGCATTACACTACATTCCTGGGTTTTCTGGGATAGGCGGAGTACAACACTACGTTGCAGGGATGCTGCCTCAAGGGAGGATGCTATGTTATTGAAGGTCCTGGTGTGCAGAGTACCATTGTATCAGGGCATGCTAGAAGGAGGACAGGAGCACAGGGCAGAGAGCAAATGGTTGTTCTGGCAGTGATGGGTGTTAAGGGAATACCTGAAACATGTAAGACAGGGAAAGGGTGTTTTCAGAAGATGATACAGAAACAACCATAAGTTCATAAAGAAAACAACATTTCTTGGACTAGGAGCTTCCATGCAGACAGCTGCAAAGAAGTTCATACTCCTAAATGGAAACACAGCTACGCCCTAAGTAACAGGCAGTAAGATTTGTCTGCTGCACACATTTTATTTTTAGATAACTTTTGTCAGAAATAATTTATTTTAGGACATGCGGGTTTTTTTAAGCTGTGGCATAAATCGTTATTCGTTAGTTATTAAAGTCTTGAGCCTTCAGGATAGAAAAAAAAGATATGAAGGTTGTGGAACAGGTGTGATCTCTTCTTCAGGGTACTCATAAGAGATTAAACAAGCTCCACACATTTCATACTTGTCTTCTGCAGTCATTAGGACACATCTCTGACACTGTTGCACTAATGTGTGTAAGGAAAGAACTGGAAACATACTCCTGGCCTTACTGATATTACTGTAGATGAAGGGTCTTATTCCAGTGTGCTGTATGGCCCTGGTGCTACTTTCCACTACTATGTTAGGGCAGAATGGCCTTAATGTAGATGTCAATGCAATTTATGACCATTTTGATGGCTTTTTACAGTGATACAGAATAAACAGCAAGACTTAGAGTATTCATGTGCCTTGATATTGTACTCCTTGTGAATGCAAGTCTTCTTAATGACACTGGATGCTGTGCATAAGTGAGGACTACCGAAAAGTGTATTTAGGAAAGAAGCTGTCTCTTTCCAGTCTTCAGCAGTCCCTATCAGATTAAATTTTCAGTGTGATGTATAAGGATTTATCTGTGTTACCTCCTTTGGCTGGTAATGCAGCTCCTGTTGTTCTTGCAAATAAAAAAAATTGCATTTAGAAGCCACAAGTACAGAAAATTCTTTGGAAAGAGCTGCCAGCACTATGAATTTTGGACAAAATTGTCCTTTTACTTGTGTTGGTGCAGCTTCATAAGTTCAGCGGATTCAAGGGGGTTTATTGCAACCTAAAAGATAAATTGACCTTTTGTTCAATCTGACTGCAGTGTCTATAAATAGACTAACAGTCAATGGCCTGGATTCACTCTGAAGTCTGTGCTGTCTTCTGTGGATGGAATCTAAATTGATTTCTTATCAGAAGTCTCTTCCTGGGGGAAAGTCTACTGGTGTGTGAGAAGACAGATGAAGTAGTGGAAGAGAATAGCTTTGTTCTTCAACCAGGAGTAGAAGAGGAATGACCAAGCCTGAATGAATGAAAAAGAAATGTAAAGAAGAAAAGTGTTGCCAGGAGAAACTGGATGCTATCAGCAAAATTCAGTACTGTAGAACCACTCCTCATGGACTGATAAGCTTAGGACTGAAATCATTATCATGAATAATATAACAATACTTACAGTGCTTACAGGGCATTCCAGCCTAGGTCTCTGGAAATAGTCAGAGTAAGGGTCTTGTAGATGGTGGAAAATTTTTGCTTCAACAGTTAGTGTTGGGGTAGAGGTCCCACAGCACACGGAGAAACAGTGCATCCCTTGAGAGTTTTCAGTGAGGTGACACCTTGTACCCCCATGGAATCTCAATGGGACAGTTGAGAAGGCACAGAGATTCCCCTCTGTAAGTAAATCAGAAGAACAGGATCAATGAGAACTGGTAGTGAAAGCAGGATGTGTGAGGGATCAAAAATGTGCGCTCTGTTTAAAGAAAGTATTAGCCTTCTCGTTACTCATTCTTAGTGCTTACCTGTTATTAGTTGGTTATTTCTAATAAACATGGGTGCTCTGGGTTGAATAGCTTTAGGACTAACTTCAGGAGAGGATCTCATTTGTAAGGAGGAAAATCCTCCACGTGCCAGGGCAGAAGGCAGAATGATATTCTGTGGAGAAATTATGTGACATTCTGAGTCCTGCACTGCAATTCTTGCCTTCCTTGCCTTTTATCCACAAGATTAGGATACTGTAGGTGTCCTGGAATTTCTACAGGTTGAAATACAGGATTTCCTATTGCTAGTAATAGATACAAAAGCAAAAAATTTCAGCTTTTTAGATCTGTTTTTCTGCTAGTATTCAACCAGTATCATGTCTGTCTTCTACAGAAGAACAATGTGATGCCAAATGATATATGCCACTACAGATGCAGAAGGTGTGCTTTATGGCAACATGAAGTTTCAGCGCTCTAAGGCCAAATGCTTCTTCTACAGGTGCATTGAGACTTTTCTTTTTAAACAGTGAATGCCAAAAGCTCTAGTTTTAGGAGCACATACACAAAAAATCTATCTCCTTTTAAATCCTGTAGGTTGACTTTCTGGGTGGTAGATGGTACCATATCGGGTTTGACTCAGAGCTTGCTAGTCAATGGACTCCATTCTTTCTACCACACTGCATCCTGATTTTTCAGCATATACTATGATTATAACTGCCTTAAATATTAGCCACTGATGGAACAGAAAGACACAGAGTTGCAGTGTCTCTCCTATGGAGAGCTGCCATGAGGGTAGAGATGTAGAAATATGGGCTGTGTTTATGGCTTGTTCTGTATGATTGGCCTCTTAGAGATTAGTGCTTGTTAAAATAGTAACATGTTAAATTCCTCTTGCTGATGTTATTTGCATGGAATGGTGTTTGAGAGGAGCATGCTGAAAGGATGGTGCAATGATCATATTTTGTCAGGGTGCTTCATATTCTATCTTGGAAGCTATCAATAAGGTGTGCAGCTGAGGGGGCAGTGAATACCGTGGAGCTTATATGTGAAGGAAAATTCAAATAAAGCTATTATAAAATTCACTTAACTAGAAATGTTTATGGAGGTGGAATTTTATAATGTGAAAATCTTTGTCAATACCGAATATGGGAAATCAATATATTACTCAGTATTATTTTCTTCTGTTTACACTCAACCAGCCCTCTCAATGTTGAACCATTCCAGGCTCTGGATATTTTTGTTAGCGTTGTCAAATGGACAATTCCTACAGTCTCAGTTTAGCTGTTAATTGCCACCCACCCCCTAATATCTGCCAGCAGCAAAACTGTATGGTTATGAGAAGAAATGATAAAGAGCCATTTTGTGAGGGGAACCAAAAGCTATCAGTTTCCTCCCTACTCATGGGTATACACCATAGCCTCTTGAGAAATTTGTGTAGTAAAATATCTGCAGATACACTGATCCAATTAGTAAAACAATACGGATTGGAAGAAAGTGTGGGTCTAAGTGGGTTTCCATAAACTGAAACCAAGGTGCTTAAGAGCTAGAGGAGAGCTGTGTGTTAATCAGTGGACTTTGCTATAATCCCTTGGGGGAGGGAACTCTGCATTTTGCTCTGCATTTATGTGTGTGTCATTGGAGAGTTGAACAGAGAGGCAAGGGAGGTGCCTTGGAAGAGCACTGAGGGTCTTGACCCCTGAGACGGCTGTAAATAGGGAACCTCCACTCATAAAACGAGTTTGTAGCCCTGTGCAAGCAAAAGCAGGGTTCAGGTATATTCTAAAAACTAGTGGATGCCAGTAAGAAAATATCTTGATTACATGTCACACTTTTCCTAATCAAACTAAGACAGCTCTGCAAGCTGAATTTTGACAGCTTTTTGCCAGTTGGGTGAAACAGTTCAAAATCTTCCACTAAAACTCCCCCATTCTCTTACAAGACAAAAGGAATTTCATCATCATGATTGAAAAATCAAACACCAAATGCCTAATACAGATCTCCTCACTGTTGCATAAATTCTGACTCATTTAATGATGTTTAGTTTGGGTGGTTGTTTCTGTACTGCACTGTACAGTTCTACTGAATAAATTTCAGTGACTCTGAATGGCAAATACTATATGGATATTGGTAGTATTTTAGATGTTGTGCTGCAGAGTTTGCTTACAGAAGAATGTGTTGGATTATTCATCTGGAATGTAGGTGGACATGATGCAGGAAGAAACAGTACAGTAAAACAGAATTGAATGGAAATTTGTGCTGCTTAGCTTTGTCCCAAGACAAAAGAGGTCCCTCCCACATGTTATTTTATATCCTTGCAAGCAAACAAATATAAATGTGTTCATATACTTAACAAAACTGAGCCATTTTAGATGGCTTTAATGCCAAGCACAATGTCTTCTGAGCCCTAATTGTCCAGATAAACGACATGTATCTGATGTTATATTCCTCTCTTGTGTGCAGTGAAATATTGCTGACTCTGAGTAAATGTATTTTAATCACTATGCATTCTTTCTCTCAGTTGATTGCAGAAGAAATTTGTATTCACATCAAGCAGTCCATTTCCTCCAGAATTAATTTCATTACTAGTAGTTTGGAGTGATTTTCAAGTCTTCAAGTGTTTGAAGGACATCCTTTCATGAAGAGCTGTGATAAGAGTGTGTGACATTTGTTCTTACAGTGTTATCACTAGATTTGTTGGATTTCAGTGTGCTTCAAATTGAGAGATTGATGTATAAAGCTGATCATAATCTACAGAGGTGCTATACAATGCTCTTTTTCTACCTAGTAAAACAGGACATATGTTTAAAGATAGAAGTTACCTCTTTCTTCAACATTTAACCAGCAAATGCCATGCTAATGATCACTGTCTGTGATAGTTTCTGTACCAAGTTTGTAGTAGCTTTTCCCTCCGGCAGTACAAGTAACTCTTAGATGCAAACCAAGATGGCATGATTTTGCTAGTACTCAAACTATTAGTGTGAAAGGATTACAGGGTAGGCACAACTGCAATACTGATTTTCCTCTGTCGTTACAGATGCTGTAACAGAGCATCTGCAGAAACAGAGATAGAAGACTTTGAAATACAGTGTTCCCCCTTTATGAAAGTGTCCCAGTTGAAATGATAGCTTGTAGAAATATATTTCACTCTTTAGAAGGCCTGTCCAGAGGGAAACAGAAGCTGCCCATTGTGTAGCTAATAATGTTTAGTTAGTTACTATATTCATCTCTTAAATTTCCATGCATCCACATAGGTGACAAAAGTAGTCCTGAATTTATTTTCTTTGTGCAAGAATGGATGCAGCTGCTTCTATGTCTGGTCCCAATTTGCCCTGCTTTTGAGTTATAAGGATATACCATTTTGTCCTTGTCATCATCTCCAAAACAGTGGTTGTATTTCCTATGTGATGGCTTTACACATGAAAAGTGCTAAGTGTTTATTTTAGTTGGTGTGAATTAGACGCTCCCATTTAATTTAAATGCTTCTTCCCAACTGCTCTTAACCGTCAGAAGCTCTTAAACTTGAAATCTGATGGTTGTTCTTTATTCTTTTTTTTTTCTTCAAAAAGCTGTAAGCAACATCAGTCCAACTATCTATTAATTTGATAACAACTAACTTTGGTAACAAGTAACAGACCCTAATTGAGAACACATTGCTTCTTCTCTGAACTGCCCTCTAGAAAAGCCTGCYCCCCTCCACTACCAAAGCAAGAGTGTGGGGAAAGTGACTGCCCTAGGCTAAAATTAGCCTCTGTGATTATTCCTTAAGTATCTAAGGAAACTCTAGTATTTTTTACAGATGTTGAACACCCAGTCATTTCCACTGACGTCAGGAGAAACTTCTATTTAGCACCTCTGAAGATCAGTCTGCGATTTTGGCACTCACAGAAAGGCTTAACCATCTAGCATTAAGTGATTCTTTTTAACTGTTTTGTGTTTAATCTTGGCACCAGCGTAGCTTTTCAGAGCTTCAAGACTTAAGGCATTGCACTTTTGCATATGAGGCTAGAAGAAAATTGGCAACCAGTTGCATTAAATGCAAATAAAAAATTGCATAAATGATTGCGTGGTGCTGGGTTATTATTTCAGCTAGAGGGCTTTCTTTAGGCTATGGAAAACCTATATGGCCCAATTTAATCTCCAGTTGTAGTTCCACCATGCATTTTCTTTGGTGGAGGAGCTGGCTTACAACATTTTGTCCATCCTTGACTCAGCTCCTGGCCATAGAAGTCYAGTCCCCTTCATTTGCTGGCACAACTTTCTTCTACTGTACACCAGAACATTGAAATAATTTGGACTGAAAAACAAACAAACTGTTCCTACTACTTTTTTAATCCTAAGTCATTTCAGTAATGTAGTTTGCAGTGCAGCCCCACAAGCAATTATATCTGTATATGTATGTATTATGTATAATGCACGTATTATCCATCTGCCATTAATATTTGAAGTCAGAAAAACCCACCATACCTGAGGCTGAAGTCTGTTTGCTTTCTTTTTGCTTGTGGCGTCCATTTCCCTGATACAGCACAGGTATTCTGTTAAGAATAGATATGCTATAAACAAAGAACTGTATGTTTAATTGACAAAGAGGTTTGCTTATCACAAGTATGGTACTCTTTAAAACACAGATGTTTATGCTTTCAGCTGTTACAGCCATCTTTGCTTATTATTTCCCCAACTATTTTTAGCTAAGGACGTAAGAACAAGTTAGTTAAATTTTATATGCATATATAATCAAGCTATCCATGGACTGTGAGTAATGCTTTGCTTTTTATTCTGTTTGTAAGAAAAGCTCAGTAATTCAGGAAACTACATCTCTCTAAAAATTATTTAGGAATTATTCCAGGTTTGTGGAATTTTTCTTAAAGTCCTTTGGCTTATAGGATATTTTAAATGCTTTAGAAAATGTTATTCTGTATCTAATTCCTCATAAAAACATTACAGAGCTTAAAAAAATCAACCCAATACGTATAAGCAGCAACTTTAACAGCAGAAGTTAACAAATTTTTTAAAGGCAGATGCTTAAAACAAGCATGAAATCAAAATTAAAAAATGTTCCTTCTTAATAATCAGTTATCATAATCAGTAAAGAAGTTAACTTGGACAGATTAATACTGAGAAGTATTGTGTTCAGTAACTCGGCATATATACCAGAGAGGAGCTTGGCATTACATAATTGTGAATTAATGCACAAGGTTTTCCTTTCTCTGTAAGAATCTCAACTGAAACCTTAGTTCAGGTCACAGGTGAAACTAGTTTTGGTAAGCTTCAAGTCTACTACACAACAGAGTACATAGACATTAACTTACTGTGTAAGTATCTCAGTGTCTGACAATGAACGTATTTTTTTCCCATCATTTGTTGGTGTCAGAGTCTTAAAACTAAAAGAGGTGTATGCTGAAGTATGTGCCATTGAAAATGCTTTCAGGATCTTTTTTAACTTTATCGGGTGGAAGACATGCTTTTCTGCTTATGAAAGTGTTTTAAAGAATGTTGATAAATTGGGTAGGGACATACTTTTATCCCACTCTGACTGACTGTTTTAACTAATTTATAATGGATTTAATTACTCACCTGGCAATGCAGTATATAATTGGTGGATAAAGACAGCAAGGTGAAGAAAATGAACAGAGAAAGCATGGGAAAGACATTTGGAAATCCAGTCAACTAAATCCTGGATTAGCCTACTTTAATCCTTCTATTTCCAGAGGGCATACCTTTAGTTTATTCYGTACTATAATATGTGAATATTTCTTTCATGACATCCTAAACAGCATTTAATCATTTATATATGTATCTTCTGAAAAAAAAAAAATTAGCCAGCACTTTCCATAGTAGTTCAGGAACTCTTAGGAAACCAAAAGAGGACTGTAGGACACAGCTGGTGGAAGAAGGACCTGAGACTGGGAAGGAGAATAGGAAATAAAGTCTCCCGATAGGAAGGTTTATTTGGCACTGATGGGGCAATGGTAATGCGGGTTCATTGTTTAAAATACTTGCGAGAAAGCATCAAACAGTCTAAAGGACTTACCACCTTCACATTATAAAGCACACAGGCTGATTTGCCTCTGCAGAACCACCACTATATTCAAGACCCTTTTTGGATTACCTACACTTAATTTTTAACTCTCCACAGGGAGAGGCAAATATAACAGAGGTTCTGCTTTTATTCCCTAATAGTGAAAGAGAGTTGTACAACTGGGAAAGAATATAGAGGGAGAGAGAAAATAGAAGAATGGCTAGCCTCAAATTTTTTATCATTACTGAACTGTTCCCTCCAATCCTGGTAGCATTTTRCTGTGAATTCCTTTTCTCAAGATGCCTTCAGTTCGTTGATAATCTTGTGAGGTGGAAATGCTGAGCACAGAAGGATGTGCTTCAGAATTAACTCTTTCTGAGCCATGTAGAGATGAGTGGATTTCTTTTTGCCCTATAACAGTTCAACTTTTATTTGGATATTTTGGTCCCATGGCATACTAAATACTTTTCTCTATCTTCCTGTTTCTTAGTTTTTCAGTAGTTAACAACCCTAACAACTTCATGCTCTGCAAGCTCTTTGCTTAGGTCCCTTGTGTCCTACCTAATTGGGAGGGGATATCTTTAGGACAGTGTTTTATGAGTTATAAATATATATCTCTTACATAAATATAAAGCTGCAATCTTTATTGCATAGGTGATAAGGAGTCCGTTAAAATTCTTATAAAAATTGGTACATTTCTTTGCTGCACTCAACTTTGTGCAGTGTAGTGACAGATCTGTTTTAATGCTCTCTCCCAACTGGGAGTGAACTAACTTCTTTGTAGGTATGGGTTGTAAAGAGGTTTGTGTTGTAAAGTACTTTGTGATGAGGAAGACTGTGTAATATATTTTTTTCTATAGCTGTACTACTTTAAGTTGCAATGTCAGAATGACTTGCTTTTATAGTGTAAACTCAAGCTCTGCAAAGTGCAGTATATTGGAACAGATAATATCTGGTTAGTAAGCTATAAAGTTAGTTCACCCTAGTAAATATTGTTTTGCCATGCAAATACCTGACATAGTCCTCAGAGATTCAGTCTGGATGTGGAACACTCTCTAGTCATGCTGTGTGGGAATACTGTGTCTCTGTCAAGCAGGCACAGGTCCTTGTGGGCGATGCTTCTGTGTTTCTGCACATTTCAATAAGAGCCATTTTGAATGGCAAAATTTGACATTGTATTGTGTGTAAAAAATAGTGTGATCTGTTAAATGTTAAATTATTAAATGCTAGAACAATATGATCTACTGAAAGAGATCAGCTTGTTCACAAACTTTTGCTACGAGGGAAATACAAAATCATTTTAGCCAATGGCCAGAAATAGATTATTCAAAACTCTGCACTTGTATTGTTCCATTAGTCCCTTTGTTGTTTTTGTTTTGTTTTTAAAGCTTTACTTCCATTTAGCAACTGTGGTTCTGAATGTGCTTGATTCACAGCCACTTTTTTCACCAGTGTTTATTTTTGAGCCTTGTGAAGTAGAAGCTCATTCACTTGCTTCAGCATTTTAGATTTGCAAAACTTCCATGTGAACACCCAAAGCTATCCCACCATCAGTCAGTTTTGGAGATCAGCAGAGCCCTCCTAATTCTGTGTTTGGAACTCTCAATCTTTGTGGCACATTTAAATCTCAGCTCTGCTGTGGGGTAAGGATTTTGGACAGAGGCGTAAAGAGGTTTGACTACTTGAAAAAAGTTATACAAAAAGCTGTGGCAGGGCAAGGACTCAAGTGCTGAAGCCTTCAAAGTTTTTACTCACTGGTTGCCTTTTCACTCTCATTAGAGAAAGCAATTGAATATGGGGGCTAGTATAACTGGGAGATTTGTTAGTAATCTGAGAACTTCATGTTTACTTCACAGATTATACCATTTATTTAACATTTTGTAACTACATTCTTTCATTCATGGTATGGTAACTTTCATTCTTTCTTTTACCTTGAGCTTTTTAATGCACTAAAGAGTGGTAAGTAATCAAAAAAATTTTAAGGTATTAATGCTTTTGTGACAAGGGTCACGAGGAGATACTAAGATATATTAACATCCTTGTTGCTTTACATAGAAGACAAGCAGTATACAGTCACTGGAAATATAGTGTATAACTGTAAATTATGTGATGCATATTCTTTTTAAAGTAGAAGGGGAGATAGAGAGGTAAGATTATTGCAAACAGCAAGGGATTTCTCCCCATTATACTCCATCTAGCTAGAATTGATTATACAGAGCTCTTATAGGACAACATGACATTGCTCTTTGGACAGAGGCTTCTCAAAGAGGATATTGCCTAGATGCTGTTTGTGATCAGCTTTGTTCAAAGATCTGTGCATCTAGTGAAAATAAACAAACTATGCTGCAAAAGTAGTCTATCACATCCAAGAGAAAGCTAACTTACAAAATCTTGCCCTTTGTCACCCCTTTGCAGGGTGGTGACAATATTAATTAAAAGCATTTCAGTATTGCTAAGCCTTCCAAGTGGAATATTCTAATAGCTCCTTCACCCCAACTCATGATGAAAGATAACCTTGTACTGAGGAGGGACTTTTAATTTATAGGTTGAGATTGGATGGCTGGGGGGAACCTTTCACTTCTAGGTCAATGTTTTGAATCCAGGCCAGGTGAATAAGTGACAAGGTTGCTAACACATGCAGGCTGTTTGGTAGTGTCTGTGAGATGAGTTGTAGTCTCAGTTTAGCTCTTGGAGGAACAGGTGTCCATATCACTTAAACTGCCAGAAATGGCAGCTTCATTGGAGATGCCCAAAACTGGCCTTAGTAGTGAGGGTTTGGGGCAGAGACTTTTCATTCTAGGGTAAAAGCTAAAGCAATTCCCTGTATGTAAAGATGATTTCTCAAATTACATCTGTGGGGTTACTCACAGCCATTGCTATTCTTAGAGTTTCCTAAACAGAAGAGCTCTTTCTCCATACTTACATGGGTGGCACATTTCATAATTCATTATGATTTTAAGGACTAGGAGGGAAAGATAACTAGCATGCAGCTAGATTTACAGTGGTAGGTAACTGGCTTATGCTAAACAGCTAGCTTTGTTTGTTTAAATGTAAAATTAACTTTGGATGACTGAGAACAGATGCTAAAGATGTTGGTAATTATTATGTGTTGTTTCTGTCTGTTTGTGGTAGGTTCTGATTTTGATTAATTTTACACTTCTTCATTTACAGCACTTTTATAGCTTTGTCAGCCTTCTAAATTTTTCTTGCTACTATATCTTTATTGGGCTTTTTTCAGGGTAGTGTCTGAGCACCTGAAAAGCAACAGTGAATTTTTTCTCACAATAGTGCTGTGGGATATGAAGGGTTTATTATTCTCATTATCCTTGAATACAGAAGTGGGACACTTAAAAGTACTCAGCTATGGCTAACATCTGCTCACATTGATGTTAAATGGCTTCTCATCGCAGATGAAGAATCATGGATCATAAAATGCTCAGCATTTAGGTCAATAAAAGCATTTTTTAAATTCCTGTCTTAAATGACTTAACAAAGTCTGGCAAAATTGGGACAAAAACATGAATATCAAGATTTCTGCTCCTGGATCATAACACAGATCTTGGGAAATGTAATGATTATTCTGGTACCCATATAACAGATCAGTGCTTCCACTTTCACTTTAATTTGCATCATATTTAACTTTCCCTGAATGTTCTGTCCACTGACTTTGAATCTTCTTTTTTTCCCCCTCTATCCTGATACATTTCATTGCCTTTGTTTCCTTACTTATTCTGTCTTCACCCTTTTATTTTATTTTTCTCCAATATCTCTGCCAAATCTTCCTCAATATTTCTTTTTCCTAAGGGAAATCAGAGGATCATATGAAAGTAGGAGAGAGAAGGAGGGATCAGCACACAAAAAATACCCTGAGAGAAACAATGTTTACAGCAATCTGTAGCATGTCAAGTGCTTGAATTCCTGAAAGGGGGTTATCCTCTGCTAAATGACTTCTTATTTTGTAGTCTTTGGATAACAAATATATGGTAAATTTTAGGGCCTCTCTACTACAGAATCTGGAAGGAAAATTAGTCTTCTTGCTTCTTCTCGCTTTTCAAGGCTGTGGTGTAGATGTCAATTAGGATGGGAGTCTTCCATGAACATCATGGAAAATATGACTGGAAGAATTCCCTGCTTTCAGGCAGAATCAGATATGTTCCTGCTATTCTTGACACATTTATCCAACATTTTCTTGACTATCTCCAAGAATAAGGACTCCACGTTTCCCCAGCCAATGTCTTCCAATGTTTCACTACTTCTAGAGTTAAAAGGTAATCTAAACCTTCCTTACTTATTTCCACTCATGAGTCCTTGTTTTGTCTTCAGGGAACACAGAGAACTGTTTTATTCTCTTCTTCTCTATTGTGAACTCTTAAAAGGTTGAGACARCTATCAGTCTATTTTCAAACTTCTCATGATTAAATTACCCCAATGGTTCTACAGTTTTCATAGATTAAGTTTTCTAAAATTTGGTGGTTTTCATGGCTCTTTTGTGGATTCTCTCCAACTAGTCCATGTTCTTCTTGAATTTTGTGCCAAAAAGTGGGGACAATATTCCACCTAAAACCTTTCCAGCACTGAGTAGAATGGAAGAAATACTTCAGATGTCTAGAGACAGTTCTCCTGTTCATGCATTACAGTATGGTGTTTGCCTTTATAACAGCATGACACTTTTGAATCAGGTTCAGTTGTGATCCACTGTCATTCCCAAATCATTTTCTTCAGTGCTGCTACCCTGCCAGTAGTTCTCCATCCTGTGTTCTTTGCAGTTACTTGTTACTGGAGAAGGGCAGAACCTCACATTTCTCCTTGCTAATCTGCATACAGCTTTCTTCACCATTTCACTGATTTGTCAAAATTAGTTTGAATTGTACTCCTGTCATTTAACACATTCACAGACTCATTATTTTGCTGTCATGTTCAAATGTTATAAGTGTACACTCTATTCTGCCATCTAAATGAGTAACTAAAGTACTGAATGGCTCAGGACAAATTCCAGTAGAACACTTAAAAAGCCCTTCTGCTTAATGGTGAACAGGTTTTGTATTTAGTTTTCTTCCCAGATAGACTATTGTTATTGCTACTAGCTGAACTACGTGACATAAAAGATGTTTGGCTTCTTGAGAGTCCTGGTGGGACCCTCAAAATATTCTAATTAGTGTGACTAGACAGAATCACTGGAGTTTAGGTAGGCAAAACCATGAGGGGAGGACATGGATGTACCTAAGTGCAGATTTAGAAAGGTAGCACAATGTAAGTTTTGTGCTTGCTTGTCCTTGGAAGTTTAATTTTTTAATTACAATATTGAATTCTGCAACAGTTGATGTTAATTTTCTAGTGATATTTCCCACTCCTCCTGTGTGAGTAAAATCTTCCAAACCTTTTATCATCTGTAAGACTGTGCTTTCTATTTCTTACGAAATTTACTACATGTCCTTGCTCTGGTTTGCTTAGTTATAGGAATGTGCTAAAAATATTCAGAATTAAAAAGAACACACCAAAAGTAGACGGTAGTTTTTTTCTGATAGTTCATATTTTTCCATTTCCTTCAATTTAAGGAATCACACTTTCTCTAAAATAACAAAATAGGTTTCATTTATATTGTAAAGATAAGGAGTAAAGATATCTTGCAGTTTTCATAATGGAAGGTAAAACCATGCCCCTGCTTTGCCAAAGTTTCTTATTACAATCTTGCCTCTTTTACTTCTGTATTATTTTTCTGAGCTGAGTTCTCTTATTTGAGTGGATTCCTGGAATTATAAAAATGAAAAATAGGTTTAGACCATAATTA
The DNA here is from genome assembly GCF_003343035.1 of Apteryx rowi. Taxonomy (NCBI): domain Eukaryota; kingdom Metazoa; phylum Chordata; class Aves; order Apterygiformes; family Apterygidae; genus Apteryx; species Apteryx rowi. The sequence goes on from NW_020450938.1 coordinate 2,500,144, forward strand.
CCCTATAGATCCTGAACACTTTATCTTCAGATAGGATTTTAAACATTGCATATGTTCTTATTTTTTTAAATGTTAATGTTTCTGATAAAAAATACATTTAAAATAGGCAGAAAGTATTTAAAGCTGATGAAAATAGATGACTGGACAAGCCTGTGGCACTGCATGCATTTTGAGAAGTCACACATTTGGATGATGTATGTACCTGCTGCTGTAAAACTGCTTTCATAAGTGGATGTGTCATCAGCAGTAATGTAAAAGTAAGGAGCTTCCTCCAGGAAACAGGGCAGTTGTAGCATTATACCCATGGCCCGTTAAAGTCCTGATTTCTCTGAAGACTCACCTGAATTTTCACACTTAAGACTGATACTTCTATCCCACACGTGAAGGTGCGCTTGTGTGTCTGAAAGCTTCTCTGTCTTTTCCAGCTATCTCAGGTGATGTAACAAAAAATAGTATTTACCTGTTCCTAAATACTTTGCTATATTTTAACAGTTTTACCCCTTCCAAAGGCCTTGGAAAACCTGTCATCTTCCTTCCTTCCTGTTCTTCCCTTAAGATAAAAAATGATGAGAACAGTGCATGCAATGACCCATACTGAATTTCCCTTAAAACTTGCTGCCTTCTGAGTTTTCTTCTGTTTTATACCAACATGACAACATAACCTTTGTCTGTCTCCTCTGAAAGAAAGAACTAACATCACTTTGTAACAAAATGCTCAGTAATCTTCTTGACATTTGTCAGTGTTCAGCCTAGCAAAGTTATTTTTGAAGGGATATTTACATACTTTGGTTTTTTGGGGGGCAATAATCAGCACTGTAAAATGGACATGCAATCATACAGTTCTGAGAGGGGGTTGCATGTTTTGAAGGAAACCCTAGCCTCACACAGGATTAAGCCAACTGCTTTGTAAGGACTGAGATCTTCCCAGGCTGTTCCATACGAGCAGAACACAGAAGAATGCTTGTGAGACGTGTTACGTCCTGTGTGATGAAAGTATCCCTTTGACTATGTCTCCTAAAAATGATAAAATTAAGGAACGGGGGAAAAGTTCCCTTGGTTATTAATCTACTGGTAGTGGAAAATACATTAGGGTATCATCTTTGATATCACCTCTTCAGCATGATAGATGGATGTGCTGGAGCAGAAGGGACTTTCCCCAACTTTGGATTTGGGGACCTTGTGATAGATTTTCCACTAACTTTCTTTGTGAGATGGTTCCATATGATCCTTGCTGTTGTTCCAAGGAATTTGGCTTTGACAAGCCATGTGTGGTTTGGGGGTTTCCTTCCGATGGCCTTTTGGAATCTGCTAAACATTTCTCCCACCTCAGCCTTCGTGGCATCCTTTGCCATGCTTTCACTGTGCTTCAGTTGAATTGTTGCTGTGCTCTGGTCTGTTTAGCTTTAAAATTCTGCTCTGCCTTTTGAAGTGTTTTAGCATGAGTAAGTTGTGCTGGTGAACCATCTTTCCTGTTACAGTTACTCTAGTTATTTTATTAGCATTTACCAAGTGCATGTAGGCTTCTTCTGCACAGAAAAAAAGAGTAAGGGACAGTTAATAATGATTCAAACAGGTAAATAAGATGTAATATTTTATTTATTTTCCATTCATACAAATATACTCATGCATGAAATATACTAAAAGTACAGCTGTTCTAGATGTTCTAAAAACATCTGCAAGATGCCATGTTAACTCATTAGTTCACATAACGTTAATTTGTAAATGCTGTCCAATTTTCTGCTTCTTTGCACCTTCATGCTTCCTCTTCTGGGAGCAGAATTTTAAAGAAGACAAGGGCTAATGCTGACCGTATCCCAAGCCCAGAGAAAGGCTCTGATCCTGAAGTCACTAGAATGATGTATGGACACAGGAGCTAGGTGATCATGTTGCAGGATCACAACTTACATTTTTAAATATGGATAACAGACAGAGACTGGCAATTCTTCAAAGGGAGACATCAGTCTTCTCTAGAGGGAATGTTCTGGCAGAGCTTTCTGTAATGCTCTTCCCATGTGCTCAGAACACAGTAATGTCCTGTGTAACTACAGAGTGAATCACTGCATCCCATTTAGGCTGGAAGTAATGAAGACGCTCAACTAGCACAAATGGAGGGGAAAAATACTTTGGGAGAAGTGCTATAAAGCAGAGAGTTTTAAGAAATGGCCCCTTCAGACTGAGAAAATTAGGGATAATACATATACATGTGCATATTAACAAATGGTTACCAGATTGGGCCCTGTTGATTATTTATATTTGAAGTTAATTTTCTTTAGGTGTGTTCTCCTGCTCTGGGTATTAGAATTTAAGGYCTAGAATAAGTTGTGCTTCTGGTTTACTAAACAGATACAGGAAGTATTATGTTTCCCCTTAGAGCAGTATTTTTCATAGTTTCATAGGCTGCCATTGAATTTTRTCTCTTTTATGGAAATGTTACAGAAGGGACTAGAAACACCAAAAGAAATGACTCATGCAGGCCAGTAGCCTGCACTGGAGGGAGGTAGACAAGCAGGCACATGCATTTTAAAGCCAATTTGTAAATATTGTGGCGGACAGAAATTGTTTTGAGTTGGAAGGAGTCAAAAGCAGTGTTAACCTTTGTTATGAGATACACGTACTAAAACAGGACATGGCTCTCCAACCTTTTATGGGGCCTGATCCACTTCTCGATTTCAGGTTTGAGTACAAGTGAATAAATGATCCTGAGCTTGCAGAGGGTATCCCCTGTGCATGTCCCCATGCAAGCTGTGCTGTTATTTTGGTGATGTGCGTTTTAAGCTCACTGTCAGTGGCAAACTATAAATTTACCCTGTGTCTTTCGCAGATGTATCAAATTGTCTTGTGACCCATTGGTGAGTAACAGTATTGGAGAGGGTGGTAGCTGATGCTTTCTCAGTTCACTTTATCCCTATTGTCACGTGCTCATGTGAAGCTTGTTATTATAGCATCCTTCTTGTTTTATTGCTTCGAGGCAATTGCTTTGAGGTATCAAAAGTAAGTTATCATTACACCCACATACAAAGCATGTGTGGGCTTTCTCAGGAGTGTGGTACTGTTCAGCTCTCAGAAACATCACTTCTTCCATCAAAGCATGTCCTTCCTTATACATATATAAAAATATTTGCACTACACAGCAGACTTACCCTATTATTTTTTGGCATTAGCTGCACTTGTTTGATAGTTAGTGAGGGATATCTCCTTCTTCTTCCACCCCCTAGATTGCAATTCTTCTTGTCAAGTGTTTGTAAAAATAGACTGGCCTAAGTAGATGGCCTCATAAGTTTGTATCTTGGGGCACACACTTTCCCATCACAGGTCTGTGAATCCAAATTATGCAGACTATGATACTGGCAGTCTTCACAGTGAGGCTAAGGGGGCATAGAACATAAACTGCCCTTCTTTTTCTAGAGTCGGCTTTTCCAAAATAGAGCTATGACAGTAGTAAGCAATTAATAGTGCATTAAGAATAAATTTACCTAGGGGACTGCTAACACTTAGGCTTCCTGCCTGCATCCCCTTCTCTGTGGTCTCTTATCTAAGAATGTCAGCAAACATTTTTTTTTGTAGTAATAGCTTTAGAAAGGAGAATTTTATTTCTTTTGTAGAGTCTACCTCTGGTAAATAAATTCTAAAAAGAAAAGTCTAGCTTTTTAGGCACATATTTGTATCCCTCCTGGTATTCAGCTCTGTGCCTTCAGTCCTGCCTTATTTTTCCGGGCAATCTGATATGCCTGTACAGTTCAGCAGAAAAAGGAATTTGCTTTGTCTAAGTCATTTAATAGCTTTTAAATCCCAATGGATTATAAATTTGCAGGGAACTATTTGCTGATTGTATCTTGATCTCCAGGACTTAAGCATGCTTTGAATTGTTTCTTAATAACTATTAATAGTACTGTTAGTAAAGGCCAGTGACAGTTTAGACCCTAAACAAATGGTATCACAATAAGAATGGAAGGATGGGAGATGTAAAATGTGGATTGTGCAAAGTATTAAAATTTACAAGTGAAGTTTTGCAGTAGCTTTAATACAATGACTTACTGATTACATCACTGCACCAGGTAATAAATACTTTCTTAAGCAGCATCTCTATAACCATGAGAGGTTTAGTCCTAGGAAAAAATGCCAGCTTGGAAGGTACTGGGTTGTGAAATCATATGCAGAGAGTCTTCTAGACAGTTATGCTTTCCATGAGGCACAAGACAGCTGTGGTAAATGGATAGCGGTATTTCATGAACAGAGGGAGTGCCCTGGTAAAACAGATAGCTCTGAGAAACTGTAGTTTAGATAGATGATCCAGATCTTTTATCTTAGATACAGAAGATAAATCTTGACTATCTAGATGTAGATAGTGAAAATTCAGAATCCATGCATAGTACAGTGCTGTCGCGAAAGGAGTGATGCGCTTCACTCTTAAGAGGGAAGCAGCACAACGTTTATTGCAGTGAGACAGGGAGGTCAGGTTGAGGGGGAGAGAGCACATCAGTGGGGGGGGAAAGGAGCACACCGTCACAAGCGCTTCAGCAGAATTTAATTTATCTCATGAACGGAGGCTTTGTCAGTAACTCCAAGTTTTTCATTGAAAATGATACAGTTCTAGTGACAAGCCCCTATACAGCTGGAAAGAACTGTAAATAATCTACAGATTTAAAAAGGCAGCCCATCAAACAAACTATTTATTGAGAACAGTTTGACTCAGCAGTAGTAGCATCTTTTCGTTGCTTCTATCATAGCAAGATTGGCTACTTAGTTTCTTTATCAAATGAAAAGAGGTGTACAGATCAGAACAGAAGAGGCATTACTGAGTGATTAGGAGACAGTACTGAGTGCTGGAACATTGAGCATATGTTTCTAGTTTTGCCACCAAGATTCAGTGAGCTTCTGTGCCTCAGTTTGTCCGTCAGCAAATTCTTTGCCATAAAAATGTCCATCTCTGAGAGGAAATATTTAAATTGTTTGCAAACTGTTTGGGATCTTTGGATAAAACTATATCCTTTATCTATCAGTATGGCATCCAGTAAATTAAATGTGCTGTTGTAGAGGCAAAGTAGAGGACCATGGTGAGATTAGAGGTAGACAAGATTTTATTTTGCTTTTATGGTATTATATATATGTACGTATGAGCTAGGAAGTGCACGATTCCACTTCTCCTTAAGAAGTTAAGTGAGAAGTAGCTTTTTTCACACTAGGGAATCAGATTTATATTTTATGACCTTTAGACTGGTGGGATCATTGGCATTAAGCCCTTAATGAAATGAAAAATGGGAAAAAATCATTTACTTGAGTGGTACAAAGTGAAAGTGACCACCATAAATGCCTAAAAGAAGACATGGAAATGGCTGATGTTTTCTTCCAAATTACCCTTTGAGTTTACCCTTTGAGGAACAATTCTACAAACTGCAGTAGCATCTGCAGATAGGCATACACCCATCACTTAAGCAATTTTTGAAAGGCTCATTCATTTACTAGTTCAGCTTTCTAATATTTACTGCCAAATTGCCATGTAAAGTTCATGTGAATTTACCCCTGAGTGCTTTCAGCTATTTTTTCTATATTATCATAATATTGCTTCTTCAAATGATGCTTGTCATCTTTTCCAGTATTTGCAAATAACTTAATATGGTGTTAAGCCTATTAGATATATATCACTAGAACAGGATACTGCTGGAGGCAAATTAGTCTTATAAACTAGATCCTAACCGTATAATGATCCAAACCAAATACCAAATACCAACCTAAGTCTCCACTGCATCATGTCCAGCCCTGACGGGAGAGGTGCCTGATATGCCTACTGTGATGCCTAGCACAACCTAGTTTCAGGACTGCCAGGAGCTCAGTAAAGCAAGTTTCCCTGAAATGAAGTATGCTTTTCCTTTGTGACTGACTCTCCTTTTCAAGCTAACTTGGCCCTTTATTTAAATAGAGGTATTTGCAGACATGCTTCATCTGCAGCTTGACTTATCTCCATCTACACACAGAACAATTTTCTCATGCCTCTGTCAGCAATCTGTCCTCTGCAGGTCAACATGACCCCGGCCCAGAACCACTTCCAATGCTGTTTTCCCTCTCTCCTCCTTTCTCTGAGTATCTAGAATTAGGGATTTCACTGCACAGTTCCTGAAAATTCACAGGGCTTCTTGCTTCTTCCTTTCAGTCAGAGAGGAGAAGTAGACAGAACTGGAAAAGAGAGCTCAAAGATAACTTACCACAGAAGAAAAGCTTGAAGGAAGCAAGGTTTATCCAGCTCAGGAAGAGGAATTTTTTCCTGCTGTCTACTTTCCAGGAGCAGAGGGAGGACTTCTTTTAACTTTTAGCTTCTGAAAAATCCACTAATTCTCCTGCACCAACCATGAGTATGAGGGGGTATTTGAGAATTGCACTCTGCAGCAACCCGTATCTTATGACTGGCAATATCCCTAGTATATTCGGTACCCTCTGTCATGCACCTGTAAAAATTCAGTGCCTCACCAAGGGACCAGATATTTCCCATCACAAGGTGGGGAGACCTGCATTTTTGTCACATGCTGGGTGCCCAACAGATCCTGTAAATGGAATAAAGGTGAGAGTCCTGAAGAAAGATATTTGCAGAGATCAAGCTGCAGGTTGCCAGAACAAATCACGTGTCCTGCAGGCTGGTCCTTGGACACTGTGGGAGCTCGGAGGAAAGAGCCCAGCAAGCTGCAAGAATTCTTTACATAAATTGAATCAAAGTTAACAACAGTCAGAATGCAATTCTCTAACGGAAGCTTGCATTTTTAAGAATAAACCATTTTTGAAAATTCGAGCCATATCTTACTAAAGCAAAGAGACTATCCAATATTTACATGATTTAGTTCCAAGGAGAAGTTTTTGCCTTCATTTACTGGCCTTTCCTATTCTGTTTCTGAGATACCAGAAATTAAATATTCTAAGAAACCAAGAAAGAAAAAAGAGGGCCAAAGGAAATTTCTTACTGAAAAAGGGGATTTAGGGTATATTTTGGTTTTGAAACTATTTACACGTATGGTTTAAAAAACTATTGCACATTTGAAATAGCGAAAGAAGGGAAATACCAAATTTCTGACAATCTTAGGTAGCTGAAGTCTAACTTACTAAGATGTATGGCCTTGTTATATACCTAGAATTAAATATCTGGTAAAATACCTGTTAAATACAAACTTACTTTATATATCCTCACAGTAATTGAAGAGCAAGAAGAATTTTTCAGAAGGTTGAGAAGTAGGGGATATTTGAAAACAGATTAATATTAACTAATAAATTTTTTTAGTAATCCCTGTTTTAATTTCATTCACACAAAGGTAATGTAATGTGTATATGACCTCTGTAGATCAAAATGGAGTTAGTTCTGCTTTTCATCTTTGCAATTAAAAGCATGCAGACTTAGTGATTCTCCACAGAGAGAAAAATGCTCGTTGCTTTTGTAACCATTTTTACCCTGAAAACCTAATTATCTGCATTTGTGTGTTTCACAAAGTTGTGGTAGTTTTCTGAAAATTGTATAATACAATTTAAAAATAAAATCCTTGATAAAGCAGACCAAATTAAAATAGAGCTGCTATGCAGAGTCTGCGTGTGAAATCTCTATGCTTGAATTACTGTAAACTTTCTAAAATCCATTCTGATTGTCCCTGTTTTTAAAAGGCTTTCTCTTTTTCACTGTAGTTGGAAGTAGGAGCAGATGCAATTTTGCCGGTATCCTTGCTCTATAAACTCTCTCTTCTTCTGTAACTTCATCCTGAAGAAGTGTTCTCAAGCAAGATACTGCTTATGAGAAATGTATGTTACCTATCCCCGACATGGATAATCTATATATGGACAGTTTATCATGGCTGCCAGTTCAGGTGGCTGATGTTTCTGTTTCAGCACTTGCTATCAGCCTGCATTTTGCTGTCACATAGCTTCCTTTATACTATATCAGTCTTTCTTTTCAGGGAGTATGTGTAAAGGATAAGTCCCAACAACTGATTGTGTGCTCAAAAATGTTAAATGTAGTAATGACTATTAGACAAATTCTGTCTCCATGTGTTGATCTTTTGGGGGAAGCATTTGTGAGCAGAATCTAGCACAATATTGCCTCTAATCAAGTAATTCTTTGGATTTTCATGAACATCAGGGATAGGAATTTTGAACTCACCTATGTGAGTATAAAATGAATGGGAGTTGGATATCCAAGTCTCCTTGGCAGCTCTGACAATCTGAGATACAGTGTTTATTCAGATGGCTTAGCATTTTTGTTTTGGAAAATGCCATGTTGACAAGTGTGTGGGTTTTTTTTTGTCGTTGTTGTTATTATAGACATTTACAGCCTGGTGTAATTCCCATCTCAGGAAAGCAGGCACACAGATTGAGAACATTGAGGAGGACTTCAGGAATGGCCTCAAACTGATGCTCCTCTTGGAAGTTATCTCAGGTTGGTTAAAGTAAAGTTTGCTATGTATTTACAGCATGCTAACTGAAACAGTCTTTTAAAGAACAAAAATTGTTAACAATTCAAAACAACACAAATCATAAGTAGGCTTAAAAGGGACAGATGAAACACGCTGGAAAGCAAAAGGGAGAAAAAAAAGCGATGCTTTTTCCTTACCTCCAAAGTCTTGTGTTTCATGGTTCTGTGCTTCCCTGTGAGAGTTCCTAGTGTCCRGGGATGGGATAGGAGCTCAGCAGTCTGAACTTTTGGCTTTTGTGATATCACAGGTTGGGCAGACCAGAAACCCAGAAAACCTGGTCCTAGCCCCTAACAATTAAAAAGCCTCTATACTTAGGTTACAGATTCATTTTATTTCAGTTTTACTATAAAAGTTTCATTTTTCTTTTAATGACCTTACTTGATGCACCAACACTTTCATAAGTGAGTGCCTGAAGTAAAATTCCTAGATAAATATGTAGTCACAAGTAAATGGTCTCATTTTTCAGGAGGGTGGAACATCAAAGAACTCCTTTTGGCAAGTCATGTAAACTCGCTATGTCACCCATTTCTTCTGCTATTCAAAGGGGCAGTCCCCAGGAGACACTTAAAATGGCCCTCTGCATGGGAAGTAGTAACACAAGTTACAGACACACAGTAAAGGTGAAAAAGGGAAAGAGGATTTTAAGGACATGTTTTTATGGAAAAGGCAGTTTTACATTTCTGCTGGAGGTTTCACTGGAGGCAGAAATATTTCAAATGACCATTATTCATGAAATGAAGAAATCATTCTTCTTGATGGTCATTTGAGAAGATAAATTCATCCAAACATAGAAGCCCATGGCAACATTACTCTGAAATTAGCTGGTCTGCTATACTGGTTAAGGTTGAGGTGAGTCCAGAGGGTGTACAAATGCCCACAGCCAGTGGTATTTGGCCTCACCTRGCTCCTACCCAGCCTCTTTCCAGCATGTTTCCCAGCACAGCTTTCTTCCTCACTCTTATGTACTATTTCTGCTCATTGTTAAAAGTCATTGATCTTGGTCAGATTGGGAAGGATGCTTATCTGGTGGATAGAATCCAGCCTCTCTTTGCAGTCAGGCAGGTAAGGGTGATGGCTTCTGAGAACACCCTGCCTTCTTAACATTAGCTACTCTAAAGCAGACAGTAGTAGTGAACCAGAAGTTTGTAAGCAGAAAGTAGTCACATATCCTCCAGGTGTTTAGGGCAAACGTAAAAATTTTATTCTGGTTTTACTGTTTTATCAGAAAGATCTAAGTCAGATGCTTCTGCATTTGAATTTACTCTTTGGAGTTTTGTTCAAAGGCATTTGACATTCTTTCAGAAAAATACCTGCTAAAATAACTGCTAACTTTTAGACAGGTTTCAGCACAGATGCACTCTGAGTTCTAATCACTTGGGTGTCTGTAGCCAGGTGCATGTAACAATAAATACCTTATATTTGTTATCCTGCAGGGGAAAGACTACCAAAACCAGACAGAGGAAAGATGCGCTTCCATAAAATTGCTAATGTCAACAAAGCTCTGGATTATATTGCCAGCAAAGGAGTGAAGCTTGTGTCAATTGGTGCAGAAGGTATGTTGCAGAACTTGACAATACACCTTAGATCCTAAGTATTCACATCTTAAAGAAGGCTGACAGAGACCACAGGCCAATTTGTGTTGGCTGTTCTCTATATATGGGTGGCTCAAATATCTCTTAATAGTGGTGGCTGTCTTATACCTTTGAAAGGAGGAGAGATGGAAATGTGTGGACACCTGGAGAGGGATAGGGGTATGGTTGGGCTGAGGGACACTCTAAGATTAGTTTCTCTCCAAGGTTAAATTGAATTGTCTGTAAGTGTCTCAGTGGGTTTTCACTCCATTTCCTCAGATAATGATTTCTTCAGCTGTACCCTTTTCCTATACATTATTAAAAATAAATAATTCATTTAGAGATCAGGTTGGGTGCTAAGGTGTGCTTTATCCAACCTGGGATCTTTTTTTTATCTTTAGGAGACATTATTCAGACAAGACAAAGGCTGACATCACTGCCAGGTGGCTGGGACCTACTCCCACTTTATTATGAAACTGGCTGTGCATGCAGCTGTGCTTCCAAAATTCAGCTGTAGAGTTAAGGCAGTGATCAAAAGAAATTGTGACAGCTGGCGAGAGACTGAACATATGAAGAAAGTGGGGTGGGATGTTATTTACTGAAGTTATTACTTTGTTGTTGTTGCGCTGTTGTTCAGTTAGTTAAATAAAAATATGCAGTTGTCTGGTTAAATGCTGATAGATATAAGCTCCCAGCAAAAGAAGGCAGGCCTCACTGCAAGTGAAGCTATGCCTCCCATGAGATTAAAATGATGGTTTAAAAAGGACAAAAGTCTGCCTAGAACTAGCTAGTCCATGAAGATAGTTGCACACTGCTTTGCATAATCATTACCATACAAGGGAGTGATGTGGCTGGTGTGATATCCAACTAATTTTGATTCCCCAACCTAAATGATTTGCCCACCATTTTCATGGCAGCCTCTAGCATGACCTTAGAGCAAAACTGTGGCTCTAACCTCTCTATCATAGTGAGAAGCATTAGCTATATTCTGCCCTCACATTGCTAGGCCTATTTAGATGGATTTATGGGCCTTCTCTTCCTTCCTTCTGATTTCCTCAGTCTTACATACATCTTTATTCTGGCTTCCAAACCTTGACCTCAGGGAGCTTACTGTGATTGTGACAAGAGCAGGAAGATTTCATTATGTGGGATGCAGGCATCTGTAGAAGTTATGGAAACATCTGTCAGTATCTGATGATTCCACGATGGTTTAACCTAGCCCAGTGGGTTCCTCAAGTGTGGTTTACCAGATATGATCAGTTTCTAGATCCAGACTCCCAAGAAATGGGTGTTTTATGGGCAGAGTGTCTGTTTGAGATCATGCTTACTTCATTTTAGACTGTACTGAATGGTCCATCTGTGTCCAAATTTCTCCTTTCTATCTTTAGGCACATAAACAGAGACATTTTGGGGGAATATATCACCACAGGGGAGAGACAGGGAATTCCCAAAGGCAGTTCAGATCTCAGAAGGACTCTGCTGTTTTTCAGCTGTGCCTGACTCTCTCTATTGGCTCAATGCCGAGAGTCGGGCATCTGGGTCCCTTGCTCAATTAAATGAGGTGCAGTGGAAGAATAAATAACTGTCCTAAATGTCTGCAGATAAAGGCTATTCTGAGAGCTACATGGTATCAAACAGACAGCAGAGGGCACTGAAGAGATGGTTTATGCATGGAACTGAAAATCATACCTAGAGGAGYTTGTTTAATAGCTGGCACAGAAATACTGACAGTACATAGCATGGAGCAAACAAATGGTAGTTTCTGTCCTGTCATGCTGGGACTCAGAAGCTTCCTGACAGAAAACAAGAGTATAGCAAAGGGAGTGGGATCTTGTGGACAGAGTGATTCCCCTCTGACCACAGTTTGCATAGCAGGCTAATGTTTTCACCCCTAGATTCTTCAAGTAAGGCTGGAGCATTTAAACTGAGATACATCAGCTCATATCTGCTGCAGAGAAGAGCAGACTTGTTTTCTGCCTTCCCGTCCCCTGCATTTTACCCTGCTTATTGTTTATTACTGCCAGGCTGTTCAGACAGGGGAGCAGCATGAGAACACTCAATACATCACCTGAAGGCAAAGCACTTGCTATAGCTCAGATCAGCCGTTAAAATTGTTTAAGCTAACCCTGCTGCTCTCCTTGGCAGTGACTGGTGTGTGCTTACATATTCTGTTATGATAGGTAATTCCCTCTGAGAGGGAGGCAGTGGCAAGCAGCTAGAGGCAAGGCAGTAACCTCTTCCAGCTGCTCAGCCAGTTGCTGTAAGGTGATGTCTGTCCATGCCCTAAGTATTTCTTCCTGTATTTAACAGCAGGCCTTAGTTAGTAAGCCAGGAGATCAAGGTGATGTTCTTGGCTGTGCTACAGGCTTTATTGCCTGTTTCTGGAACTCCAGATCTGTAAAATATGGGGATTAGAAGCAAAGCTTCATTCATTAGCATTTAAAACCCCTTTTAAATTCTTGGATGGAAGCACAGGAGCAAAATCAACTGTTGCTATCATAGCTTACACACAAAGAGGAACCTGTCATTATAAGACATTGCACTATCTCAAGTGTGGCTACTAACCTGCATTAGATTACATCCATGTGGGCAGGAGCAGAGAAATTTGTGTGCCTTCCACCCCTACTCTAAGCCAGCTCTGGCCCAGACACAGTTAGTGCCCTGGCTAGTTTACCCTCTCCCCTCTGCTAAACTTGTTATCTAAGGCACAGTGCTGTGCTGATGCAGCTATGCAGTATCACATATGACTGGATATGGTTTCACCTCTGGCATCAGTACCTGTTTAAGGAGTCCCTGGGCTTCCTCGTCCAGCATACTTGCTCCCACACTTCACAGAACAACCCTGTCATTTGGGCTGACAGCTATTTCTGTAGCTACCCTGGGAACTAGATCAGTAACTTGGTCTAGATTTAAAACACATGCCACATGTTTTTTCCTTTTGTTGCATTTTTTAAGCACTTTTGACTGGGCAGTCACTGCAGCATGAAGATGGGAATGAATGCCAGCAAGGAGGCAGGGCACAGGCTCCTTAAGCTTGTATTGTCATCAGAATCCTTAATCTTGAACTCAGTACCCCTGTGTGTGAGCCTGGAGTAGGTGGGCTCATCTGTACCCATCAGTTTTGTCATTCTCTGAGTTGCCTCGATGCTTGGGATACTTTTTAATTTCTAAAGCATGGAAATGTTGTATCTACATCTGCTAAGGATCATGTTTTATTATCTGACACTCTGAGTGGTGAAGAGTATACCTCCAAATACTTTGAATTTTCTGCCCATTTTAGGCATATAAGCTAGGACACGATTATTAGTAGCATTGCTAGGGTTTTTATTTAAAAAAACTTTAAAAAGCATTAAAACTTTTCACGGTTCTGTCCCCAGTACACAAACTAAATAACATAAGAACAATTTGTGTTCAAAAGGCAAAACAAATTGCTTTTTGTTCATATTTAAATGCAAATTTTTATTACAGTGGTAGCAATCAAAAGGGTATTTTGGAGCCTCAAAACGGAGATTAAACCATGATTCCTGTGGGCCTTAAGTACAAAGTTCAATTTAATATGTTTAAGAGGCCAGAGGTATTCTTCAAAGCCATCTCTAGTGTCCTGAGGCTGATTTGCTTGGACTGTCTGTGGAGTGGATGGAGAGAGATGATCACCTTGAATAGTGATTCTGAGTAGGAGCCCAGTTTAGCTATTCTGATCTGTCCTGTAGGAGAGCCTTTCTCTCCACTGGAGAAGGAAGAGTCAAGAAGCTAGAGCTAAAGCTGGAAAAATAGCCCTTCTGAGTCATTCACAGACCAGGAGATGCTGAAGTTTTCCCTAAATTAAAAAAAAAAAAAAAAAAAAAAGGTAATGACTGCATTTACAAGGTAATTGTATCCTGAATGAAATGAACTGAGATATGGAGAAGCACAAAAGATAAGTACCCTGTTAATATGAAACCCTTCTGTATTGCTTTTCTTGGGAGGGAGAGAAATAGCAAAGACCAAATGATCTGTGAATCTTCTATAGGAAGGTTAGATTTAAAAAGCACCTCAAACCCTAACATCAAAGCAGAATAGGAAACAAAAGCAGGACATTTGGGGCCTTGTCACGCTGCTCTGCTCAGCTTTTTCCCTAAGCAGTTTTTATTGTTTCCCCTTCCCTTCCCTTCCCTTACAGGTCAGCAAGACCTTTCTCCCCAGAAAGCAGTAGCTTTGCATATGTCAGGGTTTGAGCTAAGCTGAGGCATAGGATCTGTATTCCTCCCAGAACAAACAGGCAATGCAAAGAAAATAGTGAAAAAGTCTTCTATTGGCCTGTAGAAGAAAATGATTGGAATGAATCAGTATTTTTTTAAATCGCTGATACATTTAGCTGCTTTGTTTTCCTTGTGTTTAGATATTTTTCCTTGTCTTTCATACATGTCTTTTTGTATCTTATTTGAGCAATAGATAATGAGAAATTGAAGCTGGCAAATAGCTTGAAAATTTTCTGGGGGCACAACATAGAAAATTCTCTCTCTTGCTCTTTCACTCTGTTTGTGTACGTGTGGATATGTAAATCAAAATAACAATGTAGTGATTATGCAAATCTATGAATTGATTGCCTGACAATCAGCAATGCCCCCTGAGTATTTAAATTAATTTATTATAAATTTGAAGAAATTAAATATATATATATATAAAAATAAAATTTATTATAAATTTGAAGAAATTCTTGTGTGTATATATATATATATATACACACACACACACACATATCAGACATCCACAGCTACATGCCCTAATTGCTGTTTGGTCTTCTTTGGCTGAAAGAGTTCAGTTTTGAAATTTGAAGAGACTAGAGGTCTTTCAGAGGCAATATTTAGTGATAATGCATGGACAAGTGAGGAAGAAGGTAGGAAAAGTGAGGTAAGAATTCTAGGAAATTAATGTAGAACCCAAAGGGAATGTAGGAAAATAGCCATTCATAAATAAAAACTTGGATTATTATACTACCAAAATAAGTATAGACTAGTGATGGGTGATATATTGCATACAATGTTTGTTAATACCACAGGTTCAAATGACAGCTTGTATCACATACTACTACAATTTAGCATGCATTTGAAGTCCCAGAGCAGCAGCTGATCTACTCTGTAAAAGTTGCCCCTGGATTCAGGCAACTTTTAAGTAGCAGAGTGATTGTCTTTTCTGCTGGCACCTCTGCTGGCATTTGACACTGGATTGAGGCGAATCCTCCTGCTGCAGGTCCTCTTGCCCCTTCCACAGGAGAACACCAGTGGGCCGCCCAGGCAGCCACAGCTGCTGCAC
Organism: Apteryx rowi; assembly: GCF_003343035.1. Classification (NCBI taxonomy): domain Eukaryota; kingdom Metazoa; phylum Chordata; class Aves; order Apterygiformes; family Apterygidae; genus Apteryx; species Apteryx rowi. The sequence goes on from NW_020450938.1 coordinate 2,515,448, forward strand.
TTATTGGGGAAGGCTAGAGGCGGCTTTCGAGTTGGGGAACAGCTGGTGACTTCCCTGCCCCGTTGGTCATCTGCTGTGGGTGGACTGGACAGGCAGCTGGCAGTTCCCCTCTCTCATCTTATCCTCCCCTCTTCTCCCCATCCAGTGTTTGTTCCTCCTTATAGTCACACTATGTTCTTCTGAGTCTCTCACCATATTTTTCAGACTGATGTAACATAATCACCACCCTTAAGTGATCTTGCAGTATATTTCTTTTGGTATTACTATTGTGAGAAATTTAAGTGGTATCACTATTAGTATTATAGAGAATGTAAGAGCACTAAATTCTGACTTGGCTTGTGGAAGGGACTCCCATATATGTATAAGCAGGGATGGAAAAAGCACTTTCCTAGCACCTTTTGTTGTGGGTAAATGCAAGCAGTCTTGAAACGAGTTCAAACCACAGAAGTGAAAAATCCTGTTTTATAATAAAGATATGTAAGTGTGCATGGGCATCAGAGCTTTAAGACAACTACAGTCTTGTGGCTATGTTTCTAGAACTGCTTGGCAGGAAGCCACATAGCCTAGTATTAGGAGGTGCTGTGTATCCTGAGCTGTTCTGCATTTCTGGCGCTTGCTAGGCACTGTGAATGAATTTTTCAAAAGTATCTAAATAATATAGGGGAATTTGGGAAATTAGGCACTTCTGAGTGTCATTTTATTTAAAAAAATCAGTTAAATTGGGGTGCAGACTTCTAAGTCATTTAACAGTTCTTATGTCTACTGCCAAATTTTCAATTTCTACCTCAAACAGTTAATGACTTGTACTTCCTTAGAATATTTGTTAAAAGCATATTTTTTCAGTTCCTTTGTATTTGAAAAGAGCAAGGCTGCTATTGTTCAGACTTTCAACATATATTTTCCCTCAGGCTCAGCCTACAAAAGTCAGCCTAAAAGGCAGAGGTTTGAGACAGTTACAGCTAGCTGCACAGAAGCCTTTTAGCATGGAAGTGCTGAGGTGACCTTAACCTCAGTAATCTTTGGTCTTACTGCCAAGGTAGCGGAAGCATGAGTTTGTTGAAAAATGAAGCCAGATGAACCCTATGTGGCTAAAGAGTTATATTGAAAATATAATGGATGAGATACATGATATTATTTATATAAATATTCAATTAAAGTAAGAGAAAACTTAGGAAGCACATTCTAAAAATTCTCTGATACCTCTTTTTTCACCTTAGAAATTGTTGATGGCAATGTGAAAATGACGTTGGGTATGATCTGGACTATTATCCTTCGTTTTGCTATTCAGGATATTTCAGTGGAAGGTAAGAGTAATGCAACTGTCTTAAGTGATTAGGAAAAATATATCAATTGGAATAAACACTTAAAAATTAACAAATTACTTTACAGTTTTATTGACTATTGCACACTAACCTTTGCTTAAAGATTTTTTTAATGTGAATTGTGCAAAAGTGAGATAAGCATTATAAAAATTAATTACTTTTTAACAGAAAAAGATACTGCAAGTTCCCTGCCTCGTGACAAAATCAATTTCTGAAAGGAAAAAGTAATTACTCTCCTTATACTGACAGAGACATTGAGCCAACTTTCTAAATGGGGAGATTCTGGGCCTATGTCTCAGAGAGAGAGAGAGAGAGAGAGAGAGAGAAAGAAAGAGAAACAGCGCGACTGTGTTTCTGCGCTTCAGGGGCCCAAAACTATGCTGTAGTCTGTACTGTGGTCCTATTTCCAACTTTTCTAGTCCTGCTCATTTATCTTCTTTTTTGAAGAAGATATTATCTGATTATATCCCTCTTCCTATTTATCTATTACTTAGTTTTTTCCACTTCTTCAGAAATTTTTGTTTTTTTAACTTTCACTTATAACTGGCTCCAAAAAGTGTGTCATAGTTAAAATACTCTTTAAATCAGGTCTATGTTGTGAAAAGTCTTAGAATTCTAGAAACTAATTTCAATTTTCAATGAAAGTAAAGTCAATTCAAGCTTTGTGTGCTGTCTTGCCCATAATTCTTGGGACATAAATTGTGGACCTAGTGGTCTATTTGATCTTTGCAGTCCTTTACTCATGCATTCAGATGGTCACAGGGTGCAGATAATGGAGGTATTTCTTTGGCATTTATACCTCTCCATAAACAAATGGACTGAGACCACAAGCCTATTTCAAGTAGGCACCAACATAATCTTTTACGCCTAATTCTATTACATTTGTTTGAGGTATTTTGCTTCAGGTATACATTCTGCTGTCCAACTAATAGAATTTCTTAAACTTCTAATATCACAGAATTACTGTGCAGGCTGAGATTCCAGTCTCTTCCAAATGATCTGACCTCTGTGTCCACACAGAACCCCATTAGTCCATTTGCATGAGTATCTTTTAGGATTAGATGTTCTTATGCTGACCAGTTTTAGATGGTTGACCTCATTTAAGATAACAAGATATGAATTACTTGAGCACTTCTTACATTTTTCCTTTTTTTACTCCCTGGTGTCTTTTACAGAGACCTCTGCCAAAGAAGGGCTGCTGCTGTGGTGTCAAAGAAAAACTGCTCCTTACAGAAATGTGAATATTCAGAACTTCCATCTTAGGTAAACTTCCATTATTTCAAGAGCAATAAAAGCAATCTAAAATATTTTGGGTCAATTTTTTCCGACAGTTGTTTAGGTATATCTGAGAGCAACATTTCACTCTTCACTGTTAACCTAAGCTTTCCTTCAAATTCTCATGCTCTGTTTTCAGAGTCTTACTTTGCCTAGCCTTCTGGATTATTTACCATGGCTTCTGTAGTTACTATTTAAAAGAAAAAAATCCCCACTCACACAGAACGAACATATTACATTATTAGAGGCCCAGGTATATGGGAATGTCTGAGTACCACAGCATAGTAACTTAGCAAATGCCACTCCAAATGACTGTAATGTAGATGTAGACTGTTCTCGGCAAAATATCAATCTGATGAACATGCAAATATCCCATTACAACAAATCAGTCTTTTTGATTTTGTAACATAGACAGAAATAGGAAGCCCCAACCCCCTTATAGCATTTCCAGCAAAAGCTCTGTATTATAGTGTTTTGAGTTCATTCTTAATGTGCAGCAGCTGAAGATTATTCTCCATGTAGTGATAGAGATGATATAATTCACACATCCATACACAGATAAAAAGAATTTGTTTGACTTACAGTCACTGTAGAGCCATTAAGAGATCCAAAATTTGTTATGTGGTATTTTCCTTGAATATATAGAAATGTATTTCAGCAGAGCTTTATACAGACACAGGGAACACTGTAAATTACAAGATCAGAATCTTAGTATTTTAACATATATATGCTGGCTCTGATATACTGTATGGGGAAAATATTTTGAACAGAACAATCTTTATTAATGCTTGGAAAGCTTACCTTAAGTTTTAATCAGCTCTTACAGAACTGCTTTACAAAGAGATGTGCCAGACCATCTTAGCCAATACCTTTTCATTTAAGGAAAATGCTTTTTGATAGTTTGGTGCTCATTTTGATTGCATTTTACCTTCTAGATTTTATATTATATCATGTATGTATATTCTGCTTAGTTATATTACATTTTTATTGGAGATGATCTGTTATCTGAATGATCTACCCAGAAGTATAATTGACAGGGAGTCTAACAATCTAACACATTTAGTATCACACAGTTAATGCACAGGATAAGACCCCACGCCCACAGTCCCAATGATCTACTTGCATAAAGTATCTTTCAGAATAAATGCTTCTGGCTGAAAGGGACCTCTCATAATCTTTACAAACAGATGTTATTCATAGCTCCTTTTATGGCCTATTATTGGCTCCAAAGTTGGTGGGTACTAAGACTTGAAGTCGTATTGAAGTATCAGAGCTCAGTAGTACCGAGGATCTGACCTGTCATATGTGTGAAGTGTTTTAAATAACCTAAGCTAATTTACAATTTCATAATTCTGTGTGCACAACATGGTTGTGTAATTAAAATTGTCTGAAATAAGTGACACAAGAAAAGTCAATTGTACAAGCAAGTTCAAGTAATTGCAGCTTTTCTTCTCCCTTTATTGTTTCACAAGAATGCTATAAGTGTTATAGGGTATTATGCACTTTCATTGATGAACATATACTCTGAACTGTCCTGGAACATTGCAGAAATTAAACAGTTGAAATCAGGGATTGTTTTACATAATGTACACTAACTAGAAAGTATTATGGAGTGCTTAGGTACATATGGACTATCTGTAGGAGGAGGAGTACAGTAACAGAAAACAAGGGGTGAGAGATGACGGAACATAGTTATCAGGATTTGACAGGAGTGTTCCTGCTTGTTTTTAAGCCTTGAGCAAGGAGCAAACTGTAAAATGCCATGATTTTATTAACTATTTTTTTTCCATTCTATTTTTTCTTGTAAAGCTGGAAAGATGGCCTTGGATTATGTGCACTTATCCACAGACACCGACCTGATCTTATTGACTACTCCAAGCTAAATAAGGTCATCAGTCTGGGCGGTACAGCATGCTGTTCTGCATGCTCACTTCCTGTTTGCTTAGCATGTTTGCTAAAAGACAAGCTGAGGGGTGCATACTAATTCTGACTGGCTTTCTAAGCTCCCTCCAGAAACAAACAGTTATTTGGAGAAGGGGACCCCTTGACTCTCCCGTGTCCTTTTCTCCTTGCCACTACAATGGCTTCAGGATTTAATTGCAGTTAACCTGGTCCTTAGCTGCCAGGCAGTTGATGAAGTCTTTTATGCTACACAATATTGATATTAAATCAAATACATTGGAATTCTCCATTCACAGCTGATAATACTGTTTTATGTCTAGTGTAAATGACTATGTAGATTGCAAAACAGTAAAGTAGCAGGCTCATTGTGGTGATTAATCCTAAGATTCCTCAGAACAAACACTGCCCTTGGTAATCAGGAGTATGCAATAAATTACTAGGTTTATACATTAAATTCACAATGAAAATATTCATCACTTTTTACTTTTGTTTTTCATTATACTTCTACCTGTACCCCAGACAAGTGCAAACAAAACCGATACACTAACTTCCTTAGGTAGTACCACATGGGGATTACAGAACCATTGTATTACCATGGCACATTGTATTACTTATGGCACAATGTACAGATCATGATCTCAGTTCTGAGAGATACCTTTGGCTTGAGAGGGAGGAATGAGGAATGAGTAATAATCTCAGAATTTCTCAGTTCCATTACTGAAGAATAAAACCAGAAAATAAAGTGAAATGTTGTAATTTCATATTAGCTCTCACTACATGAATCCCATTTTCTGTTCTCTGGAATTAGAATGTATCTTGAAGTCTCCCCTAAACACCAGTAAAGCAGAAAGTTTAATCATGGTTTTAATTTGCTCAATGCTACTTTTCATTGGTGAGAGTGGTAAATCATAGACTACATTTTACATTCCCTTCTCTTCCATGGCAAATCGATTTTTACCAGTGGAATTGACTGTTATCAGAAAGCCTTTGAGAAGGGAGAAAAATGACAGAATGAAATGAAACGATCTGAAAACCTTGTCTGCTTTATATATATATAAAATTTATGCTGGAGCCTCCAAGGTGGACAGTGATGAAAATCAAATGAATTTACTCCTAAACACATAGGAGTTTAATTTAAGCGGTTGTGAAGTCTTCATTTGGAGCTTATTCTTTCTTGTTTTACTGAGGGAAGTAGAAGAAGTAGTTTTTGGCTCTTCAACCTTCTGCAGCCATGGTGTACAGTTTGGATAGTCCCTCCATGCTCTTAGTGCAGTGACCCCAACTACAAATCTGAAGTGAAGGACAAAATATTAGCCATCAACACTCGGTTGGTCTCTTATTCAATATATATTCCGTCCTATGGCCAAAGAGAGCCATGGAGTATATAAGATACCTGTCTCTTTGTGTGAATATGCTCAAGCATGGCACAAACAGAAATCAATTTGTTTGAGTTTGTGCTTTGAAAAGTGGTACACAGTACTAAAAAACTTCACAGTAAAACCATCCTATTTATGTGTGCTGAAAAAAATGGAATAGAACGTAAGCAGATCTGCTTCAGCATCACTATTTCCCTCTTAGAGATTTCCAAAATAAAAGCAGGTCAGGTTTCAAACTGAGGCTGAGCTGTGGCACGTAAAGCACATGCGGGAAAGATCCTAAAATAGATCTTGCTTTTCTGGCTTGGCTGTGTTTGATTGACTATTCATTTTGATTGTATTAACAACTGTTTTCGTGTCTTGTTTCTTAGTTTGCTATCTTCTGCACACTGTCTTTTCTTCTTCTCACCACTGTGTTTTGTGTGAACCTGTAGCTGGAAAGATGGCCTTGCTTTCAATGCCCTTATCCATAGATACAGGCCTGATCTTCTTGACTATGACAAGTTAGATGAGGTATTTCTTTAGCAGTAGCAGAGAATTTTAATTACTGTGGCTTATAGTTTTGTTTAAAAGGATGGGTGATGGAGATCTCCAATTATTCAGAAGCTGGTGTGATTTTAATCAAATCCTTTGCCTGTGTAACGCTGCTTACTCATGGACTTAATACCAACCACACAAATAGGAGGTGCCCATCACTCATCTGTGAGCAAAGTGTTTTAACCTAGTCAATAGGTCTCACTTAGATTTAGTGCTTTTGCCTATTTAATTTCAGTAGGATTTTTTGTAGAGACATTTAGTAAATGTTGTATTAGACATGTATAATAGCAAAAATAAGTTTATATTGTCCCCACTTTAAGTTCCTCTCATTTTAAATGATGCATAAAACTGCCAAATGATGATAGAATGAGAATTTATGGTTAGAGACTTTGTATTCTATTATACCCAAATTGTTAGGTCTCAAAATGCAAACTCTTCTTCATAACACATTTTATTGAACATGCAGCTTTTAAAGGAAAAGCTAGCTAGTATGGTATGTTTATAAAAAGATATGCTATGGGCATTACTACTTATGATCTGAAAATCTATGTATAAGCTACAGTAAACTGATACGGATACCAAGTATATGTACGTGCATGAAGAATAGACTTCTGTGAAACTTAAATCATTGCTCTAATTCCATAGTAAGTAGTCTTACTAAGTTCACTGTAAAGCAACAACAAGAATGCTCAAGACAAGATCCTCCTGTAGGAAGTGTTTGTATTCAAATGGAGGCCTGGGAAGTTCCATACAGAAAACCTGTTAACCTTTTTCTGGTTCCCATCCAGATTCCCATCCAGGTTCTCTAACTTTGCTCTTCTGTGTCCTGTTTTCCTCAGCTCTCTTTGTAGACATTGGCATTGTTCAGAGAGGCCGTGTTCATTTAGCAGTTTGTGAATACTTGAAAATAATAATAGCATTAATGGCATGAACTGCCATTTCATGTAGGGTGTTTTACTCTTCTTCAAAAACTAAAGACTCTAAATCTATATGGAAAGTTTGCCTTAAGAGCAACCCAAATCTGACACGCTCTTTCCCTGTCAGCAGTAGCTGTCTGTAATGTAAGACATGAAATGTGTGCTGTTTGCCTGAGTTGTGCTCACTGCTCCCTTTCCTTTTCCTTCAAAAACCAAAATCAAACCCTCCAAACCAGAGGGAGTTCTTGTTTTTCAACAACTCTAAAATTCAAGTTATAGATATTCTGTAGATTTGGTTGTCCAAGCCAAAAATGGGAAGTTTTCCTCCTTCTGAATAACTGTTTTTCTGTCTGTGCTTGCTTGTTCTCATGCATGCCCCTGACCAGCAGAGAACTGTTAGCTCAGTAGAATTCATATCACTGTAAAATAGTGTATATACAAAAACATGCAGGACCAATTCTGGAACAATCCAGCAAAGCTTACTGGACCAGTGGCCTTGACTCAGAATTAACCCTGTATGAGTGTACACTGCATGTGTTATCTATGTCCTCCACCCGAATAAATTTGCAGTAGAGGCCTAGTGGCACATAGTATCTTAATGATTTCTTTTGAAAGTACAGCAGTAGATGGACCAAAAGTTCATATACCTGCACTCTGCTTTTTGAAAACAGCAGTTGTGATTCCAGTTTACAGTTGGGAAAAGCCTATGCTTTGTATCAGGCTGTGTAAGTTTTCATGTACCTACTGTAGTGGTCTTGCTTTAAGCAAAACCTCTGTGTTGGACTAGTTATATTCTCTTCTTTAATGCAGGATGACCCCATAGGAAATATCAATCTTGCCATGGAAATTGCTGAAAAGCATTTGGATATCCCTAAGATGCTGGATGCAGAAGGTAAGAGCTATAAGTTACCTAAATTTCTGTCATTCATAACACTTTTTCAGGAGACACTAAACTTCTATTGCTTTGTATCTAGCAAATTTTCAACATTTCTTATTACATGAATCGTCATGGAACAATCTCACCCTTCTGTGTCTTTTTCAAACAATCTTTTCCTTCCTGTTGCCCATATACTGGATAATTCCACTTACTTTTTGCTTCATTCCTTATTCTTTGTTATTGTTTATATTTGTTATAGCACTTTGGGTCCTAACCTTAGCACATGGCCCCACTGTGGCAGTTCAGGTACAAATGCAAGATCAAAAGCTATCATTGCCTTGAAGAACTTAAAATCTAAGCCTAATAAAGGGAAATGCAGCTGTTAGCAGCTTAAAGCATATTCACTTTTTTAATGTTGAAATGAAGGAATTGGAAAGAGAAATAGTAGTACAGACCTTCCAGAATATGCTACTAATAACATGCCTTCTATGAGAGAGAACTAGGTTGAGGGAAGTATTTTTTTCATTTTGTTTTAATTGTAAACCTCTTGCAGTGATCAGTTTTATCAAATAATTTCATGTTTGGTTCCTCCAATAATCTTTAGAGTTTGTCTAAAAATAACAGGGAAATATTAATTAAAATTTCCTTAACTTCTTCAAGGTAGACAATCATTTGAAATCCAGGCAAGAATGATACCAAAATACTGGAACTGGCCTACATTAGTGCAAAGCATTCTTCTCTTAAGTATGCAAACTCTGGTCTGGTGACTTGTCAGTAGAGCAGTGATAAGAGAGGAATTATCCAAAGCATTCAAACTCACCTTGTCTGCTCCCCTTGAAGACTTTGGTAGGAAAGTTAGGCCACCATAGGATGCTTTTGAAAATCCAGGTTGTAATCTCTTCAGTGAAGAGGTTTCTTGGTTTCACTTCCATGCTTCAAGGTAATCATTTTCATTTTGGAACTGTGATTCCACTTTCAAGCACCACTTAATTGTTTTACTCTAAAATACTATGCAAGGATTTAACAGATGTGCTACCTCCTTACCATTGGACAGCTCCTGCTATCATTCTCCTTTCCTTCATTTTTTCTCTTCACATACAATTCAAGAAACCTTTTTTTCACCAGATTTCATGCATATTGTAGCCTTTACCTTACTATCCTCTATCCTGGCAAGTTTTAGGGGGGAATGAAATCTTGCTTCTTCTGACAGTCTCTAAGTATTTGCCATCAATTTTTAATGTAATTGTAATCTCAGTAGAGACTTTTCAAGAGTTTATTCACAACTATGTGAAGTAGATGCAAAATCAGTAAATACTTTGGCTCTGAAGTTAGAAGATCTCACTATTAATATTAGAAATTGTCACCTCATCCCTGGGTCTTTTCACACCAACATCTTCCCACTCCTATATTGGCAGGAATCTTTGCAGTTGGCACTGCATCCTTCGTCACACACTCATAATTGGTGTAAAACCACCTTTTTCTGCTTTGTCTGTTGAAGTATTAAAAGGATCCATTTTTACCATTGCACCCACACTTCAATCACGCCCTCTCTATACTCTTAATCTTTCCTCTCAGAATAGGGACAAAACTATCAACCAGACAAGCCAAACTTTCTATGATTCATGCTATTACCTAAAAAGACAATCTGGCTAAAGGATTGGAAAACTGTTACTATCCAAGCTTTTCTTAGCACAAAATTTATTCCTGGACTGCAGGAGTGCATGTTCTTAAGGTTTCCAATATATGTCATTTCTCTGTCAGTCACAGGGACCCTGTGCTAATATGCACCATATGCACTCCTATTTTGTGACTGTCAGTAGCCATGTTTAACTCTGGAATAATTCTAGTGATGTAGATAAAGTTGCTCTGGAGTGACAGTGAAACTGAACCCAGTAGATCTGCCAGCCATGCCATCTGCTCTGGAAGTTTCCACAAAACCAGAATGTAGCAATACCCTTCTGTACAGTCTCTGTCTTCAGATGCTTTAACATTTCAAGGAGAGATATATCTTTTCCATTTATTGATTCTTAAAGCTTAGGCAGCTTTGCACTGATATCAGTAAACAAGTAAACAAATGCAAGCTGAATGATGGTATATTTATTTCTAATCCTTGCAGCACTGAGGTGGCATCATCATCATAATCTGATGGAAGTACCTTGTTGTTAGAATTTCTGAGCAGTTAACCCTCTTCTCTCTACACAGATGTAGTAAACACTGCCAGACCTGATGAAAGAGCCATTATGACTTATGTTTCCTGTTACTACCATGCATTTGCTGGTGCTCAGAAGGTGAGGTTGTAGAAGATGCATCAGATCTCACCCTTCACCTTCTGTGTTGTTGTTTCTTTCAGCAGTTTTCCTATTCTGATCTTTTTCTCACTAGTTTCTAGGATAGCATCTTAGAATTGAGCTTATTTCCTGTTGCCTGATTTTCTCTGTGAGCAACTGTCTGGTAGAGCCAGTAGTATTCTACTCATCTGTCTGTAGAAGCAAACCTTCCTGTTTCACCTTCTGTATATATTTACTAATAATATCCAGTAGGTTTTCAACAGTTGGCTACTGAACTGGATAGAGGACATTATTCTCCTAAATAGAACTTTCGTGCATTGATTTGAAGCACCTTTAAAAATGCAAGATGAAAATAAGCTCACAGAGAAAAAACAATTTCAATAGTAGAATGCCATCTTTCTCTCCCTGCTGGATATTATTCCTGCTACAGATGTCAAAATCATCATAACAGATGCTCAGAAAATGAACCATTCTCTTATGTTTTCAGGATTGTTTTAAAAATGTAAAATGCTTAATGGTAAGTACAAACAGCAACATAAAACATTGCTAATATGCAAAGTAGACACAGAAACATATTCAGACTTCTCAGAGGAGCTCTGGAATCATGTCCTAATGAAAAGGAGCACAAGTAAAGAAAGCAAGGCAGTTTACAGAATTAGACATACTTCAGATATTAGTAAAATCAAGAGCACTGATACACAGCGCTAAAATTGTAACTAATCCACATGCAACTTCCAGAGAACATCTTCCCAGATCAAAATGTAGCCTGTTTTTCCTATGCCTTAGTCAAAAAACCATACTCTAAATCACCGGAGATATGGGTGCCATGCAACAACCAGTAGTCATGCTTACTCCTGTGTACAACCCATAGTTCTGTGAACAATTCTGAGGCAGATAGTCCTGGTGAAATTAAGGGTATTCCCTCTGTTCTGCATGATCAGGCCCATTAAAAAAATTCCACCTTTTTGTAACAGCTCATTCCGAATTTCTAGGGTACATTTTTTTTCTGCCAGCACCAGTCAATCTAACGATTTATTACATCTTTGTGTAGTTTCTAGAGTACAGAGCTATCTATGGGCAATAAAACAATCAGAATGACAACTATATTGTGCTTTTATTTATTCAACCTGTTTTCTACTCCTCGATTTTTTTGTTTTGTTTTCATTTCTCCCTCCCCCTTGTAGATATTGTGAACACTCCTAAACCTGATGAGAGAGCTATCATGACATATGTGTCCTGCTTCTACCATGCTTTTGCTGGAGCAGAGCAGGTATTATTCATCTGTCCCTTCAGGTTGCTGTGTTTTTGATTGGTTGTTTCACATTTCCACTAGCTTATTGAAAAACCCTAATTTAGTACTTTGTGGTTTTAATTAACAATTGCAAGTACTTGTTTTTAACCAGCACTTGAATCTGATTTAGTTAAAGGTTGTGTAGCAAGTTGAAAGTTTTTATTCCAATGGGCATTACTGCTTCCTATCAGAATTTTTAATTTTGGGTGTCCTTATTTGGTAATTGCAAAGGCTATTTCAGGAAAATTGTATTTGAAGATGCTGTGTTTGTTGCTGCATCAAAAAATGTTCTTGTCGTGCTTTTTCTGCATAGAAGAATGTTTGACCTTTGGAGAGTGAGACTATACTAGCCTTACTCCTGCTGAGTAATAGTTTAGGACTAGATTTTCAAAGATGCCTAAAGATACAGAGAGACACGTAAAATGTCTAAACAGTGTTGGTGTCTGTTTCCCAATGAAACCAACAGAACTATTTGTGGAGTAAAGAGCTAGTACAAGTATCAAGAGCACCAGGAGCAAATCTGTCTTACTGGATGGGTTTCTCACTAAAAAAGTCACATTTCCCTCTCTGCTACTCCGTATATTTGTAATCTACAAATGGACACAACCCAAATTATGTGAAAATAAAAATGCCTTAAAGTAACTGATATTTTGCCTCCATGCTCGAGATTTAATTTCCTTTCCCATCTGGTAGGCCTCCTACACCTTACCACAGCACAGCTACATATTGTTGTACCCTCTTGCTTCTGGGTATGCAGGTTCTCCTTTGCCTCAAGGAGCTATATTAGTGCTGTTAATTTTTGTTATTAATGCAGAAGAGAGATTCCAAATATCCTCTGTAACACAGAAGTCTACACAGATTTTTTTTTATTCCACTGGATTTATTCCAGACTCACATTTGTATGAAAGTATAGATCTGTGATGTCAAACTATTAGTGTCAGTTTTAAACATGGCAGAGCAACAGTGCTTTTGCAAATAAATTTGGCAGGAGGCACAAAAAGGGTTGCTGTCAGTGGCTGAGCTGCATACATCCTCAAGGGTATATGTGCATGKGATGTGCAGATATGGAATGGTATGGGACTCCTAAATCACACGGGGTGTCTTTCCAGTGTGGGTAACAAACCTAATGTTTCTCGTGTGATTAAAAAAAAATAACCTAATAAGATAACTTGAAGAATGTCCTAAGCTGCTTTGAAAATGATTTATCAGACAACTATAATGGTAGTGTGAAATTCCCTCTTATACAACAAAGTGACTTCTGTGCCGATCTGTGCCTCATTCAGGCCATTGGAATTAGTCAGTACAGACTTTGCCCCAACAGCTCTAAGGTGGGTAAAGGTATGTTTGAGTGACTTACGAGCACGGATCAACAACTGTAAAACAGTGTAACTTTTATTTGCAGCAGCCACATTCTGTCTCTTTCTCCAAGCCTGTACCAGTTTCAGAATGTGATTATGAATATGTCTTATTTATTTGCTGTGTTTTATAGGCTGAGACTGCAGCTAACCGGATCTGTAAGGTGCTTGCTGTGAATCAAGAAAATGAGAGGTTGATGGAAGAATATGAGAGATTAGCAAGTGAGGTAAAGACAGCTGTGTCTGTAACACAGTGATAGTTATGTTAATGAAACATGCAAGCGGAAAGATTCATGCCCTGTCTGCAAGACCGCAAAGTGAAAATACTCTGAAGGTGAATCTCGCAGTGGTAGGATGAAAAACTCAGTTGCCCAAGACACCAAGGTTCAGGTCACTCCTTTGTCATAAACTTTTTGGTGTGACCTCCAGCAGGTCACTCAATCTCTTTAGTGTGCCAGCAGGGGTGTTTTTTGAAGACTGTCCTGGGTCTACCCCAAGACCAGGCTCAGTGACCTGGGTCACTTGACCAGTATCTATCCTGATCTCATAACTATGACTGCTTGAGACATCAAGACCAACAATTTTGAATGCGGCCAGTTATTTAGCTAAAGACAGCTTACATGTGTGTTCAGCTCTTTCTAGAAATCAGGGCATTTCTAGAAATATCTTAATTCTAGGCATACCTTAATTTGGGCAAATTAGGAAAAAAAATTAAGGTATCCCATATTATTGTTCACTTTTGAAAATCTTGTGCTGCCAGTATGGCATTGATACTAACTGAAGGCAATAAAAATAAGATGGAGCAAAAATGTTTGAGGTTTGTGCATTCAATATTATCTTCATTGTTTGCTCTTTCATTGCCTGTATTTCAATTGTTCGTGTGGGTTTGACAGCTTTTAGAATGGATTCGCCGGACAATTCCCTGGCTGGAAAACAGGACCCCAGAAAAAACAATGCAGGCCATGCAGAAGAAATTAGAGGATTTCCGGGACTACCGCCGCAAACACAAACCCCCCAAAGTCCAGGAAAAATGTCAGTTGGAGATCAATTTCAACACCTTGCAGACAAAACTGAGGATCAGCAATCGGCCAGCTTTCATGCCGTCAGAGGGAAAAATGGTTTCAGTAAGTAAAAGAGGGATCAATATTCCCTTCTCCTTTAAATCAATATTCTCATGAAAATTTCAATAGGAAGGATGGAATTGCCATTCTAAATCATCTTCAAAAACTTCATTTTGTTGCACTTTATCAGACCATTCTTTCTACACATTCCCTTTCATTTTAGAATCTTGCTTCCCTTCAGCATGCTCCTGCCTCTTTTAAGGCTTTCTCTGATAGCAAATTGTCTTGCCACATGACAAAATACAGACCCTCCTTTGGGAGTGTTATCAATACTTCTCTATCAGGGAGGGCAAGTGCTGTTGTTTATTTAAGAAAAACTCACACTAGTTTCCGTGAAGTTTTGGTCATCAGACTTACAGAAACAAACATGGATCTATATATCTTTCTGCCTTTTTCTACTTTTTAAAATTCCATTTGATCTTTACTTATGTCTCTGAAGATGAGAACAGTCTGTACCAAGAATTCTCATCTGTTGCTAAATATTGTGACTTGAGTGTGGGTCAAAACACTTCCTGTGAAATATAGCAAACCTGTTCTAATATTGCATTTTGGTTGCTCAGATTTGATAAATAGACAGTTACACTACCTGAAAACGATGACTACCATTATTCACTCCCCATACTCAAAAAACAAGGTGCCTGTCAGTTCAGTTTGCTACTGATGTCTTTGAGTTTCTGTGGAATCTCATAAAACATTATGTGCACCACAGAAAGTGAAATGAATTTGTATTCCAGATAAAACAAACACTAAATCCCACTTAATACTAATTGTTTTGTTATTTTCAACTTCTGAGAGCAAAACACATTTATTCTGATAACAGACATGCACTTCATAAAAGAACGTGCACTTTGTAAAATGGGAAGTAAAAGCAATATTTCATGAAGACCCTGAACAGATAGGTGCACTTGGAGGCTGTTTCTATAAGGGTTCACTTCATGTGTGCTAATACCTGAACCTACACACCTGAATAGGATGCTCCATTTTGAGCAGGAGTTTGTACTACAGGACTTCCAGAGGTGCCTCAGAACCAACATTTCTATGATTCTGTGATTTAAAAAAAATATGGACATAACTTCCATTTTGGAACAATATTATGAATGAATAACAAATTTGCAAATTTGGATAAAAAGAGATTATAATTTCATCCCCTGTCTTCCATGTATTCTCCTCACAGGATATTGCTGGTGCTTGGCAAAGACTTGAGCAAGCTGAGAAAGGCTATGAAGAGTGGCTGCTGAATGAAATACGAAGACTGGAAAGACTTGAACACTTGGCTGAGAAATTTAGGCAGAAGGCTTCCACTCATGAACACTGGGCATATGGTGAGCATAGGGGGCTTTTAACATTTTTAATGTTTTAATGTTCAAAGCTGAACTGTCGATGCTGCATATTTGCCAGCCAGAAACTAACTAGTAAGCACTTTGGACAGTTTTAGAAAACTCAAATAATAACAGATGAAATTTCAGGTTTTGTTGGCTACAGTCATGATCCTAACTTGTAGCTGTGTTGCTAATTAAATTTAACTGTAAAAATCATAATCTTTTTCATAGAGGTAATGGCTAATAATGGAGTCTGTGGTTGGTTAAACATTAAATTGTTAACAGAGTGTTTTGAGTTRACTATCATTTGGTCATTGTGATGGTTTTGAATAGTCTACATAAACTGCATGATAACCGACTCATTTCTGCTGTGCTCCATACCCTGGATTACAGCCCAGTTATAGTCCTGTATTTTAATGGTAGCCTAACCTTATGTGTACTTATAACAGGTTCAGGACTGCATATTTTACAGCACTGGCAGAAAGTGTGTTGGGGACCATAAAACATAGATCTGTTCTATTATCCTATTGTTTGCCATGACAACAGTTTTCCCACTTCTGCCATGCTCCCAATCTTAGCTTTTGCCATCTAGAATCTTTTCACACTGTGCAAGTAAACCATAGAGTCCATCCCATAACACAGTTGTTGGAAGCATACAAGGCAGTAAGTGGCTGCCAAGCAGATACTAGAAGTGAAACTACAGTGCTTTTCATCCCCGAGAGCCTATTTTCTGAGCATATACTACTCATGGTGATATGTTTTGACTGTTATGCAGGGAAAACCTCACAAAAGCTGGTACATAGCAAGTGAAACAATAGTTCTTTCTGGCTTTAGAATCCGCAGATCTGTGTAATGCCATGTGGCAAGCTGCAGTTGAAGGGGCTTTCTCTATAGATTCAGTCATCCAACACAGGACTTACTGAGGAGTAATGGCTCAGTTTCTCATTTCCTCTGTTTACTTCTCTAGTCCTTTGTAACTAGGTTGGCATTTTCCACTTAAAATTCAATAACTGATGCAAAAGACAACCACACCTCTCAATCTTAACTTTTTGGGGGAAGTGCTGAAAGGAATAATGAATTGAAGGCACAACATGAAAAAGAATAATAGATCATTAATAAGAGTGGAGCTGAGCATAGCAGTGTGATTTCAGGTTTCATAAATCAGGAATACACTACAAAAGACTTACCAGAATAGCTTAGAGTTCCAGTTTTTGCCAATACACCATTTTTATGCCAGTATGCCACTCTCTCAAGCAGTGTAATACTAGCTATTTGAGGCCGGTTTAACCAGCCTGTGCAAGAATAATGGAATTATTGAAAGGTCTTTGAAAAATATGTATTCCTAACCAAAACTGTTGCACTGACAATTAGCCACTGGTTTCAGTGGGGTCAGGATTTCATCACAGTGTGATACTGACCATGCCTCAGTTACAAGAATTGTCTAAATTTGCAATTGTTCTAATTAATAAATTAGTAAAAAAATTACTAATGTTTTAATTTTCTCTTTCAGGCAAAGAGCAGATCTTACTTCAGAAGGATTATGAATCTGCTTCTCTGACAGAAGTTCGCGCTATGTTGAGGAAACATGAAGCTTTTGAGAGTGATTTGGCTGCTCACCAGGACAGGGTGGAACAGATCGCTGCCATTGCCCAGGAGCTGAAGTATGTTCCATTTAAAGGCTTGCAGCTGCTGACATTTAACTTTGTGATAAACTCTTTCCAGTGAATTCGATAGTGTCATAGGTACCAATGTAAAAATTCCAGAGATAGCTTCATAAGTATATTATCTGAGCTGGTCACTGAGACCTTCCCCTCCTCTCCTCTCGACCCCCAGTCAAATATAGATATTAAACTGACCACAATTACTCAGAAAAAAAAAATTCTAAATTGACTTAACAGTGAGCTTTTAGTATTAGATCTACTGAGGAGTAAACTGTGTGTTGTGATGGGGATGCTGGAGGTGTTTATTTCTCAGTTCATATGGTCTGCTGAGAGGCACTGGCTATGAGTTGTTCGCCTTAGAAAACAATTTCACGTGACCTAGACAAATTACAGATCAAGCATTTTCACTTTAAAATCAAGTATTTTCCCACAAGTATATAGGTCATTTCCAAAGGTTCACATCCCCAGATTATCCTCTCTATAGTTAGTGGGCCATGCACTACACTTTTATTCTCCAATAACAAGAATCCAAAGATTTTATTGTCTCTAATATACTTACTTTCGCAATCTCTTCCTTTGATTTTGGGAATTGCTGTTGTCTTCCTTTTACAGAAAGGGCAGTGGGGCATGTGGAGCCTAAATGACTTGCTCAGGGTTACACAAACCAGCTGTAGGAGAGCACAAATTTTCACCCACAGCTCTAGCAATTTAGTCATAGGACCAACACTTGCTCATTCAACATGCTATATCCAAAGAAAGCACATTTGATTTTATAATCTACTCTAGTTGATTGTGTTGTTTTTGTCCTGCAAATCAGTGGCACTACTCCTGATCTTAACATTTGGCAGATACTTAAATTCATTGCTCACCTGCAGTATAAATCTGCAGTATAAATCCATAACGCTAAGAGAAACAAATGTGTGTTAGTGATCAAAACAGGAGCCAACATAAAGGTACTCAGATTCCTACCCCTGGCTTCCTGCATCAACTCTCCAGGTTTCAGCTTCTTGACTTCTTAAATGGGCGAAACAGTTACTACTCAAAAGGAAGTGTTAAAAAACATTCTCTTTTCACTTGGTAAAGGACTATAACTCATAAACAGCTCCAAATTCATTAACAATTTAAAAATCAAAGACCTATCTAAAAAGGTAGTTCATACCTGATAGCAGCAGAAACTATGTCATTAAAATGGATCTGGAAGAAAAATTCTCTGTTTTTCAAGTGTATTTAAAGGAGGCTAAGTAGAGCACAGTGGGCAGAGTAAGTACCTTTTTTTTTAGTTAGTATGAAAGAAGTTTGAAAGATTCAGACTATGCAGATTTCATTGACTGCTTCAGCTTGTGAAACACCTTGTGTCTCAGCCTGACCTATAGGCCTCTCTGGTGTGGAGTTACTGCTCCTCTTTATATTACGGAAAGTTTCTGAAATACCTAATCATTGTTAATTCAGCTTCAGCTTTGCAAGTCATGGGAAACCTTGAATATGTAGTATACATAGTACAGCAACTGCTACCAGCTTTTTAAACTCTGTGTCCTTTACCTCTGGTGAGGCCAGTGAACACTGTATCCTGTTTCAGGGTTTTCTCTTCTCTGTTGTTTCTGTGATTTGCTGTGTGAAACTAAACAACTTATTTGTGGCCTGGGTTGCAAAGGTGCTGAAGATCCATTGCCTATAGAGATGTTCTCCTTCACTTCTCTGTTCATCCGTACAATGGGGCTATCAGAGCCTGATTTTTCACTAAGGCTCAGCAGCTCGGGCTTATGCCCTTGGAGAACACTGAATGAAACGTAGAATAAAGGCCAAGTTTTATTATTAGCTACAAGCAAGTGGGCAGCTTCTATTTAAATGTTGTTTTTAATTATTTATCCACAGTTTCTCACACCACCATTAAAATTATGGAGGAAAATGCTAGTTCCTTTGTCCAATCATATTTTTTAGAAAGACTGAGCTATGATCTAAATGCTGAGAAATGTGCGTTAGTGCCTGATTCAAAGCCCATTGAAGTCAATGTCAGGTGTCTTTTTGTTGATTTCTTTGGTCACTGGATCGGGCCCTTACAGAAGTCATCATCGTCTGTGTCTAAATTCCAAGTCAGTACACCTCCATACCTTTTCTTTTAGTCATTTCTTGGCTGTCTGATGTTGCTACTTTGAAGGTGAACAATTGCTGTGTGACCTTGAACTGTACCAGTTACAGTTCACTGTCTGCTCTGATATTTTTTGCTGCAGCAGCTGAGTCCACTGTGAGCTAAAGGTTAACGTTGTTAAAAGCTTGTTGACTGATGCTCTTTCGATAGAGGATCTGTGTGTGTGTGCACACAGGTCATTCCAGCCTGGATGCTGCTATAAGATCGTTGTGTGCCAGCCTGTATAGACTTGGAAATCCTTGGCTGTGTGACATGATAAGGCTTGGATGGGGCCATATACAAAACTGGAAGAAGAGTGAGAGATTTCTAAAATGGGATTTACCATTTATAATGTAGCAAATGCTAAATAGAACTGGAGTGAGATGTACTACAAGGAGCTATATTAATTTATGGTCCTGTGTGCTCATTCCAATGTTTTTAATCATCAAGACAAAATTTATTGAATGTAGTTTCTTGCACATTCATCACTTTTACTATAGCAAGTTATTTTCAGCCAAGATGACTGCTATGTGAGACTATAACATAGACTGATCAGGAGAGCCCTTTTGCTTTTGGAAACCTGGACTCAAATTGTGCTTATGTGCATGATTAACATAAATCTGATTCTGAATCAGTGCTGAAGCATGTTGCTCAGCAGGTTATTTCTGTGTCACTATCACTCTTCCTAAAGTGAGCTCATACTTAAATGCTTCTCAGGACAAAATTTGCCTAAATTTTTCATTCTTTAAGGATAAGATTTAATTACTTGTGAGAACAAAATAAATAGCTTCCTGATTTTTAAATTCCAAAGCCTGTAGATTTCAAATAACCAAATAAATAGAAATGACTGTTCCCTTGGAAGCTCTGTTAACACATGTGCAGCAGTGGTCTGTTTATGCATGATAAGCCAAACTTCTTTTTACAAAAATGTGAAATCTAGTCTTTTCACAGTTTCAATGTTGAAAGAGATACAAAAATTAATAGGACAAGGAATGTAAACCTGTGTTTTATTTCTATGTAAATTATCTCCAATAAGTTGTTATTTCTTCCTCTGTTACTGCTTCAAGCATAAAAATGTTCTCTGATGCATATAATGCACTTATTTGAAGTAAGCTATGGCAGGCCCAGAAAGGTAGTGGAACTACACTGATTAATGCCACTTGGCGATCTAGCTTATGATTTTTGACCCATTGGTGCTCTTTTTAAAAGTTGTCTTGATAATGTTATTCTACTTATTTGTCCACAGCACATATTAAAATCCCAGGAAGAAATAGGATAGCAGAGGTATTGTGGGGAGTGACTGAATCTGCCTGGTAGGGCTGGTGGAGGAATGTTGTACATTACCTTCCAGGGCTGTGATCAGAGTTGAATCCATCCCTCACTCTCTCAGAAGGACACCTGCCCTTATCCTAACTGACAAAAAGAAATAAGCGATCCACTGAACCAGAAATAAAATTTGCAGTAGTCTCAAGAATGGCTTGCTGGCAGCTTCCTCCTTATACRTAGCAGTTCTCCTTTTACAATTTTGGGTTGATTTTGTTACTTTTTTAAATTGTTATGGCATTTTATTTTTACTTGTTTTAGCATTCTTCACTTTCAACAGTCAATTGATTGCAGCATATCTGAAGCCTCTTTTTAACAGAATGGTTCAAATATTTCTTGACTTTGTTTGCCTTTGGGGCCTATGCTGTAGCTTTGCTGAGGAAAACTACCTCTGTTCTCATTTTGTCCACTATGATTCACTAAGTTACTGGAAGAAGTGATCTGTACATTCCTCTTGCAATTGTCTAAAGAAGAATGTTCAAAAGAAGGGAACAAATTCTATTATTTTTGTGACACTATTGCTGTTCTTAAAGGGATCTCATACTTAAATGTTTCTCTGGATCAGGACAAAATTTGCCTAAATTTTTAATTTAGTCTTGTGCATTTAAGGTCTTGTTCAAGCCTTAGAGTAAATCGTAGCTTCATGTTGTCATGCTGTCACGTAAACAGTCTCTGCAATGGTTAGTGCTGTGCAAAGTGTCCTCAAGGAGCAGCCAAGAGCTAAATTCAGCGGATGATGATACACTGATAAAAGTGAGCTTCCGAAGTGCCAAATGTATGTATTTTATTATGGTCATGAAGGCTGCAGCAGAACCAAGGGGCTTATCTGTCACTGAGATCCAAAACTTGATTTGAGACAGACTCAGCTCAGAATTTCAAAACAGAGCCTTAAAAAGTTCTTGCACATCTTAGGCAGAATAAGTCACTTTCTGGCAGCATAATATAAACCTATTCAGCAGGTAAGAAAGCAATGCTAGCTGCTACCTCCTTTGTGTGTGCACTGATTCGTGCTGGTGGCATACCTTGGTCTGGAGATGCCTGTTCCTTCCAAACTAGTCCATCCTAGGTTGTAGCTCTGCAAGGTTTTCCTGGAAAGAATGATGCAAGTTGTTCCCTGTGTCCCAGGTCTGAGCAGCTTCTGTTAGTATGGCCAGGCCTGTGAGAGAGGGATTATGCCTGGAATGCAAACTGAGGTATGTTTCTCAGGTAAATAATTTCACAGATTACAAGGCTGGAAAGGATCACTGGATTATTTAAAATGAAACTATTACATCTCAGGCAGTTTAATTTAACACTGTACCAAGCTCCAGGAAATTGATAAAGTCCCAGACTGAAGCATTCTGAGCTTCAGGAGATCAAACTGCTGTGCGCCACAGGAAAACCTGAGATGATGTTGATGGTTAGGCACCTTAATGGTCACAGATGGACACTTGATTTTTCTCACAACAGAGGGTGATCCTATTCTTGTGCTGTGCTTCTTAAAATGTTGAATGCCTAGATCACACATGGCAATGCTGCAACATTTGCCTAGCTGGAGGAGAAATACTGCAAAAGAGAGGGGAAGAATTACTAAGGGCCAGTGGAAAAGGATGCGGAATGTGCAACTTGCTCCTGTCTCTCAGAAAGTCACACAGACTTGTGTCTTTACTCTCTCTTAGTGAGCTGGACTACCATGATGCTGCAAGTGTCAATGATCGATGCCAAAAGATATGTGACCAATGGGACAGACTGGGAACACTTACTCAGAAAAGGAGAGAGGCACTGGAGGTAAACTGTACAGCAACAATCAGCAGCTCAGTTGAGGTGGGGGCAAAGAAACCTTTTGTTCGAGATCTGGAGACAGTGCTATTGAGCATCCACTGTGGAATCCAAACAGCAATAAATCCTTTCTTCAGATCTCCATTTCAATTTGCTGTCATTTCATCTGCAAACAGATTGAATTGCTCAGAACAAATTTTACAGTGCTCAGCTGCCAAGGACAGTTATAAAGCAGCAACAAATGGAATTTGGTTTGTAGCACCACGTCTTGGGAATTTGATGCCCAGCAAGAATAATAAAATCTGTTAGGCACTTACCTTTTCTTACTTGTCTGAATATAAATCAGGTGAGTTATGGGATAATGGCTAATACTGGGTGAATTTTTTGGTAGTGAGTATTCCAAAGCCATGTTCATTAAGAAAAGAGGGAGTCATACATACACATGCTAAGGTGGAAAACGCATGTCTAACTCCTTCTATTTATACTTACAAGAAATTGCTAAAGCAAGATTAGCATATTTTAATTGATTTGCAGATAGATTACAATAACAAAAAGATACTTAAAATATCAGAAGTGACAAAAAATAATTTCACCTCTTATCCTTCAAAGGCATATACCCCTTTTAACATGTTTGATACAAAATTAATTTTAATGCAATTAGCCCTGTTGCATTGAATGAGAATATTCAGTGTGTCTCAAGCAAGTGGTGAAATCAGTCAACAAAATCAGTGGCTTTTGAAAAAATGAGGCATGACTTTGTGCATGGATATGTGCTTGGAGTTAGCTTGTGCCCTAGTAACAAAGGAATGTACCTTTCCCAACCTGTACAGAGGACGGAGAAGTTGCTGGAAACAATTGATCAGCTTCACCTGGAGTTTGCCAAAAGAGCTGCTCCTTTCAACAACTGGATGGAAGGTGCTATGGAAGACCTACAGGACATGTTTATTGTTCATAGCATAGAGGAAATTCAGGTATGTGGTTGTCTATTTTTGGCTTGCAGTCATAAGGGAAGACAAGAAAGGAAATTTTTCTTTCTTGTAGAATACAACATGTGTAAGAAGAAAACATATCCTGCCTTGACATTTTCTTTGTGATGTCTTCTCTATTATAAATAGGGTTCTTTCTTTATTGGTATGAAAGAGTATTCCAGAGATCATGGAGGAAATGATGGCCCGGATAAAATGAGGGCTTTTTCATTAAATTAGACATATACGTGTAGACAGGGTGTTTGAGAGGGTGAGAGGCGAACTGTGCTTATTTACAGCAGATCCTAAAGATGTTAGAAGCAACATTAAAGTTTTCATGCTTTCCCTCTCTCTCATTTTAGAGTTTAATCTCTGCACACGATCAGTTTAAAGCTACTTTGCCAGAGGCGGATGGTGAAAGACAGGCCATACTGTCAATCCAGAATGAAGTTGAGAAAGTTATTCAGAGTTACAACATGAGAATAAGCTCAAGCAATCCTTACAGCACTGTAACTGTGGAAGAAATCCGTACCAAGTGGGAAAAGGTAGTGTATGCTAAATGCAGAAAGGACATTGTAACATATTATTGTGGTTTATAAATACTGAGAATATTCAGAGAACTTTACAATAAATATGTTAATTATTCTAGATCCTCAGATGTCAGGATGAGCCTATCAGTGGTTAAAAACTGTTGGAACTGGCACAAAGTAAAAATTAATTCTTAGAAATCTTTACAGATATGGACAGCAGAAAGACATGGCAGCATAAGATTAGATTATTACCTATTATACTAACAGCATATTGAACAAATTTTGCATCCATTACATAAAGTAAAAATAATAGATCATCTGAGTACCTGATGTTGAGATGAAAGAAGAAATAGGGTTTTATGTTAGTTTTCATGATATAAAACATTTAAAAATATTTCAGCAGTTTCATATTAATTATGGCATAGAATTACAGTCTCCTAAATTACAATTGTTTTCTTCAGTCTTGTGGATATATAGTTACATAGAGAATAAGTGCCCAGTTGTAGGGACTATTTCTATCGAAGTTAACAGCAAAAAGCGCAGAGATTTCACTTTGAGATGGTCATATTTCAGATTTGCATTTAAAGTAAGTTTTTCTGTGAGCAGTGGAACTAACGAAGCTACCTTTCTATCGATTTGTATCCTATACCTCACTCCTAGTCCAGAACCACTTGTATTTTCCTATTTGTGTACAACTCGTCCACCTGCACATGCCTTTACCACAGCACTGAGTCCTTGTAGTATCTCTTATCATCCCTCTCACACATTCCCTAAAACTTTTTACACTATCTTATGCTCTCTCCCATGTTTGCTAGGCCCGCTTCACAATATCCCCTGCTCCCTACTCCATATTACCTATGTATTTTTTTAGCTTCTTGGCTGGGCAAGAGAAGCATGTGTTGTGGCTAGTGCAGAACTGGTGGCTGGCCAGCAGGTGGGCCAGAGGGTGCCCTCCAACAGAACAGAAAATGATTACTTTGTTTTTGTCAGTGTAAACACTAGTTTGTGGGTCTCTACTACCCTGCTGCTGGGTTTTCTACCCAGTTTCATGAAACATGTAAAAATGTAACATCCTTGAGCCCTCTAATGTTCAATCCAGTTGGACTGAAACTGGCTAATGCATTAAAAAATTACTGCAGAGGGATTAAAGAGAGGCTCCCAGAGTGATCACATAAGGTTTATTTTATTAGAAACCAAGACAGAAAATATGCTGGAGGTAAATGAATGTGTAGAACATACAAATTTACCAAATACATAAATTTATATGGCAAAGAACAAGAACATGCTCTTAGTGGGTTATAAGAACCAAGCAATAAGGACTAAATACAAAATCTCCCAGGGCAATCAAGAAGAGTAAGCCAAGAAAAGCAATTGCAACCTATTAGAGACCTTCAGATATGCATGATGGACTGAACATATCTCATGTTATCCTATCTTAATGGCTCTGCTTGAATGAAATGTTTGCACTGATAACTCTTAGAGTTATTGCTTAGAGATTGAGAATGACCTGTGTTTCAAAAGAAAAACAAAGTACCTGCTCTAGTAACTGAGTTAAAGTTAAATAATCATCTTAATCTTGAATCCCACCAGAGGTGAGAATTTCTTCTCCCTACACATCAGTCTCTCTGGCCAGGCTGCCCAAGGCCGTGTTAGCAAGTACCCAGTATTAGCTGGGTAAATAGATTAATGATAATGTTTCTGGCTTGTCCTTCTGATATCCATATTCAGACCAATGTGGAAAATGAATAATTGTAGTCTTATTTGTTCTATTTGTTTTGAAAGTATACAGTCATGTCTACTCACACTTTCTTTCACACTGTGACAGGTGAAACAGCTGGTGCCTCAGAGGGATCAATCCTTGCAGGAGGAGCTAGCCCGCCAGCACTCGAACGAGCGCCTACGTCGCCAGTTTGCTGCTCAGGCCAATGTCATTGGGCCGTGGATCCAGACCAAGATGGAGGTGAGCGTTGGACCCTCAAGCAAAAGCAGATGAACAAAGTGTTTTATCATTTTTCTCTGCTTTATATGTGGGACATCAACAATCTCCATGACAGTTCACCAACTCTTTGATCCTGAAGTAATTAGCACCTTTTAAGACAATTTTGAAAGCTGTGCAAGCTTGTACAAGTGTACCCTGATGGTGAACAGGAGATGTAGCTTTGAAAAAATCAATCGCTAGATGATTATTATTTTGCTTCTGCTCTTTGCGGAAGGATCCAGGGATTTCAATGTTGATTCCAAAAATAAATGTGCCACATTTATTTTGAAACTTGCTTTCTTCAGTAAAATACATCCTGTCTTTCATATGAAGGTTTTATTTCTATTGCTTCTTAGTCTGCAAATGTTACATATTTATGTGAACATTCAGAAAATCAGCAAATCCAAAGCTTAAATTTTGGGGTGGGGATTCTTTGTTTCTTTTGACAGGAAATTGCCCGCAGCTCTGTTGAAATGACGGGGCCTTTGGAGGACCAGATGAATCAGCTGAAGCAATATGAGCACAATATCATCAACTATAAAACCAATATTGACAAACTGGAAGGAGATCATCAGCTTATACAAGAAGCCCTGGTGTTTGACAACAAGCACACCAACTATACTATGGAGGTAGCCATTTAGTCAGTTTTGTACTTGTTAGTTTATTCTGCCCTCTTGTGTCCTGTAACTACCTCCCCCAATCTGCAGAGACTGCAACAGAGGTTGGAATTCGGCAGACTTTATGACAGTATTATAAGAAAGTCTGAATGGATTTGTAAGGTTCAGTGTGTCCCAGCCATGGCTTATGGCTGAAGTCACAAGACTGCTGCTCTTATTTTATGAAACACTTTGTTTTTTGACACTTTTCCCCATGCTGCTGAGGATGGCCAAAAGCTGAGTAGGGGCTGTTTATGTGTCTGAGGCATAAGATATTTTAAAGAGCTCTTCCTGGGTCTGAGAAAGACGTAGAAGAAGTTGCTAAATGCTTTTTAATGGAACATAAAGAGTATTGCTTAATTGCTCTTATAATTTCCTATGACCAAAAAATTAAAATGAAAATATAGCTAGTCATGACTTGTCTTATTTTCTTTGAACAGTAGTGGATTGTTTTGCTTTGACAAAGCAATGTTTCTTCTTTACTATTTTGCCATGAGAATTTACAGATTACCAGTGAAGGCACCAGTCCTGATGAAGCTTCTGTGAGAGATATTTTACACAGAAGACTCCTCCTCTGTTTTAAAGCAAACTTCCCATATTTGTAAATTGACTTAGAGACTGCTAATTTAAAGAATGTAGCAAACTGGCTGAAACTGGGAATGCTGGGAACAGTGCTGGTCAAATACTTCCCCTGACTAAACAGAGATTACAGAAAATAACAGATCTCAAACCCAAGTCTATGGTGTAGAATAAAAGCTAGGAACACTTACTTTTCTTAAAGAAGTACCCATTTAGAAACCAATTCCATATTTTTCTGAAAGCCTATTTTATTATTAAAGACACTTGAGCATAATATGCTGTCAGTGGTACTGAAAAGGTTCCACATAAATATGTAGAGATTTTTTTTTTTGCTTATTGTACTTTTTATAGTCTTAGAAGAATATATTTTATTCCTTTATAAATCAGTGTTTTCTCTCTCTTAGCACATCCGTGTTGGATGGGAGCTCCTACTTACCACCATTGCTCGAACTATCAATGAGGTTGAGACTCAGATCCTCACAAGAGATGCCAAGGGAATCACCCAGGAACAAATGAATGAATTCAGAGCATCATTCAATCATTTTGACAGGGTACAGTATTCCTGCTTTTTCTTCTCTAACAATATTCATTGTTTCCAAAAGCAAGTCTCTTTCCATTCCAGATGAAATCCTCTTAAAAAACACTAAATGTAGTAAGAATAGACTCTTTCAAAAACAGTAATAAAGATCAGTTAAAATAGGATTTATATCATTATAAAATCATAGCATTGTGCAGATACTTTAAAGATTAATTTGTAGTCTTTAGATGTAATGAAAAACTGTACTTCAGTGAATATGGTTGAGTATTTGTTCAAATAACAGACAGGACTGGATACATCTGTGTGTTTTTAAAAATAATGTGCCCCTTTATTTTAAGGCAGTACAGCATGTTCTGTGTGCTTGCCAGTGGCTTCTGTTTCATTAAATGTAAATGTTAAATTTTCATTTAGATATAATGTGGATTACAATATTTTTTTCTTTAAATAACAACTTGTCCCCCCAAAATAGATCTGTAGGGAGTATAGTTGGGGCAGTGATAGCTGTCAAGGAAAATCCTTTACATTTCTGGATGTGAGTGGGGAATGGGAGGCTGTATGTGTCAGTCATCTAATTAGGGCTGAACAAAAAAGTAGGAATGAAAACACTGTTGTGAAGAAACTTAACTCACTCCTGTGGTTTAAACAGTATTCATGGCTAAAGAGTTAAAAAGATAGCTATTGATAGACACAATAGCAAAATACATACAGACAGGGAACCGACATTCCATCTGGGGAACCATCTGTACATGAGTTCAGCAGCTCTGCTGGCTCTGTGTTCACAAAAACCCTACTTCAAAACCCAGTTCATTTCAAATACTGAAAAAGATTACCATAACACAACACCAAGCTGTTGTCTTTATCTCAGTACAGATTCCTGTGTTTATCAGACCGTGCTTGACCCCTGACTGTTAACCCCCATTCTGTTATCAGATGGGTTGGTTCCTTCAAATCATCAGAGGCTATAGCAAAATGCCACTTTTCTCCTTCAGTTTTATTCTCAAGGCTGACTTTCCTGTTCACTGACATCCTGTTTGACCAGCTCTATCCAAAATGTTTACCCATACCTGGACTTATAGTTGATGTGTGTTGGATACTGATAGTCACAGTTTGCTAAATATCCTTTTGGCTATCCTTAATTGTTTAGGAAGAAAAGCAGAAATCCCAAATCTCTGCTTTTTGAGGAAACATGCAAGCATAGAAAAGGTTAGCTACATAGGAATCAGGGACAGATTTTATGCAAAATCTCAATGTGATTGTAATGCAGAGTAGTTCCTTTTCATATTTGCTAAGGAAGCAGAAGATAATATCACAGAAGCAGAGATAAATTTCCTGGGGTGGAAGGAAGTAACATACTAATTGGCTTTCCCAATGCACTGGAGCAGATAACTGAGCAATTAGGGCTATTAAAAGCAGACAGAGCACCAGGCCTGGATAAATTACACACCAGTA
This sequence comes from Apteryx rowi, assembly GCF_003343035.1. Classification (NCBI taxonomy): domain Eukaryota; kingdom Metazoa; phylum Chordata; class Aves; order Apterygiformes; family Apterygidae; genus Apteryx; species Apteryx rowi. Next base: position 2,544,590 of record NW_020450938.1, read on the forward strand.
TTTAAAAGACCCTGTTAATGGAAACCAGGAGCTTTGCACAAAGATCTGACAGCTCCCTAAGGAAAAGGAATCAAGGTGGTTGAATCCTAGTATATCTTACACTTGATAGCCATTTCTAGCATCCCAATATCAGCATAGTTGAGAGATGAGTTCTCTGCAACTGTGGCAGCAAGCCTGGTTCAGTGGGTTTGTCATTCTGCTGAGGACATATTATGGGCATCTCTTGGTGCCTCAGAAGGTCTTGCAAGGGCAAGTTTGTTCCTACAGCAACCAGCCCTATTGTTATGGATCTTTAGGCTTTGCAGAAGTAGAAAGACTTTGAGATACCAAAGGATACATCAGAGCAAGGCCTTAGGAAAGGCTGCAAGACAGGGCCTGGGAGAGGTGCTGATGTCACGTAGCTGCAGGCAGGCTGGAGATGGGCTGTGACAATAATGTGCAACACAGAAGTGCTTCCCAGCTCCTAGATTCCCACCTACCCCTGGCTGCCCCCTTTCTCCAGTTTGAAATGAGACACAGCTGCATGCAGTGTCCCCTCTGCCCTTGCTTCTATCACAGGAAACCTGAGCAGCCAGGTCAGAGGCACGAGAAGATGCTCCAGTAGATTGCATGGCATCAACAACCCGCCAAGACTGCGAGTTGAGCTGCACACCTCACCTGCCCCGTCTACAGATATAATCTAAAAGCCTTAAAAAAGAGGCCTAGAAGGATTGCCTTAAGGGACGACCATTTTGCATATGCCCCCTGTTATTATACTCCTTCCGTTAGCATCAAAGATAGGAAATTAATCTAGAAGGACCTTTGGACTGACACAATACAGTAATTATGTTCTTAGTAGCATCATGCAAGTTTAAAAAAGTTTAAGATCTAAAACCACTTCACTGACAAGCCAGACTTTCTGCAGGGGACAGATAGTAGAAACGCTAATAAAAGAGTGTCTTATACTGATTAAATTACAGTGTAATTTAATAGGCAGATGTGACCAATCTACACAGGCTAGAAGGAGACATTGAACAATTTTGTTGGAATGAGGGAGGCTTGTTTTTCTTTTTGATGTCCTCCTCTGTCCTATATGAAAACTCCAAACTTGGAATTTAGATAGAGAGGGCAGAAATGGATTCTTTTATGGAYTTGATTACCTTAAATACAAATAAAGATGAAACTAGGTCACCTGAACATAAGCACTAACATGAAAAACATTGAGTTCTCCATGTAAGATGGAATTGGCATTTGGTATTGTATGTAATAATTCTGTTGTTCTTAACAGCATCTCTGAATGCATGAGGTAGTTAAAAAATACACTGAAAGACTGCAATTCACAATGATGAACATCCAGAAAAGATTCAGAAAATTAATATTGTCCCTGACAAGTAGGCTTTAAATGCATAAGCACAACAGAATCATTTATGCATGCGATAGCTCTGACTTCCATGGCATTTCTCCAATTTAAGACAGATCTTAATATCTGACTCTTCATGTGCGTTGAGGATGCCATCAAAGTATTAATGTGCAGAGTTGCTCCCTTCTCCATTTTAAAATAATGTATTTTGATACACATAATCCTAATAGCTTTTTATAGGCTGCYTCTTAAAACAACCTCCTTTGGTTACAAATCTGAGGAAGGAACCCCTTTCTCCCTCTCCAGAAAGAAAATATACAAAAAATAATAACCTTATATTTTATAATCTGTTATGGGGCTTAATGCTACAGCTGTTAACCCTTTGAAAGAGAGTTGAATAACTGGGTGAAATTACTCTAAATGGCTTCTACATCTTGAATATTGGAAAGAAAACTATTTGGTATTTTACAAGCTTTTATTTGGGGCTGCATGCCCCTGACCTGCAAACTGCACTGAGTAAGTGGGCAACAAGCATATAAGAATTACAAGGGCAGAAACAGTTCGTACTTCTTTCAGTACCTCCACCAGCACAGCTGTGCTAGCATGGAAAGTGTGACAAGTCATCCTTGTTAAAGGCCAGTGGTAAATATAGTCTCTCTCTTGGGGCAAGGGGGCAGCCCTGTAGGCTCTTCTGTTTCCAGCAAGCATGTATGCCTGGTACCCCAGAGGCTGTTCCTGGGGAAGCTGCTGTTTACTCACTACTCCTTGCTGGAAGCTGTGCCTAAAGGCACAGTCTGCTTCTAGGTATAAATACAAATCTTTAGTAGTGCTTGTCTATTTCCCTCCTTAGTGTGACTGCATAGAGGGAAAAAAAAAAGAAAAAGAAAGTAGGACACCATGTCTGAATCACAGGAGGAATTTTTGAAGTGTTCAAAAATGGTGCATAGCTGAATTACTGTACACAGACAAACTGGAACACTGACACAGATATGTTGTCAGTCACTGGTTTTCAGGTCTTTTTATGCAGAGATTCCTTTTTCAGATTCAGCATGTTTAGTAAATTTTAAATAAGATTGCAAAGCATGTGATAAAATATCTGCAGATGCTCTACATGTAATATCCTAATGGCTGCTAACATATTCTACTATTGATTTTTGTGCAAACTACAGATTTTAAGTAAGAGGTCTGCATGCAGAACAATAGCATCATAATATCCTATATTTTACTAACAAAAACAACAGCTCCCTATTAAAGGAACCTCATGATCAGGCAGGTCAATTAACATTCAGAAAACTGAAGCACATATTTGAGAATGTATTACTTTGACTCAGAAGCTCTTTTTTGTATAATGTCACATATAAATCACACAGGAAAAATAACAGATTTCTGGKGACTTGTAATGAAACAATATGGAAGATTTCAGTGTTTTACCTTGTATTGGCAGGAAATGATGAACAAGACAAAAAACTTTAAAAAACTCATTTCAGTGCTTAAAGAGTACGAATAAATACGAAGAACTATTTCCCAATGAGCAAGCCCATACATAGGCTTGATCTACGACTTAGTTGCAAAATTGTATCCCATGCAGCTCTGATACATAGCCGTGGCAGAGATGCCTTTTTACGCCATATATCATGCAGATGAAAAAAATCACTACAAGAATGTGAGATCTTGCTGCAGCACATGGTGTGACTACTGGCCCTCCTCTGGTAAGTCCAGCTTAACCAGATGGCAGCTGTGAGCTCCAGCACAACACTGGCACTCCTCTCCTAGAGCAAACTGTTGCTTGAGAGATCTGCTGGTCTCCCATTCACCCCATCTGCCCTCAGCTACCTGTTGCATGACTACAGCTGCCACGTGTGGCAAGGTACAGAGCTCACATGCACATTGTCCACCACCTCCCTGGGTGTACTTCAGTAACAGCAGGTTCCTCTACCAACTCCTGTAGAAGAGGAGGGACACGATTTGGCTCTTAGCTCCCATTTTTATATTGTTTTGCTTGTAGTCATACATTTGTTTGGCTTTAGAAATAAGGCAAAACGAACTGACTTCACTCCTGGTGTGACTTACTCCTGCAGCCTGCCCCCAGAATGATTTTGGAGAGTTTCAAGCCAGCCTAAATTAACATTCTCAGTGAATGATGTAATAAACTATTTTGAAATACTGTACATTACAGCAGAAATTATCCCATAAAATAGAGCCAATGTTAGAGGAAAAACTTCACTGTGATTATGGCTTTCAACTAAATGCTTCTTCAAATTTGCAGTTTTGCTTTATCTCTTGTCATCAACTTCACACTGCTCTTTTTCATCTTCTCTTTATGGAGCTGGCGGAGGCTGATGCAGAGGGAGTCAATATAATAACTGCATGAGATGTCAAAAATGCTTGGCATCATGAACTTAGTAAAGCACCACTTTATCCTATTAATTTATGAAATAAACCCAATGCAGCTGTTAAAACTACTGTAATTTTAGTTATGCGTAACTATGTAGAAGTTATCTTTCAAAAATAAATTAATCAGCCAAACCCCTTTCTAATATATACAAAACACACAAAACCTTGGATCTTCTGCAAACTGTCAGTCTGTCAAATCAATAAAGGTAACAGTTTCCCAGTTTAGGAACATCTCCTTAATTGTATATACATTAACTTAATCTGGAATACAGTTCCAATAGGAGGCATTTTTTATGAACAGAAAGGAAAAAAAGAAGAGCCAGTCTGGTTTTTAGAAGTTAGTGTGAATTTTTTGGCCTGCAAAGAGAAAAATAATTGGTTCAAAACAGTAATCCAGTTTGATCTGATGTTACTAAGAGCCATTTAAAATGGAATTCAATAGGGCTTTTTTAAAGTCAGTTTGCAAAGCAAAACTTTACTGTATAGGTCATCAAAGAAGACAAACACCGAAAATAAGTGAAGACAGATATCAGTTTCTTTTAGATCTAGGCAAGGAATCAATTGATTTTTACTTTTACTCTCTTTTATTTCAGATACGCATATCCAATTGTTAAGTAATGTTATCAGATCAAGAGGGAAGTAACAAAAATAACTGAGTGGGAAAAAAAGGTTTTGTCCAGATTCAGTAATCTTTCTAATGCGTCTCACATGTGCTGTATGGCAATAGAAAATGAAGGAAGCAAAGGGTAGTTCAGTAGAACAAAAAGGGGCTTATCAGCAAAAATAATAAAAAAGCATCTGTATAGGAAGCACCACTTTAACATTGTTGTTGAAGTAAGGACACTTCTCCATTAAGAGCAAACCTAAAGCATGAGATTATAAAAGTTGTGCACTTTTTATGTAACTCTTTGTATGCATACAAAGGGTCCATGAAATTCTAATATAAAAACATGATTTCTAATACAAGTGTAGTGTGTTCTCTACTAATCAGCTAACCTAATCTGTGATTTTTCTTTCTTCCCTCTCACCTTCCAAATGCATGACCTGTGATGGGATGCTAGAATGAATCTGGCAAACTGCAGTCTGATGAATTTAAAGCCTGCCTCATCAGTCTAGGACAGGTTGGAAATGACCTGCAGGTAGAGAAAAATGATGCTATTCTGTTTTCAAATAGGCCAGTATAATAATAACCAAAGAGATTGTGGGTTTAAACTCCAATGTATTGGTCAGAATGCTTTAAAAAGATCCTGCCTCTGGGAAGACAACTGGATTAGATGGATTCTCAGCATCCCTCAGAGCCATATTTTTCTATGTGCATTTTTAAAAGTTTTTCCAGGTTGCTTTTTCTACTTGATTTCAGATGTTTTATTTGGACTCTAATGGATAACTATGGATAACTGCTATCCTTCTTGCACCCAGACTTTTGTTCATTTTCCTTTCCCTGGACTCAACCCAGGCTCTCTACTGCTCTTTCCCCATTTAGGATACGACTCTATCCAAACCTCTGTATTAGATCACAACATCACAACTCAGAGGAACCTTTTATATTCCTTCTTACTATAATGCCCTTTAGTGTTTACTCAGCTCTGAGCCAGAAATACCACATATATGTTATTGCTTGGAAAAATGAGCAATCTCCTGTCATAAAAGATCTTCCAGTGACCACCTTCTCTTTGTACTAAGTCTTGCAAGTCTCATCTTTTAAGCCCATGTGCTATCTCTACTGTAGTCCAAGTCCTGTTAGCCTATAGGCAGAAGAAGGAAAATCCCTGTAGTTATTTCCCGTACTTCAGCACACAGTTCTCATCATGTACCTATGTTAGTCTTGGAGTGCAGTATTTTAAATAGTCAGTGATACACTATTTTCAGACAGTTTTTAACTACACCTGTAGTCAATACACCATCTCGTGCAGAACCTTCAAAACACGTTGCATATCAGGGAGGCAGCTTGTGCATTTCCTGAGTTTGGCTAGTTTAGTAACAAACTTTTCTCTTTGCCTTTATCTTCTCTGGCTGTGCTCTATGTATTCCTGTCTCATTCACCTCCTCTTCTTCCTTCTGTCTCCCCCAAACCTTTCCTGATATTCCTCCTTGTGGTGAATATGTCTGTGTCCTGTGTGTAATCTGTTAGCTACTTCTTCCTCCTTTAAAACTGATGATGCATCTGGTGACCTGCTTGGGCAATATCAATGAATACTGTTCATACACTGGATCCAATTTCCCAATGGTCTAAACTTATCGTCTCTGGAAATGACCCTGGATGCCTCAAACCTTCCCTTCTATATTCCTTATGTTGTTTTGGTCAATAGAGGAAGAATGGACTGATGGACCACGATGATTTCAGAGCTTGCTTAATTTCAATGGGTTATGATTTGGTATGAATTTTAAGATACAATGAAAATGGACTTTGCTTACAGCTTGTAACATTAACCACAGCAATACTAAAACTTATTTATGTTGACAGGATACTAATAATGTAATTCATACTTTATACAGCAGTTCCTTGTTTGTTTGCTTTTTCTCTATTTTCAAATGGTTAAAAGGAAGCTAAAAGTAAAACTAGACACTTGCAAATCATATTCCATGGTCTGCTGCATGGCTCTTTGAATTATAAAGAAACCTAAAAAGTTGAAATTTACAGTTGATTAAATGAATATTTATTTTTTTCTTTCTCCTTGTATATAAAATTTAACTTTTTATTTGCAGGAGGAAGAATGAGTTTGATGCTTTTAAATTCTTACAATTATTGTAAGCTAGCTTCAGGGGTTGCACTTTCTTTCCTTCATCTATTTATGTATTTTAATTTTTCCAAAAATATTCACACTTTTTTGTGAGAAAAAAAGATTAGCCTAAGTTGAACTGTCCTATATTTGGCATGATGTTTTCATAATTGTTTCTCTGCCTTCTTCAGTGGGTCTGCATGTACACTGCTTCACGGGGAATCTTTTTTCCATCGTGTGCAGTACCTAGATTACAATGGGAACATAACTGATTTTAGGAAGGCGTGAGAAATGAAGTGTTAGGTTAGAACAGGTTAAACAGGCATTGAGGGAGGAAGGGCCAGGGGAGAAGTTACAGAAAGTTAATTGAAAGATACATCTGTTTCTTTAGGATAAAGAATGCTTTTTTCAAAAGCATCAAATCCTTTTACAAAAGAGGGAGGGGTCGGCATTTAAGATCCCAGATTTCACTGGCTGTTTGTGACATTTATGTCCCTATGTCAGTAAGAGGTGTTAAAGATTTTGTAACCACCAATTCCTCCTGGCTTGTCAGAGAGGCAGACTGCTGGAGGTTGATACTGTGGTGACCATTTCTTTGTTTTGGATTCTGTGAAAGGGTGAGGCTGAGTTTGCCCGAATCATGTCTCTGGTTGACCCCAATGGGCAAGGAACCGTCACTTTCCAGTCCTTCATTGACTTCATGACCAGAGAAACAGCAGACACAGACACAGCTGAACAAGTGATCGCTTCCTTCAGAATCCTCGCTTCAGATAAGGTCAGTCATCATGCTGCTGGCCGTAAGGATTAATTTAGCCCTTCTTTGCTGAAAGTCTCATGCAAAGTGTTTAGTAATAGTGAAGCTTTGCTTTCAGTTTGTAAGACTTCAGAGAAAGCACTTGCCTTTTATTCCCAATTGGAACCAAGATGCTTAGCTGAAATATGTATAGAATTCAAAGTGTGGTCTGTATTGCTTCACATCAGAAAGAGCTAACATAACATTAGACATCTAAGACAATATTTGCTCAAAAACCACAGTTTGTCTGTATAATGGATATACTGTATCCCAGGTTATTTCCACACAGCAGCCTTGATTAGAGGGGAAGTCATTCTGCCTTGTCATAGTGTTGACTGGATGTTTCATGCAGAGTTTGTAACATGGCCTCTGTAACATGGCCTGGATCAGTTGTGTAAGACTACACCTAATTGAGAGCCCGGTTGTGACCATTCAGCTGGGTGAGGCAATGTGGTATTGCCTTACCCTTGAAGGAAGCAGGAGGAGGCCTTCTCTAGTTACTAGGTACGTGGGGGGAGTGAGTTTCTTACTCATCTCCTAAAGGAAATTTAGTGTGCTCTCCTCCCCGCAGCCAGATCCACCAGTGAGTGGTGTATGAAGATGAAAGGGAGGACAATAGCAACAAAATTGTTTCTGGTGAAGTAAGGGCGATAAACAATGCTGCCAGGAAACTAATCCTGTGCTATGGAGAAAGGAGAGATCACAGCAATACAGATCTATTTGCCCAAGCTTGCTCTATTGATTTTTTCATTTTTATATTGATTTTGTGATCTCAGTTATTGTGGACCACATTTTGAATTCCAGACATGTTCTCAACAGAAATTTGTTTGGTAGATGAAAGCCAAGGTCCCAGGAAAATAAGGTTTTCATTATGTTGTTATTTTAAGTAATGTCAAGTCTCTTAACAGTTTCAGAGAGTATCTTTTATATCATAAATGCAAACCATTAAGAGTAATAATGCATCTTTCATTATAAATATATTATGACATTGAAACAAACAGGATCTAATTGAAAACGTCTGTCCTGTCTTTGCAGAAGGGGCAGCAATGCACTCTAGAGATACTGAGAAGCTAGCTATTCATGGATGAGTTCTTGTATCAGTAGCAGTCTACCCATGGCTGCACAGTGCTCAGTGGCTAATGTACGCAGTCCCATATCCTGAGACTGGATTTTGACCTAGTCAGTTTGTTGATAAGATTGTCCCCTTCAACTCATCGTTAAGGCTGGAGTTAACCAAGGAAAATATTTTGGTCTCAGGAAAACAGGCAGGACATCCAAGCTTATTAGCCACAGCTACAAAAGATATTTTGTGTTTTCGAAGAATATACACTGAATTTGTCAATCCCTTTTGCCCCCCAGCCTTATATCCTGGCAGATGAGTTACGCCGAGAGTTGCCTCCTGATCAGGCTCAGTACTGCATCAAGAGGATGCCTCCCTACACTGGCCCAGGTTCTGTYCCTGGGGCTCTGGATTACACCTCTTTTTCATCAGCACTGTATGGAGAAAGTGACCTCTAATTCTGTAATTGACCGTATTCATGTTAGACACTAAAAATACCCACCTGATTTCCCAGATTGCTTTTCAAAAGCTTTGGCAAGCCAATTTAAAAATGAGTTTTACAAATATGGTAGGTACCTTCAGTGTAAAGTGCTAGTAACTAAACTAGTGTATATTAAAGTGTGCAGCACGCATAGATTTCTGCATTGTTCATTTTAGGTTGTCTGTCCTATACAATGCTAGAAAATATTTTGAAGATAAAACAAATTCCAGAATATTAACTTTGGAAATATCCATTGAGAAAATAAAATGTAAAATCTAAGAACATTTAAAATTTAAATTCTTAAGATTCACAAAATATTTTTTTCATTTTCAAAATGTCTCAATGCTGTATATGCTTCTTTTACCATGTTCGTAAAACTACATTAAAATAACGCTTTTTCCTTTCATACAGCAGTATTGTTTTTCTCTAATGATTTATGATTTTGTATGCTACTACTGGTGGAATTTAATAAAACATTAAAATGCAATTTTTCAGGGAATAAAAATATCAACCAAGTAAACTCCTTAATCACTGAAATAATCCAGAATGCTATGTTTTTGTCTCTTAAAGATGGTTTTCTGTTATCAAAAAGAATTGTAATATAGGGAGAAAACAGCTGCAAAGCTGATTAAATTGCAGTTTTAGAGCTCTGTAAGCAGTACTTTTCTTTTAATCCTTTAACTTTTACAGCTGAGAGAGTACAACTTTTATAATAAGAAATAAGGAAGCTAATTTACGTGAGCCGTTTTGTTTTGAAACCCTCATTCTTGTCTGTGTTGGATAGTCTTTGTTTCTCAGTATATGAAGGCCAGTCCCTTCTTGTATTAGAGGGCAACATTCATCTCCATTCTGTATAAGGAAAATCCCATCTGAGCAAATGTGTAGTTGTCTTGCAGCTTTAACTGTACAGTGCTCAAATTACAGTTCGTCTTGAGTTCTGCAGGATCGCAGGCAGTTCTGTCTGTACTCCGCTTCTGTGCGCTAGTTGTTTTACTGKTTTTTTTCCATCTTGAGAAATAATAGAGAAGTAAAAGCAGTAACTTTTTTACTTGAATCCTACTGTCACTGAGGAAATGCAATGTAATCAAACCAAACCATTCACAAAAGGTGAAGTGAGCTGTGCAGCCCAGAGCTATTAAAGCAATGATGTGCCTATTAAATAAAGTCTGCTTTTCAAAACCTTATGAGCCTTCTGTCATTGGCAGTCATATACTGTTTTCCTACAAGAACCTGCAATATTTCTGCACATTAAAAGAGGTTTCAACCTGCTGAAAGTAAAAATATAGGAAATGTATATCATGTATTTCTGTAACCTATACGCTCATTGCGTTGGTGTGAACAACACRTGCTACGTGCTGGAGGGACAGGTAAGGCCTCATGAGGTGAGATGGAGCTCCGAATGAGTAGGACAGTGTTCCCACCTAACTGCATTAGCCAAGACATCCGAGCACAGACGTTCAAAGTTTATTAGATTCCTAGCTTAGGCTGATTTCAATGAGACCTGGCCACTAATACTTCTGAGGTTGTTGGTCATAATCTTTCTGTATCTCTCTTTTTCCTCAGGTGTCAATAGGTAATAACGCTTTTGCATTATTGGCCTTTGCTTTGAAATCTATGAACGTGAAGCATTAAAAATAATCACTCTGTATATAGTTTTAATCCCCAAATAGGCATCCCAAAGTTAAGGTGTGTATGGTGTGAACAGCTTCAAAACAATTCCACCGGAGATGGGCAATGGCAAATAACTTTCTCCTCCTTGTATACAGAGGCCAGCAGAGGGCTTAGAGGAAAAATCAGGGCTAGAATCACATCTGCAGTGCATGAACAGCCTTGCACACAGCCAGAAGCTGCTCCTGCCACTGCTGATGCTGACATGGTGCAGTGTAATTCTCTTTTTGTGATGACAGTGCCTGTACAAACTAAGTTTGGGAAGATCTGCCTTAGAGCAACAGCATTTCCAGCCAAATGACTGTGGGCAGGTGGAATCCTCCTAAAAAATAAATCTGTATTTCTCTCATTGTCACAGTTTAATGTGATTGGAACAATAAAACAGGAAACTTCCAAACTGGTCACAAAAGTAAAATCTCAGTCTTAGAGACAGGGTTTTACTAAAAATTAGCACAAAGGCAGTTTATAACTGACGCTCCGATTGGATACCATGTTCTTTACCTGCTGATTTTTATATTGTGATATTCTTTCTATCTTTGATAGCATGGAAGAGACTTCTAAACTCATCCTTTAGCTAAATGCTCTGTTGATCAAAGCAGGTGAGAGATAACATTATCAGCACTAAGAGAAAAAGACTTTTGTAAWGTAATTTTTTTATTCCCATGTCAGGTTTCTAATTTCTAAAGTAGAGTGAACAGAAACGGTAGCAGACAGCTGCAGGGATTAATTACCCATCTGTACTTGCCTAAAAATGTGATGCCATATTTGTTACTTTAATATGTCTTTCATGAAAAAAATATGCATCATAAAGTTCTTTCTCCCAGCATTAATGAATTTTAGGGTAACTAAGTTAAATGAGTAAGCTCTGTTATTTTACCCTGAACTGGGTAAAATTCAAGGTCTTTAAAATACTCTGTGGTCAGGTTCCAGGGCTGTGGGTCTGCGACTGAGATTTCCTGTTTCTCTAAGGTTTCATCTTTGGTAGCTGGCAGTTGTATTTTTCTGTTGAATCACTCTGTTCACACTGGGAAGCAGTGGTTTCAGTGGCATTTTCTGTCTATACCATTCTGGCAGCAAACTAGAGTTTTCCTATAAAAATGTAACTGAGCCCATGGTAATGAATGTACTAATCACAAGGGCCAAATCAAGGTGCAACAGGAGAAGGTACAGCATTTTTTAGGATCATGTGAATGAAGAATATAGAATAAATTAAAATCCAGTGAGACAGTAAAGGTTATCAGTTGCTTTGATGACTGTAAGGCAGATGACTTCTGTGACTTTAGGTGGATACAACAGTTCTTTGAAAAACTTCCTGCCAAAATAATCTTGATTTTGCAGTAATCATTTTCAGCCAATGTTCTTCAGCAAGGCGCTAAGGCAGGCAAAAGACAGTGTTGTCAGCTCTGTGCTACCTTTGTACATCCTTTCTTCATTAATAGGGTTTTCAGCTGTTCTTCATTTCTTACCTACTGGCCAAAAAAACCTTGGACCAGAGCTGCTCCTAGTGGCTTATATTTTCATCAGAACATCCTGTTCAGTTTGCCTGCTTCTTGGAGGAGACCATGCACTTTTATTTAGGTTGTTCCTGGTGTCTATAGAGGTTATCCCAGACACAAGTGGTCTCAATGAAAGAGGAAAATAGTTCCTGTTAGCAGCTGGATTTGGAAGATAAGCAGAATATTCTTTTTTGACTACATGGCTTGTGGTTCAGAGTAATTCAGTAACGAAGTAATTCTTTGATAGTCACTAGTGTAAGAACAGGCCYTTACGAGTTGTGTCAATATTTTTCAGTGTTCTTCTAAGAACAACTCTGGTAATATGTAGATAAGAGAATAATATTTAGATAAAAGGTGCCACTTCTTTGAAGAACATTCATGACTTAATTTTGCCAAATCCAAGTCCTTAGACCTTATTTTCTTCAGAGAGACTGTGCCATTTGGTGCCAGATGGAGTTTTAGACTGTCAGGAGTGGAAAAAGCCTTATGTCATTCTCCCCAAAAAATATGCAACAAAGTCAGTGAAGGTCCAATATACATGCAGACAGAAAGCAGGAAATCATCTTTATGAAAAGTACTTGTAAAGAAGGATCTGGTCTGCCAAACAAGAAGTCAAGTGCATCATTTACTTATCTAGAGCACAAAGTAAAAATGATTACATATAAGATCTGGTGCTCAGCTTGTGTTGTAATAGGAACTGATATTAAAGCAGCTGTACTACCTGCCAGTGAAAGTTTAGCACAATATGCCTGTGCTTTGGATTACTTGACTAGCATATTTCTTACCAGAGAAAACTGCTCAGCAGTCTATAAATTACTGTATTATGTCAAGATTTGTATGTTTTTCTGAAAAATCTTCCCATTGGCTGCTTCTGGAGAGAGAGCACCAGAGGAGATGGGGCTATTGTGGTGTGGACATTTTGATGCATTACACAAAGAACCCCCAAAGGCGCTTTCCTGAGTCAGAAAAGCATTCCCTGAGATGCCTAGATGCTTTAATGTACAATACCTACTATAATTACACAGTGTAAACAGTATAATCACTGCTAATGTTGCTTTAACCTCACTGCTCTCTGAGGTATTTCTTTCCTGGTAAATACTCACTAGGGTTTAGAATAACTGAAATGCCTGTTCTTTCCCTGTGTCCTTCTTCCCCAAGTTTTATGTTTCTCAGCCTGTGCGCTTGTTTGCTTGTGACTCAGTACCTTCTGCTCTTGTTCTGAGGACATTGTATTGAGGAACCACTTCACCAGGGTTAAGTCTGCACCACAACTAGTTGTTAGTATATTCTAGTGAGATTTTACTTGTTTCAGACTAAATATTTTAATATAGGAAAACTGACTGTTCTAAGCTGGATTTCATTTTGTTTTTTACTCTCTTTTTTAATGTATGATTCCTCTATAATTTTAAGCCAAGGTGTGGGTAGCCCCCCCCCCAAAGGATGAGTCTATCACCTCTTTTCCCATGGTCCTATTTATTTATAAATACAACATTTCCCAGGTCTGGTTATCATGTGGTTGGGAATATATATCTACAGTACTAGGGAAGGTAAAATTAGCCCTTCCAACAGCAGCCTGTATTTACATTATATTAAAGTGATTGTGGAAGTGTGGAACTAGGGAACCAACTGCATATTTTCACTAGAAGTCCTTTATTATTCACAACAAAAGAATGTTTATGTGCACCCCAAAAAGACAGAATTTTCTAAACATTGAGACAATAGTGGGAATACCATTCATTTCACTCATAAAATGAGACAGCTACATTAATCCACAATCCCAGGCATGAGAGCTTAACTAGGGTTTCATATTCCAAGCTTCAAAATAAATTCCCCTGCCAGTCTACTAGGTTTTTGGAAATTTCATTAGCATCTGTAATATTGCTTTGCACAAATTGGATTATCGGCATATTGCTTTAATTACTTGGAAATCAAGTATATTGAAGGTTTTCTATGAATATAAATGTCTTGAGGCTATTTTAACACCTGTTCATCCCTCATCTACTTGCTCCGGGTTGTTTTATTTCAAAAGTTTGGCCCCAATTCATGAAAGCATTCTTCCCTTCAAGATACCTTTTGAGCAAATGCTTTAAGTGAAAAATGCTTTCAAGTGCTGTCTGCCCTCAGGAGGGGTGATTAAAAAATGTGCTCTCCTGAACAGGAGCCTTCAAATTGAGTAATGGCTACTTGTGTCAGAAGCTTGGATAGCAAGGATAGCTTGGCATAGCTTGCCAACAGGTCTGGGACTGATAGGGGCTGGGGGCTTAACTGGCAACACAGGCACACCGTAATTAAAAAAAAAAAACATAAAAAGATGGAATGGCTATTCCAAAGGTCTGCTCAGACTAGTATCCTGGCTCTGACAGTTACCAATACCAGGCACAGTGGAAAAGTGTAAAACCAAGGCACGCGTATGGCCATATGTGCCCGGAATGATCTCCTGGCCACCAGCGATCTGTGGGAGAGGAGCTTGTGGACACTGCACACCAATGCCAAAGATTTATTCTGTTTTTCTGTTATAGCAATATCTTCTCTGAGAGCTCTTTTTATATTCTTGTCAACAGGACCCACCRTTCACAGAATCACAGAATCACAGAATCACAGAATCGCTGAGGTTGGAAGGGACCTCTGGAGGTCATCTAGTCCAACCCCCCTGCTCAAGCAGGGTCACCTAGAGCACGTTGCACAGGATTGCATCCAGAYGGGTTTTGAATATCTCCAGAGAAGGAGACTCCACAACCTCTCTGGGCAACCTSTTCCAGTGCTCTGTCATCCTCCCACTGAAGAAGTATTTCCTCATGTTCAGATGGAACTTCCTGTGTTTCAGTTTGTGCCCGTTGCCTCCTGTCCCGCTGCTGGGCACCACTGAAAAGAGTCTGGTCCCATCCTCTCAACACCCTCCCTTCAGATACTTGTACACGTTGATAAGATCTCCTCTCAGCCTTCTCTTCTCCAAGCTAAACAGGCCCAGCTCTCTCAGC